>NW_026000174.1:11300502-11321141 GCF_001458135.2 Marmota marmota marmota
GGGGGGGGGGGGGGGGGGGAAGTCCCAGAAAAGCTGCCTTAGCTGTAGGAAAACAGCTAAAGAGAACCTGACCTCTGCCATGCCTTCCAGCCCCTTTGCCCATGGTAGGTGAAGCTGCTGACCACAAAGGATGTTGCAATAGGTTCCAGCACAGTCAGTTTATGACCTGGGAATGAGAATAGTCTCCCATTTTAATATCTAACAGGACACCTCATTTGGCCAGGGGATGGCCATCATAGGGGCAAAGTATTCCTTGCTATAAAAATACTCCATCAAACTAAGTGCATGGGGAGACTGGCAGAATAAACAACTCACTCCAAAAAGAAAAAGACAGAAACTAAGGCCAACCTATGTTTTGGAGGCAGTCTCTACAGAGGGATCTTCAAGGAAGCCTAAAGAAAAGGATGGAAAGGGCTTCCTTCATTACATATCAATATGCCTAGTATGAGAAAAAGATCCCAAAGGAGCCTCTGGGTACAATTGACAATGGGGAACTCACTTAGTAAGCCTTATGATAATGGTAAGGGAAACAGGTCAGGCTCAAAAATATACTGTTCGCCAACCCCTTAAATGCAATCTGTGAGAAAAACCATTAAGGCATAGTTTTTGTGCATTCTGGATTGTCCAGCCCTCTCATGGGATGAAATTGTTGTGTAAATTGTATGCACAGGTAACATTCATAAGGTCTGTTTCAGAATATGAATTTAAGAAAGGGTTGAAACTAAACTGAAGGGGTTGAAACTGAAACTAAAAAAGACAAAGGAAAGATACAGGTATGGAGATATTTTTTAGAAAATTAGAAGGTAAAAGAAATGTTTCTGAATGAGAAAGTATTTTTTCCAGTAAAGTAGTATTCTTGGGCTAAAGTCCAAGAGGAAAGAGAATAAAACTAAGGATGTAAAGTTGTGAATGTCTAAGTAGCAGAAGTTTGTGGAAGGTAAATCTCAAAAAGTTTGTGTTTGTGATTACATTGGCTATAATTGCACAAAGTTATTGGAAATTTAATGCAATTATATGAAGCAAAGTCTGAAACACGGATCTCTTATCAAGATAATTTTCTTGTATTTGTTAGGTTTCATTACCTGTGGAAACCAAATCTTAAAGGAATTAGGGTTTGTACCTGATTTAAAGTCATAAACGCTTTGTAACTGGTTAAACAAACGTCGCTTAGGTTATAAATATATGGTTTACACAGATATGGTTGACTAAATACATGTGATTAGGTATATGTATGCATCTGAGAACTATATCTGTCTAAGCCTTGTCTAAATGTTATTTAAAAGTTTATAAAATGAAAGTTTATGTAAGTTTACTGGCAAGATAACCAATAAGTGCTCTCTTTTATATACATTATATCTCACATAGACCGGCCACACTGTCATTTTGAAGACCTGTCTTATATCGGTTTGCTTTGACTAAGTCAATTTCTGATCATTAACAGCATTTTCTAAATGTATAAGAGATTTAAAGCTATCCTTTGATTTTTATTAACCCATGCAGACATGTGATTATTTGATACTGTACACTTTGGATTCTAAATTGTACTTTAAAAGTTAATTAAATGTAAAGTTTAGGAGAGCATTTTTCCAAGTTGGTGTTCTCTGAATTAAAATTTTGTGTAGCAAAAGTCTCAGATAAAATAAAAATAACAAATTTGGTTGGTATTTATTCATGTCATTTGATGTTTTATAGCTGGATAAAGTATGCTGTTGTCAATAAACTATATATACAATTTTGTGTTACCCTTCACACTGGAATTGGAATTTAAATGCATTTTTGGAAGATAATAATGAGATCCCGGTCTAAAGGTGACATTGTAAAACATGGAAGCATTCTGCCACTTTCTCCACAAAAAGACAGTTAAAAGTTCTCTTAATCTTTCTTTGATTCATGTTTTAAATGTAATGTTGTATTGTTATTTGTGAAGAGCTCTGCCTTACCTGAAATAAGGCTCTGCCTCCAACCTTATTCTATGTGGGAATGGCTTCAAAATAGGCTAGACTTTAGATCATTTAAAGTTGTGTTCAAAAGATTGATTTTTGTTGTAAAGACTACTGTGATCTCAAACAAGGGATATAATATATAACTAAGTAAAGGTTCAGGATTATAAAAGTTATTTTTCTTGGTTCACAGATATTACATAATATGTTTTTGCTTTATAATTTTATTTTGTATTTTCCTTTTAGACTTTATATAACTATTGCCTGTTAGCGTTTTGTAGAGGTACTGCTTCTTTAAGAGAGAGAGAGAGAGAGAGAGAGAGAGAGAACGAGAACACACCTGAGTTAATTTGAGATAATAAGCCATCACCTACAGGAAAGATAGTATATATAATGCTGACTACCAGTATTAACACTAACCCCAATTAAATGAAAGAGGTAACTAAGATTATAGATGTTGGAGTTATAACCTGTGACTCCCTCTTTAAGACTGGTGAATGGCTTGCTGGGTGTTTAAAACCAAAAATGTAGAAACCAAAGAAAAGGAAGTAAAAGCGCCAAGGAAAAAGCAGTCAACATTTTGGCCCTTGCCCTATAAGGTCAATCAAGACTCAGAGAACAATGGGAACCCTCTCTGGGCCCTGCAGCTCTGGTGAGTCACCTGATCTGCTTATCAAGGAGATGGAGAGGACCCTAGAGAATAAGAAGCCAACCAGTGCACATTCTGCAAAGAGGAGAGTCATCAGAGACAGAAACATCCCTGATACTTTCAGTAGAAGACACTTATTGTCAGCAGGACTCTGGCCCATCCTAGCAGATGGCACCACTGGTTGAGGAAAGCTAAAGGAGTCAAGAGGCTTCAGACATGTCCCCAAGAGTGATCTCTGAGGAATCTCAGCTGCCTCTGAAGAATAGGTAGGAACAAGGTCAGTTTTGACCAACTTAAACATAAAGTGGACCATTGGTACACTTATAGCCTAAGTGTAACAGAGGTTCACTTGAATGTATCCCTTGTGGCTTTGAAATTTACATGTTTTTCCCCAGTCTTCTTTTTCCTAAATTTCTCCTACCTGTTCTTCTTTTCCCTAACCTCTTCCCTGATCTTCTTTCCCCTGATCTTCTCTGGTATTCTTTTCCCTAAACTTCTCCTTCCTTATCTTCTCTTTCCTGATCTCTCCTCCCTAATCTCATTTTCTCTGAATCACCTCTATAAAAGCCCCCTGTTCCTGCTGATGGGCAGAATCGCAGCCTTTGGGACAGGAGTCCCCTGTGTTTCTCCTTTGCTAGCAAAGTAAAAAACCTTCTTTTTTCTTTTTCTCAAAACCATGTCCTCGCTATTGGATTGGCATTGAGGACAAGGACTGAGCTTTCAACATTTGCACAGCCCTACATGGACATTTAAAAGGAAAAACAATGGTTTTTTAAAATGTAACCTAAGAGGTACACTTGTGTTAGCTCTACCAAAAGTAAGTAAAGCTGGAGGCTATAAAGGAAGGGTTCTTGGGTGAGAGTGACTAATAATAATAATGATCATAAAGGACTCTTTTGAGTCACAAATTTGTCCTGAGTTAATTTGAGCCTGATCTCATAGACCTACAAATTTTCCTAACTTCCTACATTGATAAAGTTGATCTTTTTTTTACTGATATGATTATGAGTTGTTGTCTTCATGGTTTTCAGAGACTGGCTTAAATACTAACTGCTTTTGTGCTAATTATTTACAAAAAAGTAATGCTTCGCTGTCTTGCTTATTGTTGTCTTAGCATGATCCCTTCCCTGTGTATGCCTTTTCCAGTCACCTGCCATCTGCCACTGTGGACCTCTGAACTGCTTTGATTATGAATACCCTTAACTATTCATGCCCCAACTGATAGAGAATAAGGACTTTGAGTTACTTCCCCCTAACTTTGCCCTCTTTCAGCAGGAAGCAGCTTGAAGGTGTCATCACCCATTTTTTCCATAGAAATGGAAATGTAGAAATTGACAGAGGGGAAATGTAACAGTGGTCCACTTTATGTTTGAATATAACCCTTGATGCTTGGCCACTGCAACTTATTTTTAAAATGGACATGTTTCTTTCTCTTTCTCTCTCCCTGCTCCTCCATAATCTCTCCCACTCTCTAATCTCAGAGGAAATAGGATTACCTTTCTTCCCCATTTTAGGCAGATTTATCTGTCCTTGAGTGCACACCCACCATAAGAATGAAGTAATACAGAAAGTAATATAGACTTTGGGAACGGTACCAGAAGATCTCAGAAATGACTCAATCCCAAATTAGCAAGTGAATCACAAATCTGACAGACAATCATGGAATATAGCCTTTGAATCACCTCTTTAAAAGCCCCCTGTTCCTGCTGATGGGCAGAAGCACAGCCTTTGGGACTGGAGTCCCCTGTGTTTCTCCTTTGCTAGCAAAGCAATAAACCTTCTTTTTCCTTTTTCTTAAAAAGAAAAAAAAAAGGCTGAGGATGTAGCTCAGTGGTTAAGTGCCCTGAGGTTCAATCACTGGTACCTAAATAAATAAATATTTAGTTCATGGAAACTGTCATGCTAAGTGAAATCAACCAGTCCCAAAAAAATAACAGTTCAGATGTTTTATCCTGATAAGTGAAAGTTGATCCAAAATAAAGGGGAGGATAAAAAAGAAACTAGAAGATTGGTGGAGTAGCAGAGGGGAATGAAGGGAAGAGAAGAGGGATGGGAGAGGCAAAAGACAATGGAATGAATCTGATCTAACTTTCCTTGTACGTGTATTAATATACATGGTGAAATCTCACCATCATGTACCATCCACAAGATACTAATTTTAAAAAGAACTATAAGTAAATAGCAGAAATATCAGTTGAGCAGAGGGAAGGGAACAGGAGTAGGGTCAGGTAGGAGAGATGGAGGGAAAGGGAAAGTACTAGGGTCTGAATTAGAACAAATTATATTCCATGCTTTTATAATGATGTCAAAATGAATCCTATTGTTATATATGACTAAAATGGAAAAAAATGTTCAACATCTCTAGTAAATAAAGAAATGCAAAGCAAAACTATTCTAAGATTTTATCTCACTCCAGTCAGAATGGCAATGATCAAGAATACAAGCAACAGTAAATGTTGGCAAGGTTGTGGGGGAAAAGGGTACACTCATATGTTGCTGGTGGGACTGCAAATTGGTGCAACCACTGTGGAAAGCAGTATGGAGATTCCTCAGAATCTTGGAATGGAACCACCATTTGATCTTGTTATCTTGGAATGGAACCACCATTTGATTAAGTTATCCCACTTCTTGGTCTATCTCTGAAGAGCTTAAAAGCAGTGTACTACAGTGATCTTTATAGAAGCTCATTAATGTTTATAGAAGCTCAGTTCACAATAGCTAAACTGTGGAACCAACCTAGATGCCCTTTAACCGATGAATGGATAAGGAAAATTTGGTATATGTACCTAATGGAATATAACTCAGCCTTAAAGAAGAATGAAATTATGGCATTTGCCAGTAAATGGATGGAGCTGGAGCATATCATGCTAAGTGAAATAAGCCAATCCCAAAGAACCAAAGACCGAATGTTTTCTCTGATATGAAGATGCTGATTCATAATAAGGGAGGGGGCTAGGGAATAATAGAGATCCTTTATATTAGACAGAGGAAAGTGAAAGGAGGGGAGAGGTTTGGGGGTAGGAAGGATAATAGAATGAATCTGACATAATGACCCTATGTGCACATATGATTACATGATTGGTATAATTCTACATTATATACAACCAGAAGAATGAGAAATTGTACTCCATTTATGTATGATGTGTCAAAATGCATTCTACTAGTGTGTATAACTAATTAGAGCAAATAAAAATACAAAAGAACAAGAAATATGTAAATATTAAAAAAAGAACCAATGATGGGCTGGGGTTCTGGCTCAGCGATAGAACACTCGCCTAGCTTGTGGGAGACACTGGGTTCGATCCTTAGCACCACATAAAAATAAATAAAATAAAGGTATTATGTGCAACTACAACTAAAAAATTTTTTTTAAAGAACCAATGAAAAAAAGTTCATTATAATAACCCAAACCACAGCTTTATTGATTTTAAAGCTTTCCCCTCCCTATTTGGACCTGATCCAAGGCTGGAAATCTATATTGGTGGAGAGAGCATGGTGGTCCTTTTACCTTTCCTCCCCACAAATGGGGTGTAGGGAAAGAGGAGGGAGACAAGAGCACTGTCCTGCAAGGTGGCACAAGCTGGCATCTAGGTACATGAACAGTTGGCTTGTTTCCCTTGTGTCATTTTACTGTGTGTGTGTTTTCAGGGACTCTTCTCTGAAAATCTTGACTGAAACTCTGTTGGTGGAGTCAATGCCTATAATCTTCCTTTCTTTTCTTTTTTTTAAAATATGCTCTCATTTTTATTGCAATATGTCCATTTTTGTGAGGATGGAGAGTTAGATTTCAAAACAATTTTCCATTTAAGGGTCTTTTATACATAAATTGCCATCATGACTAGTATTCAAAATCTTTAATATTACAAGATTCACTTGGTGAACATAAAACTTCTATACTTTACTCAATGGAAAACAAAAAAAGCTATTTTTAAAGAAACATACAGATAAAAGGAATGAACACTGAGGTACTAGGATAAATTGATGACAGTTAATGAAATTCAATTAACATTCCTTTGGGAAGGACTAAAGTCATTACCAAAAAAGTGCTTTTACTTCCATGCTGCCCTGTCCCAGAAAGGCTTGCCAAGGTAGATAAAGTATATAAATGCTATATAGCATTTATACAGTCAAGTGCAGCTATAAATAATAGAGAAAGGTTTACCATTTGACCAGTGGATAATACATTTAAGGCATTGAACTTGGTTACCTTTTGCAGAATTCTAAACTGTTCACATTAACAATCACATTCATTGTAGTGCTTGCTACAGGGGAGGCATATAACCAATTATTTTGGCTAAAATAAGACAGGAAAGCGTTCCTTTTGTTCTATTTAAAAATAGCCATATTAAAATCTAATGGCAATTACTGGCAAATAGATGGAAGGGCCCATAGGAAAGGGAAAGCAAAAAATAAAATCTTAATACTATTCTAGTGGACTGAGGTAGAGAAATGAAAATCCCTTAAAATGTAAATAGCACTTGACTGTTATAATGGGTTTCCTTCAAGTGAAACAACTGCATTGCCTCCCAGTTTCTCTCCAAGTGTTGAATAGTCCTTAATATGATCAAGCCATTTACTTGCCATTCATGTTTAATGCCTATAAATTTCTTTTTAATGGCATCTTTAGAGGAAGCAGAAATCATATTGCTTTTTAAGGTTGTATTTTGGGGAGTCCAGAATATTAAATGCTAGGTTTTCTACATTCTTGTTTCGTATGTGATACTGTACAGAGTATATCAGCGATAATTCAGAATTAGCAACTTCACAAAGATGTGTAAGAGTCCTTTGCAGTATCACCAGTATTGCCTATTTATCTATATTGCTTAAACCCAAGAGAACTGCTTTGTTTTTTCATCTTTTCTTGTGTAGATTTCCTTACTTTCATATCATTAAAAACTTTGATGTCTTCATCATTCACTCTAACTCCAGATGCTGTAGTGCCTACAACTCTGGCTCTGGCTCTGTGACCCTGCCGCAGTCTGGCTGGGCACAAAATAACTGAGCCACCACAAAGCCTTGTAGATTCAAACAGCAACTCTTTATTCCCGAACTCTCACCGGCACTCTACACGCACATTCTGGGAAAAATACATTCCCTCCACTGGGCTCTGCGTACCAATACTCTCAGAACCCCGTGAGAACTCAACGGGAACTCCGAAGGAGCAGGCGCTTGAGGCAGCAGGATCAGGATCCGCCCTAATCCTGGGGCTGCCCTATTCCCAGCAGGATCCACCCTAAACCTGGAGCCACCCTATTCCCAGCAGGATCCACCCTAAACCCGGAGCCACCCTAATCCCTGAGCAGGGTCACCTTTCAAACCAAAATGCCATGCGTCATTCCTACTTGGCTATGGCTCTCAGCATCTCCCCCCTTCTGATTAACTAAACAACAAGCAATGTGGCTTAGGGACCGTGCCTGTTAGGTTGTCCAATTCAACATATGGTCCTTACCCGTCATCGGATGAGCTGACCTCTAGGCGTCAGCCTCCTGTCTTAGTTCGGTACCACTGCAATTGGATCTTACCCGTCACTGACTACCGGTCCAGCACACAGCCATACTTGTGGATAGGCCTATGCACCAGTGGGGGGGTAAGGTTCTTTGCCTCACCNTAGTAAACAGAACTAGCCATCTCTTTCTTGTTGAAGAAAAATCCTTCTACAGGATACCATGATGGTCCCATTGATATACTTAATAACTCGTCTTTAAAAAGCCATGGGCTACATTTTTGTATTGTATCAACATATGTCCTAACTGTTCTTGGTTTTACTGGGGTGCCTCCTTCCTCTAACAATTTCTCTTCCTCGGAGGAGAACAACTTCAAACCTTGAGTCAACCATTTTCCCCAGTTTGCCTGAGAAAGTTCTAGGGACAGGCAACTTGAAATAAAAACAAAATAAATCAAAACAAGAACACATTGTTTTTTGAATTGGTCACCCATTCTTTTGCTCTTCCTCAGGGACGAGCAATTTCACTTACCTCCAAGCTTCAGGCGTTCCCCGCACGGGCCGCCAAATGCCGCAATCTGGCTGGGCACAAAATAACCGAGCCACCACAAAGCCTTGTAGATTAAACAGCAACTCTTTATTCCCGAACTCTCACTGGCACTCTACACGCACGTTCTGGGAAAAATACACTCCCTCCACTGGGCTCTGCGTACCAATACTCTCAGAACCCTGTGAGAACTCAACGGGAACTCCGAAGGAGCGGGCGCTTGAGGCAGCAGGATCAGGATCCGCTCTAATCCTGGAGCCGCCCTATTCCAGCAGGATCCACCCTAATCCCTGAGCAGGGTCACCTTTCAAACCAAAATGCCATGCGTCATTCCTACTTGGCTATGGCTCTCAGCATGACCTAAACAATGCCTATCTTCTTATAACCCCCCTGAAATTTCTCCTTTGAAGTCCTTTTGATCTTTTCTCAGTTTGAATTTCTTTAAAATGATGTTAGCAAGAGATCCAAGATGGTGAAATAGGGGGAGGAAGCATTCCTTGTTGCTCTGTGACTCGACTTGGGATTCAAGCAGAGAAAATACTGTTTCTCTGTGAAGCAGCAAATGCTGCCCACTGATACCCTGCTGTTTACCCCCCATTTATCCACCACGATTGCCAGCCATCTACTAGCATATCACCCACCTTTTGAGTGCAGATCATTCCCTGACTGCCACCTCTCCACTGCCATTTGCCCACCTCTTGCCTGCCCATCCCCTTCCTTTCACCTACCCATCACCCACTGCCTAAAGACCACCCACCAGTTGCCCACTTTAACCTGCAGACCACCAGCAGATTGCCCGCTGACTGGAAGTCCATTGTCACAATACCTGCAGGTTTGGTTACATGCAGCCACAGACATCTTGGGACACTGGCCCGGGCCTGCAGGTTTGCCACCATCACTGCTGCCATCTTGGGGAACAGCTGCCTCAGTATGGGGACACCAGCCAGGGTCTGAAGATATATTTTCAGGGTACCTGAAAGTCTGGTGGCAACTGAGGTCTTTCTGCTGGATGTGCTAGTGACTGCCATCTGGCTGCCTCTTTGCAGGGTTGCTCCTTTGTGTGAGTGCATCTCTGGTGGTCTCTTTGCAAGATGAAAGGGCATTGAGATCTTGGGTCTGCAGCAAGATGGAGCCTGGGGAAGCTGAAGCCCAGGTCCCTCAGAGAGCAGCGGGGTTTATGTGGGTTAGTCTGGTCTAGCAAGCCTGTGGAAAACCAAGACTAGGGGCAGTACCCCTGGAGAGGAAAGGTTGGAGAAACTGGAGAAAACCAGGTTCTCTCCAGCTCAGTGTGAGTCCTGAAGTGTGCAGGGATGGAAGGCACCAGCTACAAAGGGTGAGAAGCCTGGAAGAAGTTGTGAGAGCATCTTGCTATTGACTTGCCCACCCAACCAGTCGTACAGCACCCACTTCACTAGAGCAACTATCCATAGTGCTACATGGGAAGACACACAAACAACTTTCAGATAACCCCACCTATTGGCAGAGAAGGGAAACTGAGAAATCTTTTAAAAAGCTAATGGAAGCAATTATTCATTTTCCCCCCAACATCTCTACCATCTTTGAATTCAAATATTTTTCATATATCGATTTGTTGAGGAATGGGATGTCTGAATAATATAATTTTGTTGTATATTCTTAAATTTTTACTTTATTGTTTTTGGAATATGTATAATTTTTTCTCTTATCTGTCTCTGTGGATTCTCTTTCTCACTTCTCTCATAGCCATCCTCTATTAATTCCTCCTTCACTCTTATTTTTACCTCAATCTTCTCTTCTTCTCCCTCAGAAATATCACTTCTTGCTCTACTTCTGTTCCCTCGTTGTCTATCATTTGAAATGGTCAACCCCTTTAGTAAACTTATTGTTTATATTGTAGTCAACAATTGAGCACATCATTTCTGTTTATTGTGACAAAACTGTAGATGCTTAATAGGAGTTATTTGGTTTAAAGGTGTATATTGTTTGCATTGGATGCTGTTAATACTGGTCTCCCTCTTAAAGGTGAGGTACTGGAAGCCTTCAGGGACACTATAAGACTACAGGGTAAAAACTGTACTGCTTCAGATCCATACTGCTAGATGGGAAGACACACAAACATGCAAAAACAAGGGAATAAAAGCTCCTCAAACAAACCAAGATGTTCCAACATTAGAATCCATAGACAACACAGTAGAAAAAATGTCAGAGAAGGAGTTTAGAAGGTACATAGTTAGGCTGATCTTCGAAAGGATGATATATGAGAGAAAATACAGAAAGTAAAAGATCACTTCAATAAAGAAGCAGAGGGCTGGGGTTGTGGCTCATCGGTAGAGCGCTCACCTAGCACATGCAAGGCACTGGGTTCAGTCCTCTGCACCACATAAAAGTAAATAAATAAAGGTATTGTTTCCAACTACCACTAAAAAATAAATATTAAAAAAATAAAGAAGCAGAGATTATAAAAAAGAATCAAGCAGAAATCCTCAAAATGAAGGAAACAATAAACCAAATAAAAAATTCAATGGAAAGTATCACCAATATACTACACCACTTGGAAGATAGAACCTCAGGCCATGAAGATAAAATATATACTCTTGAAAATAAAGTCGACCTTACAGAGAAGATGGTAAGAAACCATAAACAGAACTCCAAGAAATATGAGATAACATGAAAAGACCAAATTTAAGACTTATCAGAATAGATGAGGAGTGGAGATACAAACCAAAGGAATGCACGATCCTTTCAGTAACATAATATTAGAATATTTTCAAAATCTAAAGAATGAAGTGGAAAATCAACTACAGGAGGCTTACAGGATACCCCAAATGTACAGAATTACAGCAGACCCACACCAAGGCATATTATAACAAGAATAACCAATATACAGAATAAGGATAGAATTTTAAAGTCTATGAGAGAAAAAAATCAAATTACACATAGGGGGAAACCAATTTTTATTTCAGTTGATTTCTCAACTCACATCCTCAAAGACAGGAGGTCCTAGAATAATATATATTAAACTCTAAAAGAAAATGGATGCCAATTGAGAATTTTCTGTCCAGCAAAATTAAGCTTTGGATTTGATGATGAAATAAAAGCTTTCCATGATAGACAAAAGTTAAAAGAATTCACAACTAGAAAGTCTGCACAACACAACATTCTCAGCAAAATATTCCATGAGGAGGAAGTAAAAAAAATGAAAACCAGCAAAGGGAGGAACAACACTAAAGGAAAGGTAAATCAAAGGAGTATCTAAGTCAAGTTAAAAACCAAAAATAGGAGTTGGATTCCAAGATGACGGGCCAGAGGGAGGCAGCATCCTGTGTTGTTCTGTGACCCAGATCTCATCTAGTCAGAGTACTGCATCTGAGAGTGTAAAAATTCAACAAATAAATGACCTAACATTACATCTCAAAGCCCTAGAAAAAGGAGAACAAATCAACACCCAAAGCAGAAGAAGACAGGAAATAATTCAAATCAGAGCTGAGTGGATGTGGCTCAGCAGTAGAGCATTGTACCGCAAGGCACTGGGTTTGATCCTCAGTACCACATAAAAATAAATAAATAAAAATAAAGGTATTGTGTCCAACTACAACTAAAAAATATTTTTTTAAAAAAATCAGAGCTGAAATAAATGAAATTGAAACAAAGGAAACAATTGAAAAAATTGACAAAACGAAAAGCTGGTTCTTTGAAAAAATAAATAAAATTGATAAACTCTTAGCTACACTAATGAAGAGAAAGAGAACTCAAATTACTAAAATCCATGATGTAAAAGGAAATATCATGATAGACACTACTGAAACACAGAAGATAATTAGAAACTCTTTTGAAAATTTATATTCCAATAAAATCTCAAAGACATCGACAAATTTCTACAGACATATGATCTACCCAAACTGAATCAGGAGGACATACACATTTAAATAGATCAGTTTCAAGCAAAGATATATGAAGACACCATCAAAAGTCAACCAACCAAGAAAAGCCCAGGACCAGATGGATTCTCAGTCGAGTTCTACAAGACCTTCAAACAAGTATTAACACCAGTACTCCTCAAATTATTCCATGAAATAGAAAAGGAAGGAACCCTTCCAAACTCGTATCACCCTAATTCCAAAACTAGACAAAGGCACATCGAGGAAAGAAAACTTCAGACCAATATCCCTGATGAACATAGACACAAAAATTCTCAGTAAAATTCTAGCAAATCACATACAAAAACATTAAAGACAGCACACCACGATCAAGTAGGCTTCATCCCAGGAATGCAAGGTTGCTTCAGTGTGTGGAAATCAGTAAACATAATGCATCACATCAACAGACTTAAGAATCATTTGATTATCTTGATAGATAACAGAAAAAGCATTTGACAAAATACAGCACTTCTTCATGTTCAAAACACAGAAAAACTAGGGATAGTAGGAACATACCTCAACATTGTAAAAACTATATATGCTGAGCCCAAGGCCAACATCCTTCTAAATGGAGAAAAATTGAAAGCATACCCTCTAAAAACTGGAACAAGACATGGATATCCTCTTTCACCACTCCAACATAGTCCTTGAAACTGTAGTTAGAACAATCAGACACATGAAAGAAATTAAAGAGATACAAATAGAAAAGGAAGAACTCAAAACTGTCACTATTTGCTGAGGGCATGATTCTATATTTAGAAGATCCAAAAAATTCCCCCAGAAAACTTCTATAGCTAATAAATGAATTCAGTAAAGTAGCAAGATATAAAATCAATACCCATGAATCAAATGCATATCTATACATGAGCAATGAATCCACTCAAGAGAAATTGGGAATACCACAGTAACCTCAAAAAAACAAAACAAAACAAAACAAAAAACTTGGAATCAATTTTATAAAATAGGTGAAAAACCTCTACATTGAAAACTACACAACACTAAAGAAAGAAATTGAAGAAAACCTCACAAGATGGAAAACTCTCCCATGCTCTTGGATAGGCAGAATTAATATAGTCAAAATGACCATACCACCAAAAACATTATACAGATTTAATGCAATTCCTATTAAAATCCCAATGACATTCTTCATAGGACTAGAAAAAGCAACCATGAAATTCAGTTGGAAAAATAAGAAACCCAGAGCTGGTGTTGTGGCTCAGCAGTAGAGCGCTTGCCTAGCACATTTGAGGCCCTGGATTCGATCCTGAGCACTGCATAAAAATAAACAAAATAAAACTTTTGTGTCCAACTAAAAAATAAATATTTTTTAAAAAGAGACCCAGAATAACCAAAGCAATCTTTAGCAAGAATAGTGGAGCAGGACGCATCACAATACCAGACCTTAAACTATACTACCAAGCAATAGTAACAAAAACAGCACAGTATTGTCACCAAAATAGACATGTAGACCAGTGGTACAGAATAGAAGAAACAGAGACAAACCCACATAATTACGGTTTTCTCATATTATACAAAGGCACCAAAAACATACATTGGAAAAAGATAGCCTTTTCAACAAATAGTGCTGGGAAAACTGGAAATCCATATGTTGCAAAATGAAATTAAACCTCTATCTCTCACCCTGCATAAAAATCAACTCAAAGTGAATCAAAGACTTTGGCACTAGAACAGAGACCCTGTGCCTAATAAAAGAAAAAGTAGGCCCAAATCTTCATCACATCAACGTTGGACCAGACTTCCTTAACAAGACTCCTAAAGCACAAGAAATAAAATCAAGGACCAATAAATGGGACAGATTCAAACTTAAAAGCTTCTTTTCAGCAAAGGAAACAATCAATAATGTAAAGAGAGAGCCTACAGAATAGGAAAAATCTTTACCATATGCACCTCAGATACAACACTAGTCTCCAGGATATATAAAGAACTCAAAAAACTTAACACCATAAAGCCACAAAACCCAATCAATAAATGGGCTAAGAACTGAACAGATGCTTCACAGAAGAAGACATACAATCAATCCACAAACATATGGAAAAAATGTTCATTATCTCTAGCAATTAGAGAAATGCAAGTCAAAACTGCCCTAAGATTTCATCTCACTCCAGTCAGAATGGCAATTATCAAAATTGCAAGTAATAATAAATGTTGGCAAGGATGCGGGGGAAAAGATACATTCATACATTGCTGATAGGACAACAGATTGGTGCAGCCATTATGGAAAGCAGTATGGAGGTTCCTCAGAAAACTTGGAATGGAACCACCATTTGACCTAAGTATCCCACTCCTCGGTTTATACTCAAAGGACTTAAAATCAGCATACTACAGTGACACAGTCACATCAGTGTTTATAGAAGCTCAGTTCACTATAGCTAAACTGTGGAACCAACATAGATGGCCTTCAACAGATGAATGGATAAAGAAAATATGGTAAATATACACAATAAAATATAATTCAGCCTTAAAGAAGAATGAAATTATGGCATTTGCAGGTAAATGGGTAGAACTAGACATTTTTGCCCTATATACATGTACAGCCAGAGGAATGAATAACTGTGCTCCATTTGTGTACAGTTGTCAAAATGCATTCTACTGTCATGTGTAACTAATTAGAGCAAATTAAAAATAAACATGGGCTGGGGATGTGGTTCAAGTGGTAGCACGCTTGCCTGGCATGCACGGGGTGCTGTGTTCGATCCTCAACACCACATAAAAATAAAAAATAAAGATATTTTAGTTTTAGTTTTCCACCTAAAACTAAAAATAAATATAAATAAATAAATAAATATACACACACACACACACACACACACAAAGATACTAGCATGGTTTATCTCAAAAGGCCCGTATTTAGGCCTAGGGTTATGGCTCAGCAGTAGAGCGCTCGCCTAGCATGTGCGAGGACCTGGGTTTGATCCTCAGCACCGTACAAAAATAAAAATAAAATAAAGGTACATCTACAACTAAAAAATAAATATTAAAAAAATAAAAAAGGTACATATCTGGCCCCAGAGAATAGGCAACTTGATTCAATCATCTGTGAACCTACAGCATATTTCCAGCATAGCCTCCCTTATTTTGCCATGGGCTTAAGCAGCTCTAGTGACAGCCTCTTGCTTTTTTATGAACTTCTTCAGGCATGGTAGTGATTATCATACTTGGTTTTCTCAAATTTGAGAACATTTAAGTAATGTCCTTAAGTCTGTTATCATATGACAAGTACAAATGAAAACATAAATTTTAGAGTTATTAGAATGATGGAAATTGAAGCCACTAGAATCTGTGAGGCTTGGAATTTTAGTTTTGTTTTTCTCAGAATAAATCCAGGAAGAAAGAATTTACACCAGGCTCATAACCCCTTCATCTTCTATGTAGGAATATCCAGAGTTGAATGAATGGCCTCAGTCAAAACTCCTTTTAATCATGCTAATAATCTGACCTCCTAGTAAATACATTTAAAGTATTTATTAACCAAAAGATAACAGAGTCCTTTTCTGTGAACATTTCTAATAGGATAGACTGGGTATATCTAGGTACCTTTGCTGTAAATATATAAATCTTAATAGATTCCACCTTTGCTGGAATATATAGATTTCTTTTGTGGAAGACATGGTTCGCTAAAGTTGTAAGATTAATGGAGTAACAAGTAAGGATGCTTCATAACCAGAATGGCTCCTTCTGTAAAGTTGTGTTTTTATATATTTTGCTCAAAACACATCTCATAATTAAGTCCTAAATCAGGATGCATCACTAATGGAGGAAAGACTTTTTTTAAATGAATAGCTATATTTGACATGATTAGATTTCTCTAAAGGAACATATTTTATCTGTATCTCATGATTGTTTGAATCATTTAAATAATTTGTGAAGTTTGGTGTTCAGTAAGATCTGTGATTCTTTAAGAGTCTGATTTGACCTTTGTGATGTGATGCTTTTAGTTTACTAATAAGTTTTTTGCGTCTATATGCATAAAAGATATCCATGTCTACTATTTTGTTCTTACAATGCTTTTATTAAATTTGGATATAACTATTTTGTTGGCTTTATAAGAAAAGTTAGAAAGTATTCCTTCTATTCTCTGGAAGAATTTGTAAAAGTTTGAAGACATTTCTTCAGAAGTATTTGGTAGAATTCACCACTGGAGCTAGCAAAAAGTTATTTTGCGAGAGGTTTAATTATATGTTTAATTACTTTAGATAGACCATGGAAAGGAGGGAACTATCTAGATAGCAGCACACATTTAGGAAAACTATACATTTGAAGTAGAAGAAGTTAAAGTTATGTCTTAGTTTTTATGTCCTTTCTTTGTAAACCATATAGTGTTCTGGTAGGCAGATTATTTTTCGTCTGTTCAACAAATATTTATTGAATGCTCACCATATGCCAGATATTCTGCAAGGCACTGAGGATATAATCATAAATAATATAAATGTCCTTGATCTTGTGATGCTTATACTCTGTCAAGGAAGACAGATGTCAAAAAGGCAATTTCAAAATATTTTTTACTTAAAATCTAATTGAGTTGAGATTTAAAGAAAAGGTGAGGATTTGTAGTGACTGTTGTTGAAACTGAGAGAGAGATACCAAGCCATATTTAAGACTGAGACTAGAGATGATAAATTAATAATACATCAAGCCACATAATTGTGTAATTTTTTTCCAGTATGCTGTACAGCAAAGACTGAGGAGCTAAAGTGAATGATTGAATCCACCATTGTAATATGTAGGATGATTAGATTAAAAGGATGAGATGAGGTCCCTGATATTGTAAATATACACATAAAATTCCCAAACTTGGTGCCTAGAAGTCAGAAGATCCTTTTTGTTTCCCCAGATCCTGATTATGATAATGATTACGCTATGCACCTTCATACTGTCTGTTGTATGCATATTCTGGAAAGATAAGTGGCTGATAGCTGGGCTGTCACTGCAGGTAAGCATCATCCTGTAGCTCTTAGTACTATCTGTCCATCTATGTCTAGCCTGACTTTTGACTTTCTCCCAGATCTTTGCACCTGTTGTACAGCCGATCAGCATAATTGTGATGGTTATCCTTTCCTGGCCTTTGGCCATGTATGTGGGCTGTTTGGAAAGAGAAGGTATGTCATTTGGGGTGGGTTCTTGCCTGATCCCTTCAGTTCTGGCTTTAGCTTACATACTCTATTCAGAAAAATAGAAACTTGGTAGATAGCCATCCCTACACTCTTTGAAATTCCTTTAGCTTGTTACATAGGCATGTTTCTTATGTTTACTCACTACCCTATGTGGCCTGTCATACTGTTTCCATGAGGAAGCAGATCTTCTTCTAAAGATCTTTGTTCTAGAAAAATAAGTTGTATCTTTATGTTATTGTATATCTACTCTATGAAGACAAAAGGCCATTTAAATTTTTGGCCAGAGTGTGGTGCAAGTCACAGTTCCTTCAGTTTGTATTCAAATGTTCCTAATTCAAGTAACACTAGGTCCAAAGATCCCTGATTACATCCAAGTTATTCAAAGCAGGCCTCTGTGAATCCCTGTCATATCTGGGGACTTACAATGGGAACAGAAATTTCTCTGCCACTGGTTTCCTCTCCATTTACCCTTCCCCTACTGTAACAGAAACAGAAGAAAATGGAATCTGTACACTAAACTTTTTGAGAATGGAGTTATCTTTTACCATCCTTACTGAGAAACCATAGGATCTTCTTTCTGTATCTCCCTATTTACTCTTGGTTCAGTAAGGGGCATTTACTTCTTGGCTTGTGGAGGGATGCAGGTAAGAGACCATCTGATTTGATAGTGGTGCCATTGTATGTTTATATAGTGTATTTGTGTGGTGTGGGTGAGAGGAAAATTTTAGAAACTACTTCTGGGGCAGGAGTTTAAAAAGGACAATAATAAACTCTTTTCTTTTTCATTTTCTAAATTTTAGTTATAAAAAGAAGACGCAAGATAACACCTTATGAGAAAGCAAGACTCAGGAGATGTAATATATTCACAAGGTTAAGAGGTTAGAGCTGGAGACATAGATTTGAAAGTTACTGAAGCATAGGTTGTAACTTAAAATGTACAAATGGGTAAAGTCCTCAAAGGTCTAAAATAGTAAGTGTTGGGAAATGACTGTAATAATGGGTTTATGGACAGGCTCTGTGTATGAGTGTGTGTGTGTGTGTGTATGTCTGTGTGCATGTGGAAATGCATGTATGAGGGAAGGAGGAAAGAAAATAACTAGAATTTATTGAGTAACTATTATGAGTCAATGTGGTTATAACAACTCTGTAAGATTGATGTTAGCAGCAAGGCATCCTGTTTTACAAAAGAAAATGAAGACTCAAAGAGGTTAAGTCAGATGTTCGTAGTCATACAATTAGGAAGTGATAGAACCTGGCTTGGAACCCATATTTCTGTCAGTTAGTGCCCTTTCCACTATACTGCACTGCCCTAAGGATTTAGGATGATCTATGTAGGCTTCAGGGCTTTTTCAGAACTAAACAAACGTCTCCTCTTGAGAAGCTATTTCTTAACAATCCCTTTCCTTCCTCCCCTTCTTTCCCTTTTACCTATCCTCTCTACAATTCTTTGTCAATTTTTAGTTAGAGTAACGTTGCCTTAATAATAATGTCTTATGTTTGGATGTTTGTATCTATCCCTGAAAGTAAGTGGGGATATGACAGAAATGGAATGTAAATTAGCCAATCCACAGAGTCAGTGAAACCCATGGTCCCAGGATTTACTTAGACTGCTGCTGGTGTAGTGTTATTTGGTATGGTTTTCCATTCGTTCACTTTTATTCCACTTCCCTCTCCTTCCAACTCTTTTAGCTCTACAAATTGCTGCTGGATTGCCCTTTTTTCTTATCCTTTTGTGCCTCTATGCAATGCCATTGGGGGTTTATTCTCCCTGCATTCAGGAGAAGGAGGAGCTGGGGCCTAAGCCTGTCTTCTTTGCACACAGAGGTGCACCCATGGTAAGTATGAGCAGGATAAACATGGATGAGTACAGGTATGTACAGGGCATGTAGATGAGAAGAGGAAAGCTCAGAACCATACAAATCCCTAGAGAGAACAAGAATTGCTTTGATATGACAAGAATAAGGAGTTAATTGTAGAGGTTTGACTTGAACCCAGGTTTTCTAATTTCCTGTCCAATTCTCTTTGCTATGCCCAATGTCAGATTGGACAGAGAGGAATACAGACAGGATCTTTGAAAAGAGTTCTAAGGAAGCCGAGGTCTGCTTCCCAAAGCCCTTTCATTCCTGGACTTCATCCCTACTACAAAAGGGATTTTGAGAGGAAAGACTCTGAGCACAGGGCCTGATGTTCCTTTCTTCCACAGGCAGGGCCAGAGAATACCGTGATGGCCTTTGAGAAAGCTGTTGAACAAGGGGCATATGGACTGGAGACTGACATACATGTAAGGTAGGAAAATAGGGACTAGGATAGAGGACAGGAGGGGATATATCATTGGTAGAGAATCAGCCTGGCCTAAGATATAGAGAGAGCAAGACTTGGGGTGTTTCACCTGTGTCCATATGGCACATAAACACATATTACGTAAGTGAACCATACCCCCCTTACAAACTATACCTCTGTACCTCCATATTCTTAACCATGGATTTACAAACTGGATGTACTCTGTGTAGTTTCCACACATCATTCAAATTTGTCCCTATTGCAAACCATGTTTACAAGTTAACCTGTATGTTGCCTTCGTAATTTATTTAATTAACATTCCCTAGACACCTATTATATTCTAGGTCTTCTGAGTGCTGGGGAGATGCAAATGAATAAGATATGGTCAAGTTAAAGAATTATTCCCAACTAATGAAGAAGATATGACATATTTACAAATAATCACAGAATAAGGCTATTTGTGTCAAAAGCCTTCCAGAAAAGAATATGTAAGTATAGAAGGAGCCTTAGTGGAAGAGGAGGTTACCTCCTATCTGTGAAAGAAAGAAAAAAATCCATATACTCTATCTATATGGTTTGAGCCTTCAAGGAAAAATATTATTTTACCAACCAGAGATCAGGGAAGGAGAACATTTCAGACATGTATCAGCTTATTCTAAGGCATCTTACTGAGAAATAACAAGTTTATAGATCATTGAACTGTCCTGTATGTATATATATATATATATATATATATATATATATATATATAT
>NW_026000174.1:11321280-11354849 GCF_001458135.2 Marmota marmota marmota
TATATATATATATATATATATATATATATATATATATATATATATATCTCCTTTAGAGATAGGAGCAGCTATATAAGGAAGAGGTGTGTTTTTAAGGCTTACAAGGCTGGTTCATGGAGATCCCTAAATGTGTAATGGAAACCATGAGAAATTTTAGGTCACCTCATAGTTTTAGAAAGAGTTATCTGGGAGTTAGATAGAAGACTATAAGAATGGTCCAAGGGAAGACAAAGGGAGACTTGAATTAGATCAGGGACAGAGGAAAAAGAACGTTTTCCCTGTAGAATGTATGTACCAGGGTAGTTGAGAAAGTAGAAATACTTCATTTCTAACAGAAGTTTCTATTAGTCTATGTGATGTGCACACGGTCTCTTCATAGTCATTCTGTGAGGCAAACAGAAAAGAAATGAACATTTTATTTTGCAGAGGAAACTGTGATGTTGAAACTGGATCCAAAGATGGGAATTGTATGGCTCAGTTCATAAGGCTAGATAGTACATGATAAATAAAAATTAGAATTGATTTCCTCATCCCAGAGTGGGATTCTTGACATTACCCAACAATGATACCTGTTCTGCACAGGATGTTTTGAATCGGGATTAAAACTGTTATTCTAGCAGAGCTCCTAGAGTCATTTGTGGAACTGCCCAGTGGTCATGGATATAAAGTGGTAAAGGTTCTGAGCCAATGAACTCATGGAACATTGTCTTTCTCTGTTCTCTTACTTCTGTGACTTCAACTTTAATATAGATGATCCTTCCAACTCCTTAATTTCTCTGCTGTTGACAGTTTTGTTTCCAATTATGATTTTTTCCACATATCTCCACCACATTCATGGTCATAACCCAAAACTTTATTATTACCCCAAATCCCATATCATTCAAGATCCATTCAGGACATGAAACCCACACCAGTAATTTGAATAGGAAAAATTTAATATCAAGAACTACTAAGTAGTAAATGTGGTTAACTATGAAAAGAGGTGAAAGAAGACCCTAAGGTACAAAAGTAGAAAATCATATACCATACGTACCAAAACCTACAAAAGTCTCAAAGGAAATAGTTGTAATTATGTTAGAAGAATTTAAAGCAGCTATCATAAAATGGCTTCAGTGATATCCAGAACATATTAAAAAAAACCTCAGTAACAGAAAGACACCTGATTTTTAAATGGTCAAAGAACCTGAATAGATATTTCTCAAAAGATGACATGCAGTTGTTTAACAGAAATGTAAATGGAACTAAATAAGGTACTATTTCACATCTACTAATAGGGTTATGATTTAAAAATGGAAAATAATATATAGATGAGGATTTAGAGAAATCAGAAAACTTGTTCATTGTTGTGTTGTAAAACTGTGCAGCTGCTATGAAAAACCATTTGGTGCTTCCTCAAAAAGTTTAACATAGAATTACCATATGAACTAGCAATTCATCTCCTAGATACATACCTAAAACAATTGAAAACAGGGTGGAACAGATATATATATAATTGTAATGCCCGTGTTTATTGCAGCAACATTTACAGTGGCCAAAAAAGGTGGAAACAACCTAAGAGTACATCAGCAGATGAATAGATAAACAAAATGTGCCACACCACTCTCACTCATGTACAATATAGGATAATATTTAGCTGTAAATGTGAATTAAATCTTCTACAACATGGATAAACCTTGAAAACAGTACACTAAGTGAAACAATCTGAACAAAAAAGGATACGTTTATGTGATTCCAATTATTTGAAATATCTAAAATAGTCAAATTCATAGAGACAGAAAGCAGATTAGAAAGTACCGAGAGCCAGAGGAAGAAGTGGAGAATTATTACTTAATGGGTTGTAAAGTTCTATTTAGAGTGATGAAAAAGTTTTGAAAATTAGTGATGGTTGCACAATATTGTATATATGATCAGTGCTACTAAATATTATGCACAAAAATAAATGGAAAAATTTTTAAATGATGGTACAATATTTTACTACAAATGTTCCTAGAGCAGTTGGACATCCAGAGGAATTTAAAACAAAGATGAATGAACAAACATGAATTTAAAAAAACAAACAAACTGTATGGTTTATAAAAAAAGAAATCCTCAAAAATGATCATAGATTTAAATTAAAATCATAAAATTTGTAGAAAACAAACATAAAAGAAACTAGGGCTAGGTAAATGTTCTTAGACTTTATACCAAAAATATTATCCTATGAAAGGAAAAAGAGAAAAATGGGATCTCATCAATTGGAAACCTTTTGCTCTGTGAAAGACTCTATTAGGAGAAACTAAAAACAAGTGTCAGATTGGGAGACAATATTGATAAACCATATATCTGACAAAGGACTTATACCTAGGATTTATAAGGAACTTCCCAAACTCAACAATTTAAAAAAGAATCCAGTTAGAAAGTAAGTAAAAGACATGCACTTAATGAAGAAGATGTATAGTTAGCAAATAATATGTGAAAAGATTTCAAGCTTCATCTAGCCATTGGGAAAATGCAAATTAAGACTAACACTGCTAACTGGGCACAGTGGCATGTAAGCCTATAGTTCAAGATGTGGGAGGCTGAGGCAGAAGGATCATCAATTCAAGTCAGCCTCAGCAACTTAGCAAGGCTCTAAGTAACTTAATGAGACCCTGTCTCAAGATTTAAAAAAAAATGTCTGGGGATGTAGCTCCGTAGAAAAACCCCCGAGTTTAATTCTCAGGACAAAAAAAAAAAAAAAATGACAATACTGCTCATCTATCTGAATGACTAAATTAAAAAAGTAATGAGATAGGAGGCAGAGCAAGATGGCAGCTGAGTAAGACTCTCCAGTGATTGTCTCCCCATAGACATACCAGTTTAAATAGTTGTCTTCACAAGAGCTAAGGAAGCAAAGTGAGAGAATTTAGTGCCTGATTTTAATATAATAATGAGGAAAAGATGCAGTGAAGAAGATAAGAAGGAAAGAGTTGCCCATATCACTGCTTCCTCAATTCTAGGCAGCAAACAGAAAAACAAGACTCTACTTCCTGGGGAGCAGAGCACAAAAGCTAGCAAGGATATTATGTTGGTGCTCAATGCTAGACCTGCTCCTGGGAGACTCAGCATCAGGCAGAAACCAAAGACCCCTATATCCAGCCCAGAGCTTGCAGATAGAGCCCCTAGGCTTGTGGGACAGACTGAAGTTTTGGTATGTATCATTACCAGCCTTGGAGTGGGCCTGGTGCACATCCCCATTTCCAGATTGTTCATGTTCCTGCAACTAAGAAACTGAGGTATATTATCCTTGACAGCTGAGGGACTGTCTCCATCACCCATCCCTTAACCTTGGGTAGCAGAGATATCCCCAGGCCAGTAGTCCCAGATGGAGCCTCTAGATCTTCTTTGGCACTAGAAAGAGAACTGCATGCATCCTGGTGTGGTAAACTTGTGTTTCAGCCTGCATCATCACCAACTTCAGGGTGAGCCTATGTGCACCTCTGAGATTTTGCAGATCCTTGCAGGAGACATAGGTGCAACCTAGCTTAGTGTTATCCTTGAGGCACTGATCTCTGTGTGGTGCCAGGGCTGGTGGAGTGGTTCACTCTGCAAACACTGGCCTGGGGATAGCATTTTCCCGAGGTTGGTCATCAAGGCTGGATGGTAAGTTGGGTTCGACAATACCAACACTACCCTAAACTTGGGTAGCATATGTAGAGCAAGACTCATGTGCCTGTGGTAGGACAGGGTATTAAGCATAGGAACTTAACTTGGAACTCAGTGGCCAGCTGATGAAACCTAACACTGGGCAGATCCTAATAGGTCCCCTCCCCAATCCTTCTGTGGATGGAACAACCCTGGTTTCAAGCAGAGACTACAGACTGTCAGTATATAGGTCTTTTGATACAGCCAGCATCACCTATTACTGGTTGCAGTGGTCATGGGCCATGAACCCATCCCAGCAGTAGGTACCCCATAGCATAGTGCTATGCTGGTCCTGGCAGGTTTGGGGCTCAGAGTATAACACAGTACTATGGTGTTAATGGACACAAACATATCATAGGAGCCTGATGCTGGTCCTTTTATGGTGATTCTGCTCAGAGCCAGGCAGAATTCTGTAGTGGCTGACCATATGCTGGTGGTGACTGTGGATGAAGCATCTGGCTTATGCCAGACCCAGAGAGAGGTTTGTGGGGTTGGACAACCCTGTTTAGATACTCCCCAGTTCATGCTGAACAAAACACCAACTCTGGATTTAGGATAAACCTGGGCTTGGATCATCCACAAGTGCTGAAACTGGCAACATACCAATAGTAGACTCACAGCATGCATTGTTTTAGAGTGCGTTCAATGCTAAAACAAAAATGGAGCTTCGCAAGAATGGAGTCTTACTCAGAGAAAAACAGAATTTCTGGAGAAACAGGCACAAAGCCAGGTTATAAAGACTGAAACAAATAACTATTGTGTCATACACCAGCAAGCATTAAGATCTTCGGGGAACTATGACAAACCTGACAGTCAAAAGAAAGTGCAAGAGCCAGGCACAGTAGTTAGTATTCTCTTATAATCCTACCTACCTGGGAGGTTGAAGCAGCAGGATAGCAAGTTTGGGGCCATTTTTGGCAAGCTAATGAAATTCTGTCTCAAAAAGGGCTGGAGACGTAGTTCACTCATAGAGCACTAGCCTAGCATGTGTGAGGTCCTGAGTTCAATTCCCAGTACCATCAAAAAAATTTTTTTAAAAACACTAAGATACAAGAAATTGAACAGATAGTAAAATCTGTTCTATGATTAAAATCTCTGATGGAGAATTTAAAACAGGTATTGTAAGGAAACTAAACTTCAAAAGAACACAGAAACAGTTCTGTACTCGGGCTTGGGTTGTGGCTCAGCGGTAGAGCGCTCACCACGCACGTGTGAGACCCTGGGTTCAATCCTCAGCACCACATAAAGATAAATGAATAAAATTTTTAAAAAGGTATTGTGTCCAACTACAACTAAAAAACAAACATAAAAAAGAAACAGTTCTGTACTCTAAGAGAGAAACTTAATAGAGAGATAGAAGCAGTTTTCAAAAACCATACAAATGCTTGAGCTGAAAAATATACTAAGTGAGATTTAAAAACATGATAGAAGGCAATATAGATCAAATAAGAGAATTAGTAGACTCAAAGACAGGCAAATTGAAAATACCTAGTTGAAGAAGATAAAAAGAATGAAGAGAAATGAAGAAAGCTTATAGGAACTTTGTGACAGCATTAAAAGAGCAAATATTTGGTTTATTGAGGTTCAAGAGGAACTTGAGAATGCCATAGGGATAGAAAAGTTCTCAAAGAGACAATAAGAAAATTTTCTAAACCTAGAGAAGGGATGCAGATATACAGGTATAGAAAGGTCTAAAGTCACCAGTGATTCAACTCAACAAAAGCTACTCCAAGATATGTTGTGATCAAGCTCTCAAAAGTTAAAGAGAAGATTCTCAAGGTAGAGAGAGAAAAGAAACAGCATGAAGTTTTCCCAGTTTCCCTGACAACAGACTTCTCAGCAGAAACTTTATTAACCAGGAGAGAGTGGCATGAGATTTTTCATAGTACTAAAGTGGGAGTGGGGATCCACAACAAACTGCCAAACAAGATTATTGTACTAGCAAAGCAATTCTTCAGAAATGAAGGAGAGATAAAGACATTCCCAAACAAAAGCTGAGACCTGTCCTACCAGGCATATCCCATAAGAAATGTTAAAGGGAGTTCTTCAAACTGAAAGAGGAATATTAGTGAATAAGAAGAAAACATTAAAAGGTATAAAACTCACTGGCAAGAGTAATTATACAAATTCAGAATGCTCTAATTATTGTACACATGAGATGTAAGTAATTCATATCTTCAGTAAGAAGACTAAACAAATAGTAATAATTTTACAAATATGTTAAGATAGGCAATATGTAAAGATATAAAGAGCATCAAAAATTCAAAATGTGGAGAGAAATTGAGTACAAGTGTTGAGTTTTTACCAGTTTCTCTTTTTTTTCTTTGCAATAGTATTATATTGTTATTATTTCAAATAGCTTGTTATAACAAAAGATATTTCATAATCCTCATGGTAGCCATAAAGCAAAAATCTAATATAGACAAACCAAAAATAATAAGCAAGGAGGAATCAAAAATACCCTGATAGGTTAAGTCACTTAACCACAAAGGAAGGGTATAAAAAGGGAGCAATATTTGCATTAAAAGTAGGAAACAAGTTTAAAATGATTGCAGTAAAACTCAATCATTAATTCACTGTAAATAGATTAAATTGTTTGGTTAAAAGACACAGAGTCACAAGTGGACTAAAAAACACTACCCAACTATATGTTGTTTACAAGAAACTCATTTTACCTCTTAGGACATGCATAGACTGAAAGTGAAGGGATGGCATGGAATATTCCATGTAAATGGAATCCAAAAGAAAGCAGGAGTAGCCATACTTAGATAAAGTACAGTTTAAATCAGAAGTAGTAAAAAGAGACAAGAAAGGTCTTATAAGGATAAAGGTCAATTCAGCAAGAGGAAGTAATTCTAAATACATGTGCACCCAATATTGGAATGACCAAATATATGAAGCAAATATTAATAGACCTTTAGGGAGAGGTGGACTCCAATAAAATGATAATAGGGAATGTTAACACCCCACTCAATCAAATGGATCTAACAGACATCTACAGAACATTTTATCCAACAACAACAAAAAATACAGTTCTCAACAGCACATCATACATTCACTACAGTAGGCCACATGATAGTCCACAAAACAAGTCTCAACACATTTTAAAAATGTGAAATCATATCAAGTATCTTTTCTGACAAAAATGCAATAGAAACCAGTAACCAAAAAAACCTTAGAAACTGTACACATTGAAATTGAAATTAAATAACTTGCTTTTTTTTTAAGAGAGGTATAGCTGTGCTGAACAAGCTAATCTCAAACTCCTAGGTTCAAGTGATCCTCCTACTTCAGCCTCCTAAATATTGTGTTCCAACATGCCTGTCTAAGCAACTTATTCTTGAACAACTATTGAAGCAAGGAATAAATCAATAAGGAAATTAAAAGATTTCTTTAAACAAATGGAAATGGAAATACAGCATACCACAACTTATAGAATATAGCAAAACTAGTACTGAGAGGGAAGTTTATAGCATTCATTGCCTACATAAAAAAAGCAGAACAGTCTCAAGTCAACAACCTATTGCTGCATCTCAAGGAGCAGGAAAAGCAAGAACAAACTAAACCCAAAATTTAGTAGAAGAAAAGTAATAACAAAGATCAGAACAGAAATAAATGAACAAGACTAAGAAAACAATGCAAAATATCAATGAAATGAAGAACTAATTCTTCAAAAGCCAAAACATTAACAGATCCTTAGCCAAACTAAGCAAAAGAGAGACTCAAATAAAACCAGAGATGAAAAGGCAAAGACTATAATTGATACCACAGAAATACAAAGTATTATTAAAGGTTAATATGAGGGGCTGGGGATGTGGCTCAAGCGGTAGCACATTCGCCTGGCATGCATGGCCCTGGGTTCAATCCTCAGCACCATGTACAAATAAAGACGTTGTGTCCGCTGGAAACTAAAAAAATAAATATTAAAAAAATTCTCTCTCTTTTAAAAAAAAGGTTAATATGAACTGTTGTATGCCAACAAATTTGATAACAGAAAAAAATGGACAAATTCCTGTACACATATCTTACCACCTTTGAATCATGAAGAAATAGAAAGCCTGAATAGATCAATAATAAGATTGAATCAGCAATGAAACATGTCCCATTAAAGAAAAGCCCAGGACCAGATGGCTTCACTAATGAATTCTACCAAACACTTGAATAAGAACTAATACCAATTCTTAAATATTGAAGAGGAAGGAATTCTTCCAGTCTCATTCTATAAGGCCAACATTATTCTGATTCTAAAACCAGACAAGAACACAACAACAACAACAAAAAAGAAAGCTACAGGCCAGTATCCCCAGTGAACATACATGAAAAAGTCCTCAGCAAACCAAATCCAAAGATTATTCACCATAATAAAGTGGGATTCATCCCAGGGATACAAGGGTTGTTTAACACATGCAAATCAATAAACATGATAAAACATATCCACAGAATAAAGGACAAAAACTACATGATCATCTCAAAAGATGCAGAAAAGAACTGGATAAAATTCTGGACAAATTTAAGTATAGGAGGATTGTACCTCAGCATAATAAAGATCATTTGTAATAAGCCTGCAGTTAACATCATATTGAATGGGGAAAAGCTGAAAGCTTTCTGAAGCCTGGAAAAAGACAAGGATACCCGCTTTTACCATTTTTATTCAGTATAATACTGGAAGTCCTAGCCCAGATAATTTGGTAAGAGAAAGAAATAAAGGCCATCCATATTGGGAAAAAAGAAGAGAGGTTGTCTGTATTCAAAGGTGACATCTTTTATATAGATAAAGACTCTGCTAAAAAACAAAACTGGTAAATCCAATAAATTCATTAAATTCACAGAATACATAATCAACATACAAAAATCTGTATGGTTGGACTGGGGACATAGTTTAATGGTAGAACATATTCTTTGCATGTGTGAGGCCCTGGCTTTAATTCCCAGCACCACGAGCCCTCTGACCCCCCCACCCCAATAAATCAGTATTGCTATAGGCCAATAGCCAATTAGCTGAAATAAAAATCAAGAAGGCAATTCAATTTGTAATAGCTAAAAAATAAGTAATAACTTTTTAATCAAAGAGATAAAACATCTTAAAATGAAAACTATAAAACATTGATGAAAGTAATTGAAAAGAACACAAAAAAATGGAAAGACATCTCATGTTCATGGATTCAAGGAGCCAATATTTTTAAAACATGCATACTACCCAGTCTATGAATTCCTTATAATCCCTGTCAGTATACTAATGGAACTTTTCACAAAACTAGAAAAAACAGGCCTAAAACTTGTATTGGACTCCCCAAGCCCCCCAAATAGCCAAAGCTATTTGGGTTACAAGAACAAAGTAGGAGGCCTTACAAATATATTGCAAAGCAATCACAATTTGAACAGCATGATATTGGCATAAAAACTCATATTGACAAGTGGGACAGAATAGATACCTAGATGGAAACCCACATATCTACAGCCAACTGATTTTCAGGGCACATAGTCTAGAAGGAGCAGCCTATTCAACAAATGGTGCTGGGAAATTTTGATATCCATATGAAGAAGAAAGAAACTAGATCCCTGTTATAAAAATCAACTCAAAATAGATTAAAGACTAAGATTGTTGTGAAACTATGAAATTAGTAGGGCAAATACTTTAGGACAACAGAATAAGCAAGACTTTTTTTTGAATAAGATGCCAAAAGCATAGGAAACAAAAGCAAAAATAGATGAGTGGGATTATATCTAATTGATTGATTATATCAATCAATATACATCTAACAAGGGGTTTAATATCCAGAATATATAAGAAACTCAATAGCAACAAAACAACCTGATTTTAAAATGGGCAATGGAACTAAATAGATATTTCTTGAAAGTAAGACATACAAACTAGCCACAGGTATATGAAAAAAATGTTCAACAGCATTATTCATCAGGGAAATATAAGTGAAAACCATAATAAATATCACTCCTATTAAGAATAGCTATCATTTGGGCTGGAGTTGTGGCTCAGTGGGAGAGCATGTGTGGGGCACTAGGTTTGATTCTCAGCACTGCATATAAATGAATGAATAAAATAAAGGTCCATTAATATCTAAATTTTTTTTTAAAAAAAGAATGGCATTATCAGAGGGACATATCAAATGCTGATGAGAATGTAGAGAAAAGATAACTCTTACATACTGTTTGGTGGTAGTGTAAATTTGTACAAACATTATGGGAAACAAGATGTATATTCCTAAAAAATATTTAAATAAGGGACTGGTGTGTAGCCTTGTGGTAGAGTGCTTGCCTCTTATGCTCAAGGCTCTGGGTTCAATTTCCAGCACTGGAAAATGAAGAAGAAGGAGAAGATAATAGGACTGGAGATGTAGCTCAGCTGTAGAACATGTGCTTAGCATGCTCAAAGACCTGGGTCTAATTTGCAGTATCAACAGAAGAAAAAATAAAATGGAACTACCATATTATATACTCCTGGGAATTTATCCAAAGAAAATAAGTCAGTATATGGAAGAGGCACCTGCATCCCCATGTTTGTTTTGGCAGAATAGCCAGAAATGGGGCTGGGGATGTGGCTCAAGCGGTAGCGCGCTTGCCTGGCATGCATGCGGCCCGGGTTCGATCCTCAGCACCACATACAAACAAAGATGTTGTGTCTGCCGAAAACTAAAAATAAATATTTAAAAAAAAAAAAAAGAATAGCCAGAAATGGAAACAACTTAAGTATCCATCAACTGGTAAATGGATAAAGAAATGTGATACACAATGGAATATTATTTTGCCAAAAAAATGAAATCCTGTCACATGTGGAACCCATTGGAACTGTATATCATTATGCTAAGTGAAAAAAAAACCAGGCACATAAGTACAAGTACCACAGGATCTCATTCATAAGTGAAATTGAAAAAAATTTTATCTCACAGAAGTTGAAAGTAGAATGGTAACCAGAGACAAGGGAGAATTGAGAGAGGGGAGAATGAGGAGGAGTTGATCAGTGAATTCAAAGTTATTTTAGGTAGGAATAGAAAGTTCTGGTGTTCTAGAAGGAAAGCCCTCAATAAAAATGTTCTATATATTTTATAAAACTAAAAGAAAAGATTTGGGTATTTTCACCATAAAGAAATAGTAAATAAAAAATGGTGGAAGGAGTTGGAGATCATTACCCTAAGTACATATATGAAGAAACGAACGGTGTGACTCTACTTTGTGTACAGCCAGAGAAATGAAAGATTGTGCTCTATATGTGTACTTCGAATTGAAATGCATTCTGCTGCCACGTATAACAAATTAGAAAAAATAAATAAATTTATAAAAAATGGTGTTGGAGGACCAAGAGATACTTAATTTGATTTAAATATTATACCATGTATACACATATTAAAACATCATATCATTCTTCATAAATATGTCTATTTTTTGTTTTTATGTATCAGTTAAAATTAATTAAAAGTTTTTAAAATGAGAACACTAAATGCTAGCAGACAGATTTGATCACTCATACATTGCTGGTGGAAGTATAAAATGCTATAGCCATATAGGTTAAATTTGGTGGATTCTGAATAAATCTAAATGTTACCATATGTATCAGTCAGTTTTCCATTCCCATGACAAACTTCACATAATACGGGAAAGAGTTTATTTTAGCTCACAGTTCCAGAGGTTTCAGTCCATACTGGTTGACTCTATTGCTTTGGGGCCCATAGCAAGGCAGAACATCACAGCGGAGAGTACATGTTGGAGCAAAGCCCATGTGCTTCGAGGCATTTGGGAAGTGCATAGCGAGAGAGGAGGCCCAGGGACACAATATTACCTATAATGACACACTTTCAGTGACCTGATTTCCTTCCACTAGGCCCGCTGCGAACAGGTTTTACCACCTCCCACTAGCACCACAGTCTGGAAACCAAGCCTTCAACACATGGACTTTTGGAGGACATTAAAAATCCAAATTATAGTACCCTACAACCCAGAAATATAGACTCGTGAGCATTTATTCCAGAAGAGAAAAACAGCAACCAAACATTGTTGATACAAAAACCTTTATGTTAATTTTTATAGCAGCTTTATTAATAAAAGCCCAAATCTGGAAATAACCCAAATGTCCTCCAAGAGGTCGAAGAAGTAAATGTTTAAACAAACTCTGTTTCATCCATATTATGGAATATTACTCAGCAGTGAAAAATAATGAACTGTTGAAACATGCCATATTTGGATGGATCTTATGGGAATTATGTTGAATGAATAAAGAGTCTCAAAAGTTTGTATATCCCTTCAAAATGACAAAATTAGAATGATGAAGAAAAATCAGTTATTTTGAGGGATATAGCTATCAAAAGCAGCACAAGTCTTTATAACTTTAATAGTCTGTGGTGGTCATGTTGCTGTACATGAGATAAAAACAGCAGAGCTAAACATACACAAATAAGTACACGTAAAACTAATGAAATTTAGTTAAAGTCAGTGATATTATCAATGCCAATTTCCTTGTGACATTTTAGTATATTTTGTAAGATGTTACTGTTGTTGGAGAAAACTGGGGAAAGGATATACAGGATCTACATATTATTTCTTATAAACTTATGTGAATCTACAGCATCTCAAATTAACAATAAAGAAAAAAATACCATCAGCTTTTTTAAAAAAGTATGTAGAAACACACACACACACACACACATACAGATTATAAAATCAAGAGAGAATTCACCCTGAAATTTTAAAACTACCGAAACCTGCATCCTGCTCCAGTTTATTCCTGTGTCTTTACCTTCTTTCAAACAACATTTCCCAAAGATTTTATACTATTGTAGGGAAGGAATGATTTTTGTTTGTATTTACCCTTCTCAGTTCTTTGACTGGTCTACAAATTAAATCGGTATAAGAGATTATCAGGAAAACAATTACATAAGAACACTTGGGAATCCCACAAAAATATGAGATTCATGGAAAAAGACAGGTGATTGAAGCTTCCTTAACTACAGAAGGAATGGAGTTGGGGGCCATGGAATTTATGAGGGGAGAGTATGACAAACTTAGGAGAGTGAGAGGAGAGCAAGTATGGTGAATGAAAAGTGGCCTTGTTATACAGTCTCTCAGGTAATAAACGTTGTCTCAAAGTAACTCTTCTTGAGTAAGGCGTTTTACTACAAATGGAAGTTTTCTTTATAGATGTAAATTTCATTAACAAAAGACAATTTTTCAGAGTTATTTCTGTGTCTGTAGTTTCTCAAAACAATTGGCTTGAAGCAATCAGTGTGCCAAAGAAGTGTATTTTGGGGTGGTGTATATGGTCTCCTGTAGTCCTATTTTGAGGTGATGTTCCTGAGCCACAGCTCTTGTCTTACTTTTTATTCTTCCAAACCCTTTTAAGATAATCCTAATCCAACCAGGTTTCTTACACATGACTTCACTCTGAGCTCTTACTAAATTACCAGTGATCTCAAACTTTCCAAATATGATGGAAGATTTTCAGTTTTCATCTTAACCCCTCAGCATTTGAACATACCCATCCTTTTTCTTTTTTTAGTTGTAGATGGACATGACTTTAATCATTTATTTATTTTTATGTTGAGCTGAGGATCGAACCCCGTGTCTTACATGTGCTAGGCAAAAGCTCTAGTAAAGTTTTAGCGCAGAACCCAGCCATCAATATACCTCTCTGAAGTGTTTTCCTTGAATTGGCTTTTCTGGAGATTTCAGGAACACAGAGTGAAACATGGACTTTCTTATGGACTTTTGCTACCACTGAGCCACAACCCCAGCCTCACTCCCTTATTTTTAAAACATTTTCTTTGTTTGACTTCCAGAACATCCTACTGTCCTGTTTTTCTTTCTCTCTGGATCTTTCATATGTGATTATCTTTGCCACCTCCTCCTCTTCTTTCCCTCAAAACATTAGCATTTTTGACATTTGTGATAAAATGATTGTAAGGGATGTCTCAGAATGTTCACCCCACTTTGTAAAACTACAAATGTGTTGTTAAGAAATGCCAAACATGCTGCTATGATTTGGATATGGCTTGAGACTGGCCCTCAAGCATTCGTGTGTTGGGAGCTTGGTCCTCAGTGTAGCAATGTTAAGGCTGGAACTCAGTGGAGGTCCTTAGGTCACTGGAGTTTGACCTCAAGGGATTTAGGTGGTTTTCATGAGAATCTTGAGTGAGTGCTCTTGAGAGGTTGTTATAAAGGGAGCAAGCCTGGCCACTCCCCTTTGCTATGGCTGCCTGTCTGGCCATCTGATTTCTCCCTCTCATATGTGCTCCCATTAGGCTCTTCTGCAAAGGCTGAACCACTGGGGCCATCTGATCTTGGACTTTCAGCCTCCAAAACTCTAAGCTAAATAAACCTGTTTTCTTCCTAAGTGCCCAGCTTCAGGTAATTTCTTTATAGCAATGAAAAATGGGCTCATATACCTGAATATGTGAAACTTTTCCTTTGAACATATTTTTGAAAAAACATTTGGAAACCAGGTCACATGTCTGTATCTCAGAAGCAAGTAATGTAAATAAATTATTTACAACTGACAGAAAGCCTGTGGGAGGCCCAGATAAGAATCCACGCAGAGATTTAATCTCCATTGCTCTAGTAGAAGTTTTAGCACAGAAGCCCAGCCATCAATATCTCTCTCTGAAGTGTTTTTCTTGTATTAGCTTTTCTGGGGGTTTCAGGAACACAGACTGAAACATACGGACTTTTTTATGTAGATGAAAAGGAAACATCTTGCCAGCAGTCGCTGGGTGTCCAGGCAGGCTGAGTTGGAAAGAGATTAAATAAGCAGTGTATCTTTTGCCCCTACTTCCTCTCCACCAACTCAGTTTCTTTTTATCTATTTAAGGGAAGTGAATTTAAATGCTACATTTAACAAGTGTGTGTTTGTGTGTGTATGTGTGTGTATATGTGTGTGTGTGTGCGATCAGTAATTTCTCTCAAAATTCTCTGCCTTTCAACATACATGATGAACAAAATGTGAAAATTTCAATAAAGATGTCATGTCAAGCCATGTTAGAGTGTGAAGCAAAAGAAAAAACCAGTAATATTAATCTTATCTATGCTTAAATTTAATATTTTGTTTATAATGAATATTTGCATTAATTTTGATTTTTTAAACACATTACATTAAAGTAGTATTTACCTTGATTATTGAAGTTTTTCATCACCCTTTAAATTTTAGACCTGACTTGAATGAATACCATTCTATTATTTTCTCTTTCCCTGCTTACTTTTAGACTAATAGAGTATTTTTCAGCTTTTAGTTTCCACTTTTCATATTATTAACTATATAGCTTTTTGCATGTATGTGATTGTGCTAGAGCTTACAATATTATCTGTAATATCTCTTCAAATGTTATACATTTTGTGTAAAATATAAATCATAACTGTATTAATGTTTCACCTCTCCCATTGCTTGGGAACTATCATGAAGCTCATCATACATTCTTATTAACTCTTTCTTTTAGTAAATAAATTATCTTTTTAAAAGATTAAACAATAAATAAGTTTTTAACATTTAATCACTATCAGTCATTTCTGGCATTCTTCATTCTTTTGTATAGATTCAGGTTTCCAATTGTGTCACTTCTCATTTGCTAATAATTTGTTTTGACTTTGCTAATAGTGAAAGTATACTAGAAATGAATTATCCTGCCTTTTGTTTGTTTGAAAATATTTTCATTTTCCCTTCATTTCTGAAGTATATTATGCTGGGTATAAAATTCTAAGTTGACAGTTGTTTTCTTTCATCATTTAAAATATGTTGTTCCTAGACTGGGATATAGCTCAGTGGTTGTGTGCTTGCCTAGAATGTGCAAGACCCTGAATTCAATCTCCAGAGTTCCTCACTGCAGTGCTGTTCCATAGGTTTCTATCTTGTTTGTTTGTTTGTTTGTTTGTTTATTTATTTATTTATTTATTTATTTATTTATTTAGAAGTCTGCAGTATGTTCATTTTTATTTTTCTCTGTGTATGCTTTCCCCTGGCCCCCCACTCCTGGCTACTTTTGACTTATAGTTCTTCACCAATTTGGTTAATAATGATCCTTAGAACAGTGTGTGTGTGTGTGTGTGTGTGTGTACGTACTATTGTATTTATCCTTTCCAAGATTCATTAAGATTCTTGGATCTGCTGATATATAATTTTCATCAAACTTTTTAAAAATTATAAAAAAATTTGTTTTTTATTTCTTTAAATTTTTTTATTCCTCCCTACTTTTTAGGACTCTATTTACATATATAATACTGGTTGATATTGCCTTGTAGGTCACTTACACCCTGTTATTTTTTTATTTCATTTCTATGTTTCATTTGGTGTTTTAGCCAGTTTTTTCACTGATGTGACTAAAAGACCCAACCAGAACAATTGTAGAGGAGGAAAAGTTTGAGGGCTCACAGTTTCAGAGACCTTAGTCCACAGAAGGCCGGCTCCATTCCTCAGGCTTTCAGGTGAGACTGAACAACATGGTGGAAGAGAGTGGGGTAGGGAAACAGCTCACATGATGATCAGAAAGCAGAGAGAGACTCTTCTTGGCAGATAAAAATATGTTCCCCAAAGGCACGCCCCCAATGCTGTACCTCCTCCAGCCACACCCCACTTGCCTTCAGTTACCACTCAATTAATCCCATCAGGTGATTGATTTACTGATTGGGTTAAGGCTCTCACAACCCAATCATTTCCCCTCTGAACCCTCTCACATTGTCTCACATATGAGCTTTTGGGGGCACCTCAGATCCAAAGCATAACATTTGGAGATATATCTATATGCACAAACACATATATACATACAAACATACACATATATACACATACATCTATATAAATATACATATGTCTCCTGGGATTAGAACCCAGACTGTCATTCATGCTAGGCAAGCACTATACCACTGAGCTACATCCTAGCACTTTTAAAATTTTTATTATTTTTATTAGTACATCAGTTATACATAATGGGTTCATTTTGACATAGTTATACTTGCATGTAATATAATTTGCTCCATTTTAATTCTCAGTCCTCCCTACATTCCCCCCTCTCCTCTATCTTTCTACTGTCCTTCCTCTACTTGACTGGTCTTCCTTCTATTTATTTATTGTTTTTTTAAAATTATAGATATACATAAAGTTGATTTCATTGTGATGTATTTTTACATTCATGTAGCATAATTTGGTTACTTTTATCCTGCAGTTCCTACCCTTTTCCATCTCTCCTCCCTCCTCATCAGTACCTTTCCTATATTCTACTGATTTTCCTTCTGTTTTCATGGGACTCCTCCCCTTTTTAATTATTAATTTCTATCTCCCTCATATGAGAGAAAATATTAAACCTTGACTTTCTGAGTCTGGCTTGTTTCACTTAGCCTGATATTCTCCAGATCCATCCATTTACCAAAAAAATGTCATAATTTATTCTTCTTTATGGCCAACTAAGACTCCATTGTGTATATATTACCACATTTTCTTTATTCTTTCATCTGTTGATGGGCACCTAGGCTGGTTTCATAACTTGGCTCTTGTGAGTTGCACTGCTATAAACACTGATATGCATGTATCACTATAGTACGCTGATTAACTGAAAGAACTAACTTTTGGATAAATACCAAGTGGTGGGATAGCTGGGTCATATGGTATTCCATTCTTAGTCAATTTAGGAATCTCAATGCTGTTTTCCAAAACAATTACTAATTTGCAGTCCCATCAACATTGTATGAGTGTACCTTTTCTCCCACATTCTTGCCAGCATTTGTTGTTATTTGTATTCTTGATTATTGCCATTCTCACTATAGTGAGATGAAACCTCAATGTAGTTTTGATTTGCATTTCCTTTTTTGCTAGGATATAGAACATTTTTTCATATATTTCCTTAGCCATTTGTATTTCTTCTTTTGAGAAATATGTTTAGTTCATTTGCCTATTTATTGATTGAGTTATTTGGGGGGGGGGGGGCAGTGGTGTTAAGTTTTTTGAGTTCTTTACATATTCAGGATATTAATTCCCCATCAAAGAGTAACTGAAAAAGATTTTCTCCCATTCTGTAGGCGCATTTTTTACTCTCTTATTTCCTTTGCTGTGCAGAGAATTTTTTTATCTGATGCTATCCCATTTACTGATTTTGGTTTTATTTCTTGCATTTTAGAGACCTTGTTAAGGAAATCAGTGCCTGTGTCAATATGTTAGAATGTTGAACCTATATTTCCTTCTAGCAGTTGCAAAGTTTCTGGTCTAATTCCTAGGTTTTAAAATCTCTTTTAGTTGACCTTTGTACAGGGTGGAAATCTAATTTCATTCTTCTGTATATGGATATCCAATTTTCCCAGCACCATTTGTTTAAAATTTTATCTCTTCTCCAACATATGTTTTTAGCATCTTTGACAAGTATCAGATGACTATATCCATGTAGGCTTGTCTTCTTGTCTTCTATTATTCCATTGATCTTCATGTCTGTTTTGATCCAACATCATGCTGTTTGGTCACCATAGCTTGGTAGTATAATTCAAGATTCGTTATTGTCATGCCTACCACATTCTTGCTTAGTATTGCTTTGCTATTCTGGGTCTTTTATTGTTCCAAATGAATTTTAGAACTATTTATCCCAAATATGAATTTTAGGACTGTTTATCTATGAAGAACGTTATTGGTATTTTGACAAGGGTTGCACTGAATTTGTATGTTGATTTTGGAAAGATGGTCATTTTGACAATATTTGTTTTGTCTGTTCAGAACATAGGAGGCCTTTCCTTTTCTAAGGCCTTCTTCAGTTTCTTTCCTCAGTGTCATATTGTGTATATAATTTTCATTTTAAAGGTCTTTCACCTCCTTGGGTTTATTTCCAATTTTTTAAGGCTGTTGTATAGGAAAGCTATTAATTTTTGTTTGTTGATCTTGTATTGTGCCACTTTGCTTTATTTGTTTATCAGGTCTAGAAGTATTCTGGTGGAGTTTTGGCATCCTTTAGGATAATGTCATAAGCAGAGATAATTTGATTTCTTCTTTTCCTATATGTATCCCTTTAATTTCCTTCTCTTGCCAGATTGCTTTGGCTAGAGTTCAAGGAATTATATTGAATAGGAGCAGTAAGTGTGGATTTCATGTCTTGTTCCTGATTTTAGAGGAAATGCTTTATTTTTCTCTCTTCAGCATGATGTTGTCTTTGGGTTTGTCATATATAGCCTTTATGATGTTGAAGTAAGTTCTTTCTGTCCTAGTTTTTTCAGTGTTTTATCATAAATGGGTACTGAATTTTGTTGAAGGCTTTTTCTGAAACTTGTGGGAGGATCATGTGATTTTTGTTGTTAGTTCTTTATGTGATGAACTGTATTTTTTGATTTGTGTATGTTGAACCAGGCTTGCATCCCTGGTGATAAAACCAGCTTGATCATGGTGTATAATCTTCTTAATGTATTTTTTATTGTAAATTGCTAATATTTTAATAAGAATTTTTGTCTTATGTTCATCAGGGATATAGGTCTGTAGTTTTCTTTCCTTGATGTGTCTTTATCTGTTTTTGGTATGAGAGTGATTATTGGCTTTTTTGAATTTGAGAGTGTTCTTACATTTCTATTTCATAGGATAATTTGAGAAGGATTGGGGTTAGTTCTTCTTTAAAGGTATGGTATAACTGAGCTGAGAATCTATCTGGTTCTGGGCTTTACTTTGTTGGAAAGCTTTTTTTTAATATTTATTTTTTAGTTGTAGTTGGACACAATACCCTTATTTTATTTATTTATTTATTTTTATGTGGTGCTGAGGATCGAACCCAGGGCCTTGCATATGCTAGGCAAGTGCTCTACCACTGAACCACAACCCCAGCCCCTGTTAGAAAGCTTTTAATTGCTACTTCAATATCACTGCTTGGTATTGGTTTGTTTAGGTTTTTTGTATCCTCCTGGTTCAATTTGGGTTGGTTATATGTGTCTTGAAATTTGTCAGTATCTTCTACATTTTCTATTTTATTGGAATATTGGTTTTCAGAATAGTTCCTAATGATTCTTTGGATTTCTGTGATGTCTTTGGTGTTATCTTCTCTTTTATTTCTAATTTTGTTGACTTAAGTCTTCTCTCTCTTTTGGTTGGTTTGAGGGCTTATCAATCTTGTTTATCTTTTCAAAGAACCTACTCTTTGTTTCATTGATTCTTTGTATTTTTAAAATTTTCTATTTTATTAATTTTGTCTCTGATCTTAATGATGTCCTGTCTTCTACTGGTTTGGGAATTAGTTTTCTCTTGCTTTTCTAGGGTCTTTGGGTATAACATTAGATCATTTACTTGGAATCTTTCTGTTATTGTTATTTGGTAAGCATCAATGCTATAAACTTTTCTCTTAGAACTGCCTTCATACTGTCCCAGAGATTTTAATGTATTATCTTTGTTCCCATTTGTTTCTAAGAATTTTAAAATTTCTTTCCTGAGTTTTTCTATGATCCATTCCTCATTCTAAAGCATATTATTCAACTTCCATGTGTTAAAATATTTTCTGGGTTTTATTTTGTTATTTCTTTCCTTTTTTAAAAATAGTTTTAAAAACTTTTTTAAGTTGTAGATGGATACAATACCTTTATTTTGTTTGATTATTTTTATGTGGTGCTAAGGATTGTACCCAGTGTCTCACATGTGCCAGGCCAGTGCTCTACTACTGAACCACAACCCTAGCCCATATCTTGTTATTTATTTCTAATTTCATTCCACTATGATCAGATGAGATACAAGGAATTAGATCAGTATTTTTTTTCAGTATTTTCTAAGAGTTGTTTTGTGGTCTAAAATATGGTCTGCTTTGGAGATTGTTCCATGAGCAGCTGAAAAGAAAGTGAATTAGCTGTTGTTGAATGAAATATTCTATAGATGTCTTTAAGCCCGTTTGATTTATAATATGTTTAGGCCTGAAAAGTCTACTTAGTTTATGCCTGGATGACCTATCTCTTGGTGAGAGACGTGTTGAATCACCAACATTATAGTATTGGGGTCTACTTGCATCTATATTTTGTAGGATTTCTTTTATTTAACTAGATACACTGCCATTTAGGATGTAAATATTTAGAGTCATTATATTTTTTGTTGGATAATTCCCTTAAGCAGTATGAAGTGACCTTCTTTGTCTCTCCTGATTAATTTTGGCTTGAAGTCTATTTTGTCAGATATGAAAGTAGCTACTCCTGCTTAGTTTCATCCTCCATAAGCATGGAATATATCTATTCCAGTTCTTTCACTTTCAGACTAGATATATTTGCTTATACGGTGAGTCTCTTGTAAACAACATACGGTAGGGTTTTATTTTTTAATAAAACTCTGCCAATCTTTTTTAAAAATACCTTTATTTTACTTATTTATTTTTATGTGGTGCTGAGGATCGAACCCAGCACCATGCATATGCTGCACGAGTGCTCTACTGCTGAACCACAACCCCAGCCCCAGTCTATGTCTTTTAATTGGAGAGTTCAGACCATTTACATTTCTTCTTGTGCAATATTTCATTCAGTATTTTCTGTAGTACTGGCTAATGACTAATTCTGTAGTAATATGTTCTTTTAGTTTCTGCTTATTTTGGAAGGTTTTTATTTCATCTTCAGTTCTGAAGAATAATTATTCTGAATATAGAATTCTTGTTTGGCACTCATTGTCTTTCAGAGTTTGTTTATATTTCAAGCCCTCCTGGCTTTTAGAGTCTAGACTGAGAGATTAGAGGAAAGTCTAAACAGCTTACCTCTAACTGGGACCTGACATTTTTCTCTTGCAACCTTTGAAATTTTATACTTATTTATATGTTAGCCATTTTAATTATTTCTTTGGAGCATATAATTTTTTAAACCTTGTCTGTTTGGGATTCTAAAGGCCTCTTGTATTTAAATTTCTGTCTCATTCCTAAGGCTTGGAAATTTTTCTGAAATTATTTCTCTGAAAAGATTGTACATTACTTTAGTTTATATCTTGGGGTTTCCTTTTGTACCAGTAATTGTTAGATTTGGTCTCAATGTTGACCCAGATTTCTTGAGTATTCTGGTCATGGATTTTTATCTTTATTGTTGACTTTGTTTTCGATATTGTATACTTTGTTTTTGAGGCCTGAAAATCTGTCTTCTGTGTAGTCTGATCTTTGATGATTCTTTCAACTGAATTTTTAATTTGACCTTTTGAATCCTTCATTTCTAGGATTTCTGTTTGGTTCTTTTTCAGAATCCCTCTATTGAAGAGTGATTTCACTTCCTGTATTTTCTCTCTTAAAGTTTATTCCATATATCTTCTTTTAGTCCATTGAACATTTTAACTGTCAACTTTGTAAATTCTTTACCTGGCATTTCCTCCACTGTGGTGTTAGTGGAATCATTTGTGTTGTGATCTATTTGGGATGGTTTGTTCCCCTCTTTTTTCATATTGCTAGTATTTTTACCCATATTCTGGGATGATTATCTCTCCTACTTTTATATGAAGGACTTTTTAATGAACTTATTTCTCTTCACTAAGTGCCCCAGGATGGGCAAATATCTGTCATTATTCACATTCAACATGCATCTGCTGCTATGTCTGATATCTGGTACCACTTTGAGAAAAGAGAGAAATTCCTTTTAGCTGCAGTTAGTTTAGAACAAAGCTATTAAAAAAACTGATGGAAAGGGGTTGGAGTTGTAGTTCAGTGGTAGAGCAATTGCCTAGCTTGTGTGAAGCACTGGGTTCAATTTTCAGCACCACATATAAATAAAATTAATAAAAGTCCATCAACATCTAAAACAATTTTAAAGAAGCTGATTGAAAATGTCTGCACAATTTCACTAATGCAATTATGGGGGTAGTAGAGTTATTGAACATATTGAGAAATTAGATATCATTGATAGTAAAATTACTATTATATAGTGGTTAAACCATGAATACTTCAAAAATTTGCAAATTATCCTTGTGCAGGACCATGCAATTTTCCCTATCACTCCAATTTTAATATAGTTGGTTTTTTTTCAGCATTTGAAATATGTGCCTGGTATAGAGTGCTTGCCTAGCATATGTTCTGGGTTCAATCTCCAGAGCTTCCTGCCAGAAATGTTGTTCCATAGTTTCCTATCTTGTTTGATTTTTAATGAAAAGTTTTATGCCTTCCCCTGCCCCTGGCTACTTTTGATGTCTGAACTTTATTTTTATCATCAGCTTTTCACCAATTCAGTTAATAATGATTCTTAATACTGTGTGTGTGTGTGTGTGTGTGTGTGTGTGTCCTGTGTTCAAGCTTCCTGAGATTCATTAAGCATCTTGGATCTGCTAACGTATGATTTTCATCAAAAAAATTAAAACTTTTTTGTTTCTTTAAATATTTTTTCTGTTCCTCGCAACTTTTTAGGACTTTGTTTACACATATAATACTGCTTGATTATAATACTGCTTGATATTGCCTTCCAGGTCTTTGTTATATATACCTTGTTATTTTTTTATGTCATTATATCCATATTTCATTTGGGGATACATACATGAATACTTGTACATGTATTAATGTATGTGTGTGTGTGTGTGTATATATGTATATACACACATATATGAATATTTATATTCATTTGTGTGCATGTTTTGTACTGGGATTTGAACCCAGGGTCTCATATGTGATAGATAATCGCTCTAACACTAAGCTACTCCATATTCCTTTTTTTTAATTGATTTTTTAAAAAATGACAGCAGAATGCATTACAATTCTTATTATGCATATATACCACAATTTTTCATATCTCTGTTTGTATATAAAGTATATTGATACCCAATTCATGTCTTCATGCATATACTCTGGATAATGATGTCTATCACATTCCAACATCCTTGCTAATCCCCTGCCCCCTCCCTTTCCCTCCCATCCCTCTTCCCTATTTAGAATTCATCTAATCCTCCCATGCTCCCCCTCCCTATACCACTATGAGTTGGCCTCCTTATATCAGAGAAAACATTTGGCATTTTTTTTGGGGGGGGGGTTGGCTAACCTCACTTACATTATCTTCTCCAACACCATCCATTTACCTGCAAATGCCGTGATTTTATTCTCTTTTATTGCTGAGTAAAATTCCATTGTGTATATATGCCACATTTTTTTATCCATTCATCCACTGAAGGGCATCTAGGTTGGTTCCACAATTTAGCTGTTGTGAATTGTGTTACTATAAACATTGATGTGGCTGTGTCCCTATAGTATGCTGGTTTTAAGTCCTTTGAGTATAGACAAAGGAGAGGGATACCTGGGTCAAATGGGGGTTCCATTCCCAGATTTCCAAGGAATCTCCATACTGCTTTCCATATTGGCTGTACCAATTTGCAGTCCCACCAGCAAGGTATGAATGTGCCTTTTTCCCTACAACCTTGCCAGCACTTATTATTGTTTGTATTCTTAATAGCTGCCATTCTGACTGGAGTGAGATGATATCTTAGAGTAGTTTTGATTTGCATTTCTCTAATTGCTAGAGATACTGAGCATTTTTTAATATATTTGTTGATTGATTGTATAACCTCTTTTGAGAAATGTCTGTTCAGGTCCTTGGCCCATTTGTTGATTGGGTTATTTGTTTTTTTCATGTTAAGCTTTTTCTTAAAGGATTTTTTCTTTTTTTCAGAAGATTAATCACTGATATACAGAAATTTTTTCTTTTTCTCAGAGGATTTGTTACTGATAATACAGAAATTCCTTTGATTTATGGGTGTTGATTTTATATCCTGCTACTTTGATGAATTCATTTGCTAGTTCTAGAAGTTTTTCTTTACATACCCTAGAGATTAGTGCTCTATCTGATGTGTGAGGGTTAAAAATTTGCTTCTAGGATGTAGGCTCTCTGTTCACCTCACAGATTGTTTCTTTGGCTGAGAAGAAACTTTTTAGTTTGATTCCATCCCATTATTGATTCTTGGTTTTAATTCTTGTGCTATAAGTGTTTTATTAAGGAAGTTGGGGCCTAATCCCACATAATGAAGATTAGGGCCTACTTTTTCTTCTATTAGACGCAGAGTCTTTGGTTTAATTCCTAGGACCTTGATCCACTTTGAGTTAAGTTTTGTGCATGGTGAGAGATAGGGGTTTAATTTCATTTTGTTGCATATGGATTTCTAGTTTTCCCAGCACCATTTGTTGAAGATGCTGTCTTTTCTCCAGTGCATGTTTTTGGCAGCTTTGTCTAACATAAGATAATTGTAATTTTGTGGATTAATCTCTGTGTCCTCTATTCTGTACCATTGGTTTACCAGTTTGTTTTGGTACCAATACCATGCTGTTTTTGTTACTATTGCTGTGTAGTATAGTTTAAGATCTGGTATAGCGATGCCACCTGCTTCACTCTTCCTGCTAAGGATTGCTTTAGCTATTCTGGGTCTCTTATTTTTTCAGATGAATTTCATGATTGCTTTTTCTAATTCTATGAGGAATGCCATTGGGATTTTGATCAGAATTGCATTAAATCTGTATAGTGCTTCTGGAAGTAAGGTTATTTTGATAATATTAATTCTGCCTATCCAAGAGCAAGGTAGATCTTTCCATCTTCTAAGGTCTTCTTTGATTTTTCTCTTTAGGGTTCTATAGTTTTCATTGTATAGATCTTTCACCTCTTTCGTTGATTCCCAAGTATCTTTTTTTTTTTTTTTGAGGTTATTGTGAACGGGATAGTTTTCCTCATTTCCTTCACACAGGATTTGTCACTGATTTACAGAAATGCCTTTGATTTATGGATGTTGATTTTATATCCTGCTTCTTTGCTGAATTCATTTGCTAGTTCTAGAAGTTTTCTGGTGGAGTTTTTTTGGGTCTTCTAGGTATAGAATCATATCATCAGCAAATAGTGCTAATTTAAGTTCTTCTTTTCCTATACATATCCCTTTAATTTTTTTCATCTGTCCAATTGCTCTGGCCAGTGTTTCAAGAACTATGTTGAATAGAAGTGGTAAAAGAGGGCATCCCTGTCTTGTTCCAGTTTTTAGAGAGAATGCCTTTAATTTTTCTCCATTTAGAATGATGTTGGCCTGAGGTTTAGCATAGATAGCCTTTATGATGTTGAGATATGTTCCTGTTATCCCTAGTTTTTCTAGTGTTTTGAACATAAAGGGGTGTTCTATTTTGTCAAATGCTTTTTCTGCGTCTATTGAGATGATAACATGATTCTTAAAGATATCTTTAAGTCTATTGATGTAATGAATTACATTTATTGATTTTTGTATGTTGAACCAAACTTTCATCCCTGGGATGAATCCCACTTGATCATGGTGCACAATCTTTTTGATATGTTTTTGTATTCGATTTGCCAGCATTTTATTGAGAATTTTTTTTGCATCTATGTTCATTAGAGATATTGGTCTGAAGTTTTTTTTCTTTGATGTGTCTTTGCCTGGTTTTGGGATCAGGGTGATATTGGCCTCATAGAATGAGTTTGGAAGTGCTGCCTCTTTTTCTATTTCCTGAAATAAATTGAAGAGTATTGGTATTAGTTCTTCTTCTCAACTGTGTGTCCATCTGGTCCTGGGCATTTCTTGGTTGGTAAGCTTCTAATGATGTCTTCTATTTCATCAGTTGATATTGGTCTGTTTAAATTGTGTATATTTTCCTAATTCAATCTGGGCAAATCGTATGCTTTGAGAAATTTGTCAATGCCTTTGATGTCTTCTATTTTATTGGAGTATAAGATTTCAAAATAATTTCTAATTATCCTCTGTGTTTCTGTAGTGTCTGTTGTGATATTACCTTTTTCATCAAGTAGCTGGTAATTTGAGTTCTCTCTCTCTTTCTCTTCATTAGCGTGGCAAGGATCTGTCAATTTTATTTATTTTTTCAAACAACCAACTTTTTGTTTTTTCAGTTTTTTCAATTGTTTCTTGTTTTTATTTCATTGATTTCAGTTCTAATTTTAATTATTTGTTGCCTTCTACTGCTTTTGCTGCTGATGTGTTCTTCTTTTTCTAAGGCTTTGAGATGTAGTGTGAGGTCATTTATTTGTTGACTTTTTCTTATTTTAAAGAATGAACGCCATGCAATGAATTTTCCTCTTAGTACTGCTTTCATAGTGTCCCAGAGATTTTGATATGTTGTGTCTACATTCTCATTTACTTCTAAGAATTTTTTAATCTCCTCCTTGATGTCTTCTGCAACCCATTGTTCCTTCAGAAGCATATTGTTTAGTCTCCAGTGATGGAGAAATTTTTATTTTTTATTTTGTCATTGATTTCCAATTTCATTCCATTATGATCTGATAAAATATATGGTAGTATCTTTACTTTTTTTGTATTTGCCAAAAGTTGCTTTGTGGCATAGTATATGGTCTATTTTAGAGGCAGGGTTCTAGGTCCCCACAATCATACTAAGAAGTCTTCCACAGATTTTTCTCTAGAACCCTGCCTTGTCCTTATCCCCTTCACTTTATTCTCAGGCCACTATTGCTTTCCCAATGCCAGAAAGGTTGTAAATAGGGAAGCTACTCTTTTCCCATCACTAGTATGATTATAACATGAAAGATTGATCCCTGGGCCAGAAAAATATTGATATTGAGGTGTAAATGACTGGTTCTTAGGCCTTTGTTGAGATTTGTGAGAGAGTAAAGAGTCCTAGAAAGACTTTGAACCTTGAAAGGCTTTCTGGGGATTCTGTCTGATAGGATGGCTAAGTTTAGAATGTCTACCCCTTCCCACTTATCTCCCTCTACCTACAGTTTTGATCATGTGCCTTATCTCATGCATGACTATGACCTGAGACGAACAACCAATATCAAGGAAGTTCTGCCTGAAGATGCCTTTAAACACCCTGCCTTTTTCACTTGGGATTTTCTAAAGACTCTAAATGCTGGTAAATGGTTTATAAAACCAGAGGTAAGACACATTCCTCAGTTCTATAAACTTGGATTGTATTCCTGTTTTGTTTGAATTAATTTGTTGTCCCTGGAGATAAAGGTAAAGATAGACAAGTGTACACACAATTTCATCCTAGTTTGGTAGCAGGGTGAAGGGCTTTTCTGGTAATGCAGTGAGTCTGATTGCTGCTCTCTACATTCACAGAAAGTCTGAAAATAACCTTGTAAACTTATTCTTGTCATTTAATTCCTATTTACACAAGTATTTTATAAACTTTGATAGTGTGCCCACTGTGTATGTATATTTTCTTAGGTATTTTGAATAGCTCACCGTCTTATATATTATGCAGACTGAGAATCATATTTATACTTTGTAGAAGACTTTTTTTTTCTTTTGGTGATATGAGGATTGAACCTGGGACTCTGCCACTGAGCTATTTTCCCAGCCTGGAAACATATTTATTCTTGATTCCTTCTTTCTATTCAACAAATAGATATTGAGTACCTACTGGGTACTAAGCATATGAAATATAATGATGAATAAGCATACCTCCAGCCCTAATGCAGTTCACAAGGTAAGTGTAAACACAAAATTATGATACATTGTGATAAGTGCCAATCTAGAGTTAATTTCAGTTTTTTCAGGAACACGCAAGAATAATTTCTAGTTCAGTTTGAGGGATGAGGATGGCTGATTCTGGAAGGAGTAGGCTACTAATGGGTATAGTAAAATATAAAGCCTGTACTGTGTAAAATGTAGTTTTGAAGGAAGAGTTGAGTAGTTCGCCTTGAGGAAGTCAAAGAATGCAGAGATATCATTCGTGCTAAGGGGAGATCATTACTAAAGAGAACTATGGGCAATGGTGGTGATGTGTTTCAGAGGTTACATTATAGAGTGTGTGCGTACGCGTGTGTTTGTATGTGTGTGGGGGGAGATACATAGATAGAGAAGGAAGGGATAGGGATAGGGAATAGTTTAGGAAAAGAATCAGGAAAACATGTTGATGGAAGATTATAGCAATTCTTAAATAAAAAGTTCTTAAATAACAAGTTAGCTTAGAATTATCTTTTGAGTGTTTTGTTTTTAGAGTTATTTTGTTCATTTTTGTTTTTGTTTCCTTTTTGTGGGTCTGGGGATTGAATCCAGGAACCACTGAGCTGAATCTCCAGCACTTTTTATCTTTTTATTTTGAAACAGGAGCTCTCTAAATTGCCCAGGTTGGCCTCAAACTTGTCATCCTTCTACCTTAGCCTCCCAAGTAACTGGGATTACCAAAGTGTGCGCCACTGCACCCAGTCCTTTGGGGTATTTGAAAATGGGTAAAAAGTCAGATTTTCATTTTATAAAGATCAAATCTGTCTTCTCAGGATAAAGAAAACAAAACAACTTATATTTTCTAGTCTATCTTATAGCTAGGGATAATACATGTGACATAGGTTCTGCCCAGATACACTCAAATTTGAGACTGATTTTGAAAATAGACATTTCACTATGATAGATATTAGGCATCCATATTGATAGCACATGTGACAATAGAGATACCAGAGTATGTGGGGTGTATCAATTGTGGTAATAGCTCCCTTATCAGGTAGCTGTAAATAAAGAAAAAATATTAAGGTTTTTAAAAATGGTGTACTAAGAGTGAAATGGAATTTTATTTAAGTTTGATGTTAATCTTGAAAGTTATTTGATTGTGTTTCACACAAAAATAGTGAAAAGTTAGTGAAGCATTATGTTAAAATAGACTTTAGAGACTCCACTTCAGATTTATTCTACTAGCTAGTGTTAATATAAGAGATAGTTTCAAGTAGATTTATAATAACCATAGCTCCTTAAAATATTTGTTCTCATAGGAGTACATAGCCTATAAATGCTGTTTCCTTATGTGTAGATAATGGGGTTTCTCTGATATTCCAGGTTTCTATGCATATGTAGGCCATGTAATATGTCTCATCATACATGAATACATGAACACATAAAATCTAGATATATACATCAGCATACATATATTGGATTAGCTAGCCATAATTGATGTTTTGGCAATGGGTATTGTAGATGAAAGGGCTATTAGATATCTGATGTATGATGTATTGCTTATAAAAGTCTCATTAGGATTTGAAGAATTAAATTTACTTTTAAAATTGAGCCAATGTTTCATCATTCTGAGATTTTTGATGGAGTAGTAGTTTGATGAATGAATGGCTGATGATTTTAGTTAATATGTGATTTTTCTTGTTGGTTCTTAGAACTAGAGTCTCTCTTTTAGAGAGACAATAATAGTCATTTTTCTTGTCAGTGGTCATGGTTAGATACCATATGGGAACTAGGATATTTAATATTTTAATTAAATAAATGTTTCATTATATTGTTAGTGTGCTAATGAGGAATATCCTGAAATCAGGGATTCAAGTAAGATTATTTGGGGGACTTTAGGTTTGTTTGAGGTGCTTTCTTTGTTTTCATACTGTGTGGTCAGCAGGTGGTTGAAAGGATATTATCATATGATTTCAATGATTTCATGGTTGGGTAATTTTTACAGCAAAGAACCTAAAAATAAAGATTATTCTGATGATTATTGGCATAGGTATGATTAATTGATGATGGTTATAAATTAGTCATTATTCATTAGTATATTTATTGTTCTTGAGATTACTTGTGGAAATCAGTCTGCATGGTAGTAACCTTTTTGTTACTGTAACAAATATCTGAGGTAATCAACTTTAATGAGAAAAGGTTTATTTTGGCTCACAGTTTTAGTGGTTTCAGTCCATGATCAATTGGCTCTGTTGGTTTGGGCCTGTGGCAAGGCAGCACATCATGGTGGGAAACATGTGGCAGAGCAAAAACATTCACCTTATAACTGTGAAGTAAAAAGGAAAAAGAAGAAGGGACTGGATCCCACAATTCCCTTCAAGGTGTACCCTGCAGTGACCTGAAACCTCCCACAGGATCTCTGTCTCTGAAAGATTCCACCACTTCCAATAGTACCACTCTAGGTGAAAAAGCTTTTAACACATGGGGCTTCAGAGGACATTCCAGATCCAATCTGATGGATAATGAAATAAGAATAAATACAAAAAGTCTGGGAGTTGTTCCTAAAAGCTCAGCCAAATTCCTGTTTCTTTTTTTATTTGTTTTATTTTTTTATTTATACATGACAGTAGACTGTATTGTGGCAAATTATACCTACATAGAGTATAACTTATTTTAATTAGGATCCTATTCTTGTGGTTGTACATGATGCAGATTTACTCTGACTGTATATTCAAATGCAAGGCTAGGAAAGTTATGTCCAATTAATTCTGCCATCCTTCCTATTCCCCTCTCCTTCCTTCCCTTGTTCCCCTTTGTCTAATCCAATGAATCTATTCTTCCCCTCTCCCCACCCTCCCTTGTTTTGGGTTAGCTTCCACATATCAGAGAGAACATTTGGCCTTTGCTTTTGGGGGATTGGCTTATTTCACTTAGCATGAAAGTCTCACTTCTATTCATTTACCAGCAAATGCTATAATTTCATCCCTCTTTATAGCTGAGTAATATTCCATTATGTATGTATACCACATTTTATTTATCCATTCATCCATTGACGAGCACCTAGGTTGTTCCCATAGCTTGGCTCTTGTGAATGGAGCTGCTATGAACATTGATGTGGCTGTGTCATTGTAGTATGCTGATTTTAAGTCCTTTGGGTATAGACCAAGGAGTGGGATAAGTGGCTCAAATGGTGGTTCCATTCCAAGTTTTCTAAGGAATCTTCATACTGCTTTCCATAGCGGTTGCACCAGTTTGCAGTCCCACCAATAATGTATGAAAGTACCTTTCTCCCCACATCCTCGCCAACATTGATTGTTACTTGTATTCTTGATAATTGGCATTCTAACTGGAGTGAGATAGAATCTTAGTGTAGTTTTAATTTGCATTTCACTAATTACTAAAGATGTTGAACATTTTTTCATATATTTTTGACCATTTGTATTTCTTATGTAAAGTGCTTGCAAATTCCTGTTTCTTCAGCCCAACCAACATTTGTGGAATTCTTGTATTCATTAGGAAAGTTTCATTTTCACAATGACACAGATACAATATTCTTACAAATAACATGAGTCCAGCTTTTGTTTTAGCACATTAATGAGGAACTAGGCAGGATGTCAAACCCACTCAAAAGAGAAGTAAGAAATCAACCAGTGGAACAAAGAAAATCTGAAATTATATTGCTAAGTTAGACACATACTTGGTTAATATACTAAATGCCAAAAAAGTCATAACTTGAGGGGTTGACTTCCACAAAAGAAATCATTCACATTGTTATTAGACAAAAATCATTTTTGTTTTCATCAGTTTCTTCAATAACATCTAACTTTACATAATCAGGGCTCTGATCAGAAATAAAGAGGAATTCAAGCAGAAGTACATTCCCCTAAGTATCAGATAGATAATCTTCAGTTGTTCTTAATATCTGCCATGATATTTTGATATGAAGTAACAACTACTTGCCTTATTTTTAAGTTTTGAATAATTTAAGTTTTCTGTTGTTATCATAATTTATATTGATTATTTAGAAGCTTATCTCATTGTAATTTTGTGATATTTTGCTTTATTAATTGACATAGGTGCAGTAAGAAGGATCAATTAATACACATAAGGTTCCTTGTTATGTATGTAATCAGATGTCTAGAGTTAGATTGTATTAAACAACTACTAAGGCCATTAAGTTAGGGTCTAGAGATTATTTAGGTGTTTCTTTTTTGGTGATACTGGGGATTGAACCCAGGGTTGCTGTACCACTGAACTATATCCCCAGCCCTTTTATTTTGAGACAGGATCTTGCTAAGTTGCTGAGGCTGGCCTTAAACTTGCAATCCTCCTGCCTCAGCCCCTGGAGTAACTGTGATTATAGGCATGTGCCACCACACCCACCTAGAGTTTCATTTTTAATAGTACCTACCATTTCAGAGATCTTTTACTTACAAAATAAGAAGTTAATTTCCATAGTATTTCACTTATATCTTTATAAATGTAGGCAAATTTGCTTTCCTTTTTATGCTAGGCTGTCACTTTCCTTACTATCTGTAATGTTGGGATGGTATACAACAGATAGCAGATAGTTTGCTGAGGAAGGCTAATCAACATTTGTTCCAACTATAAATTATATCTATATAAAATTTTTAAAATATTTATTTCTTTTAGTTGTATGCAATGCCTTTATTTTCATTTATTTATTTTTATGTGGTGCTGAGGATCGAATCCAGGGCCTTGCACGCACCGGGCGAGTGCTCTACCACTGAGCCACAACCCCAGCCCCTATATCTGTGTTTTTGACAGGGTCATGGAGTTTGTCATACCTGGTTGAATACAATATGTTCTTAAATACTATCCTCCAGATATGGCCTTGATTGCACACTTTATCCAGTTATAATTCAAGAAAGGAGGGCATATTTTTATTGAACCTAAGCAAATTAAACCTTAGTAGTGCCAAGAGAAGTAGAGAAGAAGTAAAAATATTTCTTTCTGCATTCCAAGGAGTAGTGAGAGATGATATTAAATTCAAAGAATATTTATCACGAGCAAATGAGTCAGAGGAAGTTTTTTTTAAAGTCTTTCTCTTATGCCCACCAGAAAATAGAACATTAAAACAATTACCAACAAAGTTCAAAATTAATAGTCTTAATTAGATTGCACGTATCCATTCATTTAGTCTGGTGTAGTTAATGTCTTCCTACATATTGGATTATCAGTCTGCTTCACAAAGCTCCAGATCCATAGACCTTGGAAATCTTGACTAATTCTCCTGATAAAGACTGATTAGTGTGTACTAGAGAAGGCAATGCCATCTTACACTGGGAAGCCTATTTCTATTTATTTATTTCTTGCAGTATCAGTAGATAAGTATATGTGTCACGGTCCTTTCAGCTAAGATTTTGAGTCTGTCATTTCCAAATTCTAGTCTGTATCTTAGAGAAGAAATCTTAAGACAAAAATTGGAATAGAGTAGAAAATATTTGATGGTAACAAACTGAATTAGTCTGGTTAATTTATTATGGTAAGCAACAATATCAGAAAGGAGAAGAGAAGTTTGGATATATAGCTCAGTTGGTAAAGTGCTTGCCTTGTATACAAGGCCCTGGGTTCAATCCCCAGCACCACAAAAAAAAAAAAAAAAAGG
>NW_026000174.1:11361909-11371358 GCF_001458135.2 Marmota marmota marmota
CCCGCTTTGATCGCGGATCCCACTTACCTGGGACTACGGTGCACCCCCCTGACTGCTGAAAGTTCTGGTTCCCGGGTCTCTGCACCACTTGTCGCAACCCCTTGCCTGCAAGGAAGATGCAACACTCAGGAATCTTCTTTCAGCAGTTTATTTCAGGCCCTTGATAGTTCTTCTCTCTCGGATGCCCCTCCCAGCCTTAATAAAGCATCTCAAGCCCCAATGCAAAGCAGCCACGTGGAGCTTTCTCATAGGGTGATGAAAAGTCATGCGCCAACTCTCCCAAATAAGGAGTTGTTTGTCACAGACCACAGCGGAGCCAGCGCCATCTTGTAATGGCGACCATAATTTGCATAAATGGCAGAAGCGGCTCACCACAATGGACCTTCAGGTGAGGAGATTATCCTGAATTGTCTGGGCCAGCCTGTATAATCAAACAAGTCCTTAAAGGCAGAGAGACTTTCCTAGATATGGATACAGAGATCTAACAGTGGAGAGGAGAGAGGCAGGAAAGATAAAAGCATAAAAGGGATTCAGCTCTCCATTGCGGGCTTCAAAGATAAAGGAAGGAAGCTATGAGCCAAAGAAAGCAGATAGCCACTAGAAGCTAGGAATGGGCTAACAGAGAGGACATGGGAATTGAATTCTGACAATAATGGGAATGAGCATGAATGGATTCTCCCCTATAGACTCCAAAATGGAACAGAGCCTTGTCAACACCTAGATTATGGCCAAGTGAGACCCATAAGAATTCTTATCTGCAAAACAAACACGAAAAAAAATATTTATGTTGTTTTAAGTCACTAAGTATGTGGTGATTTGTTACAACAGTAATAGAAAACTAATAAACTAATTGTGATTAATGCTTCTCTTTATCCATGATAATAATAATATGGACATAGAAAACACCTCAAGAAAATGCTAGTATCTCAAATTCATGATTGTGTAAAAAAGAAAATATATTATGATGTAAGTGAAGTCCATCTTAGGAGTAAAAGACTAGTTTAACATTGAAAAATCATTCAGTGTAACTTATTATGTAAACAGTCTAAAGAAAAACTACATGATCACTTAAATTTGTGTAGCAAAAGCATTCAGTAACATTCAACAAAAAAAATCCGTTTGTGCTGAAAAAAATCTTAAACAAAGAATATATGAAAACTTCCTTACATTAACAGAAGAGAACTTCAAAAAACCTACATCTAGCCAGGCATGGTCGTATACACCTGTAATCCCAACTACAGAGGAGGCTGAGGCAGGAGGATAGCAAATTTGAGGACAACCTGGGCAACTTAGCAAGACCCTATCTCAAAAAATAAAAAGGGCTTGGGATGTAGGTCAGTGGTAGAGTGCCCCTGAATTCAGTCCCTAGTACTGCAAAAACAACAACAACAAAAACACAAAACTACACCAACAAAATCTACAGTTAATAACATTCTTAATGGTAAGAGGATGAATGCTTTCTTCCTAAGATTGAGAACAAGGCAAGAATGCCCTTCCTCACCACTGCTAGTCAGCATCACACTGGAAATCCTAGACAGCAGGAAAATTTGTAAAAGGCTTATAGACGAATAGATTTTAAGGGAAGAAGGCAAACTGTCTTTGTTCACACACGGCCTGATTGTCTAGGTAGAAATTTTAAAATAATCTGTTTTTAAAAGTTTTAGGAACTTTTAAGTAATAAGTGATGCCACAAGATCCAAATCTGCATATAAAAGTCAGTAGTATTCCTGTGTTCTAGTAATGAAAAGTTGGAATTTGAAATTAACAAAATAATGGCTGTGTAATAGCACTAAAAAAATCAAGTTCTTGGATATAAATCTAAAAAAATCATACATGCAGAATTTGTATACTGAAAACTATAGAAGAAAAACCCCAAAGATCTAAATTAATGGAAAGATATATTGTGTTTATACATTAAGTCAATATTGTTTCTAATTTGGTTGATAGCTTCAGTGTAATCCCTATCAGAATTCTAGAAAATTTATTGTTATACATGATGTACAACATGTTGGGTTTTCTGTTTGGTTGGTTTTGATTTTGTTTTTTTGTAGTGTTGGGGATCAAACCCAGAGCCTCACACATACTAGACAAGCAGCTGAGCTACATCCCAGCCCCAACAGGCTCTTTTGAAATATATGTACATTGTATAATGTATAAGTTAAGCTAATTAACATATATTATCTCACATAATCATTTTGTGGTGAGAATACTTAAAATCAACTGTATTAACAATTAAGTACATAATACATTGTTATTAACTATAATAATCACGTGATAAAATAGATCCGTTGACGATATTCCACTTATCTCTATGAAATTTTGTTTTCTCTGACCAACATGTCCCCAGCCCACCAATTCTGTGGTAACCTCTCCTATTCTCTGCTTCTTAGTTCAACTTTGTACATACAAATGAAATTATGTGGCATTTGTTCTTCTGTGCCCGGCTTATTTTCTTTAGCATAATGTCCTCTGAGTTCATCTCTGTTGTCTCAAATGACAGAATTTCCTTCGTTTTTCAGGCTGAATAATATTCCATTGTATGTGTGTGCCACATTTTCTTTATCTAGTCACCCATTGGTGTACACAGGTTGAGTTCTTATTTGGCTATTGTGAATAATGCTGCAATGAACATGGGAGTATAGTCGTCTCTACCTTTCCTGCTTGACCCCAATAGTCCTTACATATTCTGATATTTTCCATCTTTATTCCTTTTGTTTTTCAAGTGTGAAAGTTTATATTAATAGATCTTCAAGCTCAGAGATTCTTTCCTTAGCAGGCCCTATGTATTAATAAGCGCATCAAGGACATTCTTCATTTTCATTAGTTTTTTTTTTAATCTGTAGCTCTTTTTGTTTTGTTGGTTCTTTTGTAGGATTTATATTTATTTCCTTACACCTGTTTTGCATGCTATCAACTTTATCCTTACAGCTCTTAACCTATTATTCATTGATTTTTTTTTCAATTTCTGGTCCCTGGTTCCACTTCTTGCTGTGTTATCAAATTGTGTTATTTTGCCTTTTAGCATGCCTTATAATTTTTTTGATAGCTGAACGTGATGTACCAGGTAAAAGGAACTACTATATATAGGTGTTTAATAATGTCATGATTTGGTGTATGGGAGAAGTGTTATGTAGTTATATGGCTGGATTGTAGTCTTTTAGTGAGCTTGTGCTTCTAGACTGTGAACTTCAAAAGCACTTTTAAATTTCCTCACCCAACCTCTTCAGATAGAACAGAATGGTTAAAGAGAGCTGAAATTATTTCCTTTCCTCTTATTTTGTTTCACTCTAATAAAAACATTAGTAGGTTAAATAATTACTTCTTTTTATATTTTTTGGTACCTGGGATTGAATCCAGGGGTGCTTAACCACTAAGCCACATCCCCAGTCCTTTATTTGTATTTTATTTAGAGACAGTGTCTCCCTGAGTTGCTAAGTGTCTTGCTCAGTGCCTGAGGCTGGCTTTGAACTCTCAATTCTGCCTCAGCCTCCCGAGCCACTGGGACAGGCAGTGCCACCACGCCTGGCAAATAGTTTCTTCTTAAGAAGCAGAGTAACATATTGTTCGTTTTCCATGTGATGTGTGATGTAGCCATTATGAAGTCAAACAACAATAAGTGTTGGCAAGGATGTGGGGAAAAGGGTACACTTGAACACTGCTGGTGGGACTGCAAATTGGTAAGACCAATTTGGAAAGCAGTATGGAGATACCTGGGAAAGCTGGGAATGGATCCACCATTTGACCCAGCTATCGCCCTCCTCGGACTATTCCCTGAGGATCTTAAAAGAGCGTACTATAGGGATACTGCCACATCAATGATCATAGCGGCACAATTCACAATAGCTAGACTGTGGAACCAACCTAGATGCCCTTCAATAGATGAATGGATAAAAAAAAATGTGGCATCTATACACAATGGAGTACTACGCAGCAATAAAAAATGACAAAATCATAGAATTTGCAGGGAAATGGATGGCATTAGAGCAGATTATGCTAAGCGAAGCTAGCCAATCCCTAAAAAACAAATGCCAAATATCTTCTTTGATATAAAAAGAGCAACTAAGAACAGAACAGGGAGGAAGAGCATGAGGAAAAGATTAACATTAAACAAAGACTAGTGGGGGGAGAGAAAGGGAGAGAGAAGGGAAAGCATATGGAAATGGTAGGAGACCCTTAATGTTACACAAAATTACATAGAAGAGGATGTGAGGGGAAAGGGGGGGAAACAAGGGAGAGAACTGAACAACAGCAGATGAGGTAGAGAGGGATGATGGGAGGGGAGGGGAGGGGGGATAGTAGGGGAAAGGAAAGGTAGCAGAATACAACAGTCACTAATATGCCATTATGTAAAAATGTGAGTGTGTAACCGATGTGATTCTGCAATTTGTATTTGGGGTAAAAATGGGAGTTCATAACCCAGTTGAGTCAAATGTATGAAAGATGATATATCATGAGCTTTGTAATGTTTTGAACAACCAATAAAAAAAATATAAAAAAAAGAAGCAGAGTACTCTAAGGTATTTAAAAGTGTTTTTTTTTTATTTCCCCCTGCTGAAGACATAAATATTCCCCTACCTCATATTTTTGAGAATTTGATTGAGCTCCTGTAGATAAAACTCTAAAGTGTGTGGGCTGCTGTTGAGAGACAAGCGTTCAGGGGCGGTACACCTGTCAAACGGTAAGGCAGGTGTCCTAAGGCAAGCTCAGGGGGCTGGGGATGTGGCTCAAGCGGTAGCGCACTCGCCTGGCATGCGTGCGGCCTGAGGGGCCCCAGCAAACTTTCAGACTGCCAGCTGATGATTGGCTCACAGCGGCCCCAGCAACTTCTAGCTGATTGGCTCCTCTGCGGTGATGCTCATTGAGCTGTTTCCCCACCCTTTCAGACTGCCAGCTGATGGGCTGCCCTAACACTGGGTCTTGCTGGAGTTTTTAACTCACTGACCACACTGAACCTCCAGCAATTTATCAATTGCAGTTTAGTTTTTCCTAATCCCAGCCCTGGTTCCCTCAGTGGTTTCTATTTATGAACATTACTCTGGGAAGCTGTGATCCCTCTTTTTGCCTCTCTCCTGAATCTTGTGGGAAGTGGTTTGTCTATGTTCTTCCTCTCTACAGATTCAAGCTCCAAGAAGTTGATTTTTAAGTCTGTTCAGCTTTTTACTTGTTGTTTAAGATAGAATGACATCTTCCAAGTTCCTTATACATGAAACTAGAAGTCTATTTGATTATCTTTTAATCTATATACAAACGTCCTTACCAACTATAAATTGAAAATGTACAGTAGAATTTTCTGAGGCTTTTAAAAATAATTTGTGGTACATTTCTTCTGGTGGTTCTTCTTGGAAGATAGATTCCTCACATTTAATTTTATAAGGGAAGTGCCATTAGAGAAGAAAGGAATGTTCTTTAAAACAGCAATCTCAGAGTAACAGTTTTATGTTGAGACATGGAAGAGGATTTAGGATTGTTTAGAAATCCCCAGTACTTAAATGGTTTTAATACTCTTAGCAATCTGATTTTTTATGGTAGTGAGATTAGTGTTAGATGGAGTGGAATCTATTTCAACAGAAAACTTTCTGTTGTTCATCTATATTTATAGATAGTTCTCCTAAGAACGTTTCCCTTGATGTGATGTCATTAAACATATTTTGAATAATTGTCCTATTTCTTAACAAATATGATACATTGGCTCTTCCAATAGCTCTTCTATCTGTAATATCTATCAGCATAGGCATAGAGAACAGAGGACCTTTTAGTCTCTTTTTATTTGAGGAACTAGATGTTTACCTGAAGAATCATAAGTTTCATTTCTAGCTCTGTACTTCCTATGACTTTTTTGAAAATGTTCAATCATATGTAGAATATAGTCTAAACCCGACATTATCCCATTCTGTTTATTTTTCTGATTAAGTCTCCTATCTTACATAAACAAAAATGAATCTCAGTTTACTTCAGATGTTAGGTCAATACCATGATACTATTTAAAACTTACTGGAGTTAAATTCTCCTACTGATAAATTTTCATTATTTTTTGTTATTTTGAATTTTTGTCTTGTGTTAATGTTTTCTATCCTGTTCTTTTAAGTTTTCCTCATAATTAAGTGATCCTGTTGATCTGGATCTTGCACTATCTAACTAAATCTTGAATTCTGTAATAAATACCTATTTTTCTGAGAATTAAAAATAAAAATCTAAGTTGTAACCCACAACTCAGATCTAGACCATGGTTTAACTTACGTGTCTTGCCTTCTGATCTGGCAATTTTATTGGGATATTCTACAATATGTATGAAAAATATGAGAAAGGGCAGATTGTTTAGGAAATTAAATGGAGAAAGAAAAGGAAATATGGTATGAGAATGAGGTAAAATTGTATAGAGAAAAACATTTCTTGAGTCTTTAGAAAATGAGAGATATATATTGTTTCCTTTTCCTAAGAAGTAGACTTTTTAAAAAATATTTTTTAGTTGTAGATGGACACAATTTCTTTATTGATTTATTTATTTAATTTTTATATGGTGCTGAGGAGTGAACCCAGTGCCTCACGCATGTGAGGCAAGGGCTCTGCCACTGAGCCACAACCCAGGTTCAAGAAATAGGCTTTTATCACTTAATTCACCCACATTATCTAAAATGGACAAGTGATAATAAAAGTAGCTTCTGTTAAATTTAATATAGCAAACTTAGTATGTCCTACCTTGTATAAGGGAAAATGCTGTGCATTGAAAATATATGATACTTCCTGCTATGAGAGAGTTACATTCCAGTGTCAGTAGAGTGTGAAGGAACAAATGTGAATTTTCCACTTTTCTATGTGCCAGATGTGTTCCCAGATCCTGTAAATATTTTTTGACATATCTTATCCTAAGAAATATGTGGATTACCCCTCTATTCCCTCATTTTGTAGTTTGGGCAATGAAGTCTGAGAATTTAAATGATTTTTCCAATGTTGTACAGCACAAAGCTTATTGAGCCAGTATTTGGACTTTGATCTGTCTATTTGGACAGCTACAAATATCTATAGACAGCACAATGAGAAATACACTTATAGAGGCATAAAAATAGAGCATCAGGGCTTATTGCCACAAAGTCTCTTTAGTCGGAATATTTAAGGAAAACTTCATGAAGGAAGTAACATTTGAGAAGGTTAAGGGTAGGATTTTTGCAGGTGGATATAGCAAGGAAGGCAAATGAGGGAGGTGTAGAATTGGAATTGAATTTATTAATTCATTTTGAAGCCAAAGCATATGTTCCATCTTATAAAAAACTAGAACTGTAAGAGCACATGCAGGGAAACAAGAAGACTGAAAAGGAATATATTACTTTGAGTTATAGAAGAAAAGGGTCTAAAGCAAGATCAAGATAAGAACATAGAGGACCTTCAATGCAAATACAAGAAGTTCTAGGATATAGAAGAAATCATTCCAAAACTAATTACTAATGGTGATTACATTGTATTTCTCTCCTTGGCAACTCTTATCTCAGAACTAATATTTCAGAGCAACTTGTGGTTTGTAGTGGTAATGGAGCAATATGGAGGTAGAGCTGCAGGTGAGGCTATAAAGCAGAGAACTGAAAAATGCTTTTGATGGAAACCAATGCTTTCTTTGATGTATTTATTTTTAGCGCAGACCATTTTTCAATATGGGACCTATATCAGAGGCTGATAAAAAAAGAGCAAGCAACCAGTCAATTCCACAACTAACTGATTTATTGGAAATTGCAAAGAAGGAACAAAAGTTTCTGATATTTGATCTTTTTGGCCCTCCACCAAAACATCCTCTCAGAAACACATTTGTTCGTGAAGTAGTAAGGGTGATCCTTGACTCGAAAATTGCGCAACATCTGGTATGTTTAAGTATATATGAAAGGAATTGGGAGGTGGGTAGCACATCCAGGAGCACAGTAGTTGAATTTGACCTACCTTATAGGTCTTCCCTGGGATCCTTAAGTAATTTTGCTTTCTATAGAAATGGAAATAATTTTTTATACAGCTACATGTGATTATCTGAGAAAGACCCAGTTAAATTTATCTCAGCGAGGGAAAATATTGAGACTGTTTGCTATTCTAAACCAAGTGGAATAACAGCACCTTGTTAAAGAGGCTTGTGTATAACAGCTGTGATGTGACCTGCACTATGACCAACATAGGCCTGTTAGAAAAAGCCTTCATAACGTTAAGACTTTGAAGACTTAGATTTAATGAATAATATAGAAAGACAACTGGTTCTTTCTTGAACAGAGATTTTTCTCATCACGTTTTTCAGAAGCAGTCTCTGCATTTGGATACTCAGTCATTCCAAAGGGCTTAAATTCTCAGAATATGGGAGTATTATGAGTGAAACAGATATCTTCTTGAGAATGGAACTGTTTCCACAGATGAATCATAATAGTATCCTTGGTCTCAGGAAATATCTCCCCTCAATGATAAACTTTTAGTATCACCAATTAAGAAGAGGGTTTTTTTTTTAACTCCCACCTTTCATCCATATCTACCAACTCCTCATCCACTTTTCAATGTGAAGCTTTCTCTACACAGTGGGCCCTTGATCCTTGATATTAATTGGTAACTGAAGAAGTCCTAATAAAACTCAGCTCCAGAACAGCAATGGTGAAAAGCCCCATTATAAGAGTTCATTGGACAATATTAGCCAGGTTGACTCTCTTCACCAAGGACTGAATCTTTTTCTGTTTCCTACTGACTACTACCAGTGCTGGAGTGAAGTCTGATCCATTTCCCATGGGGTTGTTTGTACATAGACAGCTAACTATCCACTGAAGAACTTCCTGTTTCTCCTTACAGATTTTTTGGTTGCCATCTCATGATAGGGAGTATGTCAAGTATATGGCTCCTGGTTTTCAGCATGTGGGTCGTTTACTCTCCATTGAAGACCTAGCAAAAGAGAATATCAATATAATAAATGTTGACTACAAGAAGTTATTCTACAGTGGGTTGAGGTAAGTGTTTAACCACACCTCTCTTGGCATGTATTGCATTACTTGCATAGAATGTACATTCCACCTAAGGAACTGAACTACCTCTTCTCGTTTTAGGATATCTTTTTATGGTTATATACTTGGAATTTTATACTTTCTCTTTCCTATCCTCCCCTCCCTTCTCTGCCAACAGACATTTATCAAGTGTAAACTGTGGGAGGTCATCCTCACATGTGATTTGAGTTGTCTCCCTGGATGGGTGAGAGGCGCTTAGACACATCTTTGTGTTCAGAGCTTTCCCCACCCTTCTTAGGTCCGAGGGCTTGTCTGTGTGGAGGCGTGTCTGGCCACTACCCTTGAAGACCCAATAGTTGCACCTGACCTTGGGACACTGCCCCCCTTAATTTTCATTGGATGGGATTTTCCCCAGAATTTTTTGTTCCCCAATAAAAGTCCACTCCCTGGTGTTCTCTCTCTCTCTCTCTCTCTCTCTCTCTCTCTCTCTCTCTCTCT
>NW_026000174.1:11371822-11374256 GCF_001458135.2 Marmota marmota marmota
CTTTCTTTCTTTCTTTCTTTCTTTCTTTCTTTCTTTCTTTCTTTCTTTCTTTCTTTCTTTCTTTCTTTCTTTCTTTCTTTTCCTTCCTTCCTTCCTTCCTTCCTTCCTTCCTTCCTTCCTTTCTTTCTTCTTTCCTCCTTTCCTTCTTCTAATCAGTTATACATGACAGCAGAATGCTCTTTGATTCACTGTGCACAAATAGAGCATAAGTTTTCACTTCTCTGGTTGTACACAAAGTATGGTCACACCATTTGTGCAATCATACATGTACGTAGGGTGATGATGTCCATCTCATTCCACCATCTTTCCTATCCTCTTGCCCCCTCCTCTCCCCGCTTTCCCCTTTGGCCAATCCAAAGTTCCTCCATGTCCCCCCACTATGAATTAGCATCCACTTATCAGAGAAAACATTCAGCCTTTGGTTTTTTGAGATTGGCTTATTTTGTTTAGCATGATATTCTCTAACTCCTTCCATTTACCTGCAAATGCCATAATTTTAGAGAAGCAAGTAAAATTCTTAATTACCATATTTATAAATATACAATTGAACATAGATTTCAGAATTAAAACACATGGAAATAAAATAACTCTTCCAGACTTGACTGTTTGGAATCACTTCATAATTATCTCCCTAAAATTACCAACTATGTTGTACAGTGGATTTATCATCATTTCCCACTTGTAGAGGTTAGGCAGTTCACGAAAGTTAATATAATTGGTCAGTGGTGAACCTGGTATTTAGATATAAGGTGGACAGACTACAGAGTCCAAATTCTTTTCTTTCCCCTCTATGCCTTTAAAGTTGTTTCTTGGCCATGGTTATATGGGCATGGTTTCCACTGGCATCAGATTTAACGGAGGATCATTTCCTGAGTCCTAAAGTCAAGTAGTTTAGTTTAGCTCAGTAAATATTTACTGAGTAGAAATATGTACAGTAATATACCATGATAATTTTATATGAAGGTCAACATAAGCAATACACCATCCATCTCCTTAAGGAAGGCATATACAGTAGTATGGGAAATAAGCTTTTTCCTTATAGTTTTAATACAAAGTAAGTCATGAACAGTTCATGAGCAGGAATCTGTTACAAACCATTTCCTTCAAGGGAATAAAGAATTTTAAGAGAGTAAACAGTTACAGCTTAAATATTTATAATGCTTATAACCAGAATATTTTTAAGATTCCATATATAAGTAAAATAATACAATATTTATCTTTCTATGCCTAACTTATTTTATATAGTATGATGTCTTCCAGGTTCATCCATATTGTTGCAAATGACATTTTCCTTCTTTTTCGAAGCCGAGCAAGATTCCATTTTTTGGATATACCTCGTCATCTTAGTCCGTTCATCCACTGGTAGACGCTTGGATTGATTCCATATCTTGGCTGTTATGAATAATGCTGCATTGAATATGGGAGTGCAGATAGCTCTTTGCCATATTAATGTCATTTCCTCCAAATACATACCCAAAAGTGGGATTGATGAATAAAATGACAATTCTAATTTTAGTTTTTTGATGATCCACCAGCCTGTTTTCCTGTATTTATGTTCCTACCATCAATATATAAGTTCCTTTTCTTTACATCCTAGCCAACACTTAAATTCTTTCATCTTTTTTATAGTAACCCTGCTAACAGGGGAAAGGTAAATCTTACTGTGATTTTAATTTGCATTTCCTGAGGATTAGTAATGTTGAGTATTTAACTCATTTTTTTAAAAAATCAAGTGGTTTTCTTTTTTTATTGGTTGTTCAAAACATAACAAAGCTCTTGACATATCATATTTCATACACTTGATTCAAGTGGGTTATGAACTCCCATTTTTACCCCGTATACAGATTGCAGAATCACATCGGTTACACATCCACGTTTTTACATATTGCCATATTAGTAACTGTTGTATTCTGCTATCTTTCCTATCCTCTACTATCCCCCCTCCCCTCCCCTCCCATCTTCTATCTCTACCCCATCTACTGTAATTCATTTCTCTCCCTTGATTTTTTTCCCTTTCCCCTCATATCCTCTTATATGTAATTTTGTATAACAATGAGGGTCTCATTCCATTTCCATGCAATTTCCCTTCTCTCTCCCTTTCCCTCCCACCTCTCGTCCCTGTTTAATGTTAATCTTTTTCTCATGCTCTTCCTCCCTGCTCTGTTTTTAGTTGCTCTCCTTATATCAAAGAAGACATTTGGCATTTGTTTTTTAGGGATTGGCTGGCTTCACTTAGCATAATCTGCTCTAATGCCATCCATTTCCTTGCAAATTCCATGATTTTGTCATTTTTTAATGCAGAGTAATACTCCATTGTGTATAAATGCCACATTTTTTAATCCATTCATCTATTGAAGGGCATCTAGGTTGGTTCCACAGTCTTGCTATTGTGAATTGTGCTGCTATGAACATCGATGTAGCAGTGTCCCTGTAG
>NW_026000174.1:11376730-11378737 GCF_001458135.2 Marmota marmota marmota
GTATGTTACTGAACATGATTTGTTTTTCCTCTTTGGCTTAGTTTTTCCTTTACTGTACTACCTCCCGCTGTTGGTTTTCATTGCTATTTTTCATTTCCTCTTTCTGTAATGTTTTGCCCAGGATGTTTTGAAGAGCTGGTTTTCTAGCTGCAAGTTCTTTTAACTTTTGTTTATTGTGGAAGATTTTTATTTCATCTTCAATCCTGAAGCTTAATTTCGCTGGATACATGATTCTTGCTTGGAACCCTTTTTCTTTCAGTGTTTGAAATATGTTGTTCCAGGATCTTCTAACTTTCAGAGTCTGTGTTGAAAGATCAGCAGTTATCCCGATTGGTTACCCCTAAATGTAATCTGCTTCCTCTCTCTTGTGGCTTTTAAGATTCTCTCCTTATTCTGTATGTTGGGCATCTTCATTATTATGTTTCTTGGTGTGTATCTCTTATGATTTTGTACATTCGGTGTCCTGTAGTCTTCTAGTATTTGGATTTCTTTTTCATTCTTTAAGTCTGGGAAGTTTTCTAGTATTATTTCATTGAATAGATTGCTCATTCCCTTGATTTGGACCTCTATACCCTCTTGTATCCCAATAACTCTTAGGTTTGGTTTCTTTATGTTATCCCATAATTCTTGGATGTTCTGCTCATGATTTATTAACATTCTCGCTGAGCTGTCTATGTTCTTTTCAAGTTGAAAAACTTTGTCTTCGTTGTCTGAAGCTCTATCTTCTAAGTGTTCTACTCTGCTGGTAATACTCTCATTTGAGTTTTTAATTTGGTTTATTGTTTCCTGTATTTCCAGGATTTCTGTTTGTTTGTTTTTTATATCTTCTATCTCCCTGTATAGTTGATCTTTTGCTTCCTGGATTTGTTTATGTAATTCATTGTCAAAGTGATCTTTCATTGTCTGAATTTGCTGTCTAATGTCTTCCTTGAGACTCCAGATCATCTGAAGCATGTATATCCTGAACTCTTTGTCTGACATTCCATCAGCTGCAGATATTACCTCATCTAATGTTGAATTAACCTGTATTGTTTGTGGTCCTTTTTTTCCTTGTCTTTTCATACTGGTCATGATTCTTTCTAGCTTTGTGAAACTGTTGTGTTAATGTTTTTCCCCTTATATATTTGTATTGTTCTTGTATAGCTCCAAAATCCCTCTTTTGCGGAGAAAGACAATGTTAACAGTTCCCAATATCAACAGTACATTATCTAAGCACAAGTTTTCATTATTAATACATTTATAGTTAGATTCTAAGTCTATAGATATTGGTTTTAATTATTACTTAAGAATATATTCATTAGTTTCATAAAAGGCGTACCATATCTGGTGGCATATAGAAAACTAAATTTCAGACGAAGGATGTTATACTTAGAGGGAAAGGAGTGAGGGTATGAGGTTAAACTAACTTAGCACCTTTGGAGAACTCTAACCAATAGACTGGTAATTTATGGAAGAATGTATAGACTTCAACCTCCTATCTGTATTTAGATAGTTACCCTATGTATAGATAGCAAAAATTAGGAGATTGAAAGTGGGATAGAGAGAATATGAATGAAAAAAAGAAAAAAAATAACAAGGAAGAAAAGAGAAATAAGAGAAGGAAAAGGAAAGTAAGATAGAAATAAAGAAAAAAAATGGGGGGAAGGTAGGGTATATGCAATTCCTCTATATTACTTGGTAATTCGGTTGTTCATGCACAGTTCTTGGTTTCACATATGTTGAAGTTGTGGAAGAGAGACAAGAAAAGAGAGAAAGAAAGAGAGAAAAAAAAGTCTCTCAGAATACTGTTTTCCTTGCTTCCAGTAGGTGGCGTTGTCTATTCCTAGCTTGAGCCTCTGTATTCAGGGTGGTGGGTATAGCCAGTATGAAAGGAAATGAGCTTCCACCTGTATCTTCCCTACTCTAGTCTCTGAGGTAGAAACCAGGTGCCTGTACAGTTGTTGTTTTGCGTTGATAGCTACAACCCCCAAAAGCTTGTGGGAAATATTTTGAGTTATCACAGCTAAG
>NW_026000174.1:11380423-11414738 GCF_001458135.2 Marmota marmota marmota
GACCTGCTCAATCGGGGATTCCTCAATTGTCTGCTTTGGGACTAAAAATGATAATTCTTTACAAAAGTACATAATTTTATTCTTTTTATGATGGAATAAAACTCCATTGTGTGTGTGTATATGAATGTATGTATGTGTGTATATCCATTCATCTACTGAAGGACACCTAGGCTGGTTCCATAATTAGGCTATTATAAACATAGTTATGCATGTATCACTATATATAGTATGCTGACTTTAAGTCTTTGGGATTAATACCAAGGAGAGGTATAGCTGGGTCATATAGTGGTTCCATTCTTAGTCTTTTGAGAAACCTCCATACTGATTTCAATAGTGGTCACACTAACAATCTTACTAACTTCCTTTTCCTCCCACATCTTCACCCCAGCATTTTATATTATTTGTATTCTTGATGACTGGCATTCTAAGTAGAGTGAGGTGAAATCTCAGTGTAGTTTTGATTTGCATTTCCCTGATCACTAAATATGTTGAACATCTTTTTATATATTTTCTGGCCATTTGTATTTCTTCTTTTGAGAAGTATCTGTTTAGTTCATTGGCCCATTTATTGATTGGGTTGTTGTTTTTTCATTTTAGATTTTTGGGTTTTTTTGGTAGTGATTTTTTTTTTTAGTTCTTTATGTATTCAGAATGTTGATTCTCTGCCAGAATATTAGCAAAGATTTTTCTTTCATTCCATAGCTTCTACTTTTACACTCTTATTTCCTTTACTGTGCAGAAGCTTTTTAATTTGATGCCATTCCATTTATTAATTCTTGGTACTACTCCCTAGCTTTAGGAATCCTGTTAAGGAAGTCATTGCCTGCATCTGTGTGTTGGAGTGTTGACCTTGTTTTTTCCTAGCATTTCCTCTGAAATCACTGGTCCATTTTGAGTTGACTTTTGTGCAGGATGACACAGTGATCTAGTTTCATTCTTCTACATATGGATATCCAGTTTTCCCAGCATCATTTGTTAGAAAGACTGTCTTTTGAGTACAGCCATGCCAGACTGGGAGCCCCTGTCCACCCGCCCCATCCAGTACACAGGTCCTTTGACTTGTTCCAACAATCTATTAAAACATGGTGGATTACTATGAAGTTTTAGGCATGCAGAGACAAGCCTCACCTGAGGATATCAAAAAGGCATATTGGAAACTGGCACTCAAGTGGCATCAAGATGAAAATCCTGAGAATAAAGTAGAAGCAGAGAAAAAATTCAAACAAGTAGCTGAGGCATATGAGGTGTTATCAGATGCTAAAAAACAGGACATCTATGACAAGTATGGCAAAGAAGGCTTAAATGGTGGAAGTGGAGGTGGAAGTCATTTTGACAGTCCATTTGAATTCGGCTTCACATCCCGGAACCCAGATGATGTCTTCAGGGAATTTTTTGTGGAAAGGACCCATTTTCATTCAACTTCTTTGAAGACTCATTTGAAGACTTTTTTGGGAACTGAAGGGATCCCCAAGGAAGCAGAAACCAAGATGCGGGCTCACTTTTCTCTGCTTTCAGTGGATTTCCATCATTTGGAAGTGAATTTTCTTCATTTGATAAAGGATTTACTTCATTTGGGTCACTAGGTCACAGTGGCCTTACTTCATTCTCTTCTACATCATTTGGTAGCAGTAGGATGGGTAACTTCATATCTATATCACTTTTACCAAAATAGTAATCACTATGAAAAGAATTGTGGAAAATGGTCAAGAAAGAGTAGTAGTTGAAGAAGATGGCCAGTTAAAGTCCTTAATGATAAATGGAAGGAGCAGCTGCTACACTTGGATAGCAAGTAATTCAAGCACCATTTGAGGATTAACAGGAACATTTTTTTGAAGATTTCAGACAAACTTGACTTCAGTAAAATTCTACCTAATCTAAATTATTTATAAACAGCTCATCAGAGCCCCTATTTGTCATAGACTTTTGGGTTTATTATTAGGATCACACAGTAGGACATTTGTTTTTTGTCTTTAAAATTGTAATATTTGTATGCAGTTTGCTTTTTTATTAAACATAATCCAAGGTGAGCCTTGACTTTGAATAGTGCTAGGACAAGATGGTATCCTAACACCAGCATGGATATGCTTTCCATTGTGTTTGACATGTGAGCCAAGTAGTAGTGTCAGCCTGCTGTGAGCTAACATTGCCAGGATGAGTCTCCTATAGAAATAATTTGGATTTTTTCCCCAGTATTTAGTAATGAAAGATATTAATACATTAATGGTAATACATTTCTGGTTTAATATAAATTTAAGTATGTTTTCTAGTTGTGCATGAATGCTGGCAACTTAGTAAAGTTTAAAGTAATGTTAAGCTTAGGCTTAAAAAAGCTGGTAAACTGGATCTTTGTCATTTGCTTTAAAAAAAAAAAAAAAGAAATGTGAATGTGTTGGTGCATTTTTTCCTGGGGGAGAAAAAAGGCTGTCTTTTCTCCAATATGTTTTTGGCACCTTGTCAAGGATCAGATAACTGTACATGTGTGCATTTATCTCTGTGTTTTCTATTCCATTGGTCTATGTGTCTGTTTTTAATGTCAGTACCATGCAGTTTTTGGTACTAATGCTCTGTAGTATAATTTGAAACTGGGTATTGTGACGCCTGTTGCATTTCTTTCTTTTCTTTTTTCTTTTTCTTTTTCTTCTTCTTCTTTTTTTTTTTTTTTTTTTTTTTTGGTACCAGAGATTGAACTCAGGGGCACCTGACCACTGAGCCATATCCCAGCCCTATTTTATATTTTATTTAGAGACAGGATCTCACTGAGTTGCTTAGTGCCTCACTGTTACTGAGGCTGGCTTTGAACTCGTGATCCTCCTTCCTTAGCCTCCCAAACCATTGGGAGTACAGGCCTGTGCCACTGTGCCCAGCTAGCATTTATTTTTTTTCCTTAGAATTGCTTTGACTATTCTGCATCTTTTATTGTTCCATATGAATTTTAGCTCAGTGTTTTCTAGTTCTGTGAAGAATGTCATTGGTATTTTGGTGGGGTTACATTGAATCTGTAGACTACTTTTGGCTATATGGTCATTTTAACAATATTAATTCTACCTATCCATGAATATGGGAGGTCTTTCTATCTTTTAGTGTCTTCTTTAATTTTTTTCTTCAGTGTTCAATAACTTTCATTAGGTATTTATTTTTGAGACTATTGCAAATGGAGATGTTTTCCTTATTTCTTTTTTAGAAGATTCATTATTGTAATATAGGAAAGCAGTTGATTTTTGTATCGTGATTTTGTATCCTGCTACTTTGCTGAATTTATTTATTAGCTATAGCTGTCTTATGGTGGAGATTTTTGGATCCTGTGAATATAGGATCATATCATCTGCAAACATTTGACTTGTTTCTTTCCTACTTATGTCCCTTTTATTTCCCTTTTTTGCCTAATTGCTCTGGTTAAAATTTCAAGTACTATATTGAATAGAAGTGGTGAGAATAGACATCCTTGTCTTTTTCCTGATTTTATAGAAAATTATTTCAGTTTTTCTCAATAAGTATGATGCTGGCTTTGGGTTTGTCTTATAAAACCTTTATGATGTTGAGGTAAATTCTTCTATTCCTAGTTTCTTCGTTGTTCTTCATCATGAATGGGTGCTGAGTTTTATCTAACACTTTTGCAGCATCTATTGAGATGATTATGTGATTTTGTTCTTAATTCTATCCTTTCACATAGTATGTTCTTGGCACCTTTGTCAGAAATCACTGGGCCATGATGCATGTATGTTGGGGGTGGAGGGACAGTGCTCTACAATTTTATCAGATGTGCAGGTTTGTGGATCCAACACCACCACCAAGATACAGACCATCACTACATTTATCCCTTGTGTTGTCCTCTTATAACCAAAGTCTGTTTCCTTCCATTTCTTTCCTCACTGCCTCAAACCCTAACTCATGGCAAAATTTCTGTAATATTATTTCAAGAACAAGTCAATTCATACAGCATGCAACATTTTGTGATTGGCTACTTTTTTTCATTTAGCACAATTCCCATGAGATTTGTCCAAGTCTCCGAATTATTAATATTAGTTTCTTTTTGTTTATGGGTAGTATGTGATAGTATGGATATACTTGAGTTTTGTATAATCATTCACTAACTTGAGGACAATTGTTTCTATTTATAAGCTGTTACAAATAAAACTATTATGAATATTTATATACAGATTTGTATGTGAATGCAAGTTTTTATTTCACTGGGATAAATGTCCATGAATGCAGTTGTTGGGTTATGGTAATTACATGGCCAGTTTAATAAGAAACTGCCAGACTTTTTCAGAGGTGATACCATTTTACATTTTTGCCAGGAATATATGATCCAGAGTTTCTGCATCCTTGCCAATTTTTGTTGTTGTTACTGTATTTTAATTATTCTGATAGATATAGAGTGACATAATTGTGGTCTAAATTTTTATTCTTTTATGGATAATGATGTTGAACATCTGATATCCTAATTTTCTAGTGGTATGTTCTTTTCATTAAAATGTGTTTTTCTTTTCTTTATTGTTGAATTTTGAGAGTTCTTTATATATTCTAGATTCTAGTTCTTTGTTGGATATGGTTTGCAAATATTTTCTCCCAATATTATCTGTAGCATCTTCTTACAAGGTCTTCCACAGTGTAAAACTTTATTTTGTTGTTTTTTTTTTTAACTTTGATGGTGTCCAACTTAGTAGCAATGTTCACTCTGATGTATCATATTTTTAGTTCAAGTCTAAGAACTCTTTGCTTTGCCCTAGATTTCAAAGATTTTCTCCTATATTTTTCTAAAAGTTTTATATTTTTACTTATGCATTCAAATCTGTTATCCATTTTTAGTTCATTTTTCTATATAGTGTGAGTTTAGGTTGAGATTTTTATATATATTTTTTTTTCCTGACCTATGGTCATCCAGCTCTTCAGTATCATTTGTTGAAATACGATTCTTTCATTGATTGTTTTTATACCTTTGTCAAAAATTATTTGGTCATAGTTATGTAAGTCTGTTTCTGAATTTTCTGTTCTGGTCCACTGATTTATGTGCCTGTCTTGATAACCATAAGTTATATGGTAAGCCTTAATACCCAGTAAAGTGATTCCCTCTCACTTTATTCTTTTCAAGGATTGTTTTAATATTCTAGGACTATGCCTTTCCATAAAAATTTTAGAATCAGCTGGCTTAATTATTCAAAAAAACTTTGTTGGAACTTTTATAGAACTTACATTATACTTACAGATCAGTTTGGGGACAGTTGACAGCTTTATTGCATTGGATTGAAATCCATGAACACATCTCTCCATTTTCTTTTAATATTTTTTAATATATATATTTTTAGTTGTTGATAGACCTTTATTTTATTTATTTATATGTGATGCTGAGAATTGAACCCAGTGCCTCACACATGCCAGGCAAGTGCCCTACCACTGAGCCCCAGCCCCAGCCCATTTGTTAAAATGTTCTTTTATTACTTCTAACAGTATTTTGTAATTTCAACGTAAGAGCTTATACTTGTTTTCTTACATTTGTACCTAAATATGTAGTTTTCTTTAAAGTGATTATTGATGGTATTGTCATTAATTTCAGTTTCTATATATTCCTTATTAATATAGAGAAATAGAATTGGTTTTTGAGTTTGGGTTTCAAAAAGTACAAGAAGTAACTTTTTACTACTGGTTGCCTAATTTCCTTTTCCTCCCCCACTCCTTTAGTTATTGATAGACATTTATTTATTTATTTATTTATTTATTTATTTATTTATTTATTTATATGCAGTGCTGAGAATTGAACCCAGTGCCTCATACATGCTAAGCAAGAGCTCTGCCACTGAGCTATAATCCCAGCCTTCCTTTTTTTCTTTTTAAAATTTATCTTAAGGTGGTCTGTAGAATTTTCTTAGAGGTAGTTCTTATAAATTAATTGCTAGTAATACTGGCAGTAGAAATATTATTTAAAATTTATGTGCTGAGGCTAAGAGCTTGCCAGGCTAATGTTAAGAGCTGGGACTCAAACACAGGCTTGCACCGAGCACTTTCCAATATGACATACCATATCAGCATTTAAAAACAATTTTTTTTGACGGTACCAATGTAGTATGTTTTCAGACTAGGACTGAATCCCTAAAAATTACAACCTGGCTAGAATTATTAAGTGCTTCTTTACTTTTTTCCTGTCTCTATAGACAGTGTACAATTTTCTACTAACATTCAGTGCCTTGAGACAAATTGAGTTTTATTCCCTTTAATCCAATTCTTATAAAAATTCTTTATATTTGAAATTTAAAACATTCATCAGATTGATATTTATTTTATGCCCCCAACTAATATTTATGGAGCCAGGTATTATGCTAGGTCTGAATATACTGGGGTGAATAAGACATTATTCTTTAACTTGCTGATGGTCAAGTAAAGAAGACTAGTAGGTGATCAGATCATTGGAGTTAGGGGTAGGGTCATAAGCACTGGAATACATTAAAGTAGGGGTGGTGAGTGATACAGCTAAGTGCAGGTGTTACATGAGTATGTGCCAGAGATATCTCATACTAGCTTGTAGAAGACAACTATTAAAGAGTCAGAGACTGGGAATGGATTTCCCAAGTGGTAGCTTGAAATTGGGGTAGGAATATTTACACCATGAAACTTTGGAAATGCCCCAAATAAGGCTTTCCTTTTTCTTTTTCTTTTGTTAAATTTCCCTTAAGAAATCTAGTTTACCAGTATACCCCTGTTTCTATAGGAATAGAGCTACTAGATTTAATCCTTCATCTCTCTGCATGAACCTTTCTGTCAAGTTGAATCTTGTCTCTGGATGAACTACTGCAGATTTAGGCAACAGCCTTTCACAAACATGGTGGCTGCTCCTCTCTTTAAGATGTTGAGAGCTAAACTGGATCTAATTACCCTATGGGTTCTGTTTTTGTTCCAGAGATTATAAAGCAGCTAACATCAACATCAACTTATACGTTGTCAATGAGCCCTGGCTATACTCACTAGCCTGGTGCTCCAGGATTAACTCAGTGACCACAGACAACATTCCACTCCTGAGTCAGCTTAATCACCCTCAATTCTTCATGGTAAGCCTCTTGTTCAGATTGTTCTAAGCCTAGTACAATAGTGGTCTATATCCCCTCCCCTATGTTGCCCACTGTGCAGTCCGAGGGAGAGCTACTTAAAAACAAAGACTTCTATAAATAATGGAGATTTAATGGCATTCTCCATTTTACCCAGATCCTTCTATGATTTTTATTTATTGAATCTTTACAATGTGCTTTGTAACTTACCCCTCTGAATAGGCCACTATTATTTTTATCCCCATGAGCTCCAAGATGTCTCTGCACAGGACCTCATGATGTAATATTCATAATTATATCTGACTGTAGAGGGGTTTTTGTGTGTGTGTGTGTACTCCTGCCTTGCTTGGAGGTATGGCAACAGTGGCAATGGGGTGTGGAAAGAAAAACCAAGTGTACATGACTCAAAAGTGAAAACTGTTTCTTAAGCAAAATTTTTCTGAAGAGGTGAACCAGTGTTCACTTGTCTTCCTTGGAATCTTGGCTAACCAGTTACCATATCAGAGAGAGAGAGAGAGAGAGAGAGAGAGAGAGAGAGAGAGAGAGAGAGAGCATGCGCACACTTTGTGGTACTGGGGATTGAATCTGGCCTTGCACATGCTGTTCAAGCTCTCTGCCATTGAGCTACATCACCAGTCCCCCATCTTTTATTATTTTATTTTGAGACAAGGTCTTACTAAGATGTCCAGGCTGGCCTCAAACTTGCAATCCTCTTGCCTCAGCTTCTTGAGTAGCTGAGGTTACAGGAATGTGCATCGTGCTAGCCTGTGTTTTTTATCTATATAGAAAGTAAGTTGACAATCTCATAGGGTAGGTACTGCATTAAAGCCCACTGGTTGAAATATGGAATCACTGACCCCTTTTTTCTCTGTTGACTTGAGCAACTTTCTGGAGATAATAATGAAGGAAACCTTGGATGACAGATCCATCAGCATAGGTGAAGCCTTTCTACCCACTTGTTCCTATAAACTGTCCTTAATGTGTACACTATATATTTTTCTAATATTTTGGTTTCTAAAATTGATTATAAAAAAATATTTGGTTTTTAAAATTCATTATATGAAATTCAGTCATTATGAAAATATATAATTTAGAAAGCAATACATGCTCTATACCTATCTCCCTGAATCAATAATGTCTCAAAGTTGTTCCTTTGGCAAGTATACTTTTACTTAAATGATACTGGTATTTCTGAAAGTTTTTTTTTTTTCCATTTCAGTGGGGGCACAGCAAAGTCATATTGTATAGGGGCTTTTATAGATTTGAAAGGAATACTGTGGTTCTTTTTATCAATAGTATATAAAATATAATTCACATATTTTATTTGAATTTAAAATTCATTTATGTTTTGGTAAAGTCTTTGGGGATATTTAAGCTGATTGAGTTCTATGTTCTCTTGCTTATTCAAACACCCAAATGAACTAGCTATTGTTTTTCTAATTTTTGTTTCTTTAAAACAGAAAAAGAACATAAAGTCACTGAGAGAAACAATTGATATGAGGAATCCACCAAGATTTTTATAGTCTCCCTATCTTACTCTTAGTGTTTCACCCACACCAAATCCAGGTGTAGTTTATTTTTCGAATTAGTCTTTCTTCATTTGACTTAGTTTTCTTGAAGATGACTATTATAGTTTAAACATAAGTTGCCCCCGATAAAAGCTCATGTGTGAGACCATGCAAGAATTTTCAGAGATAAAATAATTAAGTTATGAGAGGTATAACCTAATTTGTGGATCAATCCAAATATGGATTGATTGGGTGGTAACTGTAGGTAAGTGTGCTGGTAGGGTGTGGGTGGAGGAAGTAGGTCACTGGGGTGTGACTTTGGGGCTTATATTTTGTTCCTGGTGAGCAAAGAGTTCTCTCTACTTCTACTTATATCCTGAGCTGCTTGTCTCTGCCATCCCCTTCTGCCATGATGTACTGCCTCACCTTGGCCCAGAGATATGGGGTGAGTCAACCATGGACTGAAACTCTAAAACAAAATAAATGTTTCCTCCTCTAGATTGTTCTTGTTGTTCAAGAAACTTAGTAAATAATGACACAGAAACTGAGTAAAATAATGACATACTTTTTTCACTCACATTTTATAGATGTGAGCAAAATTTAATCACATTCAACAATTACAATAACAAGCACTGCTGACTTATAGTTAAGCCATTTGGGGAAAAATTAGAGATGAAGGGTGAATACTGTTTTGTCCTTTGTACATTGCCTGCATGTGTGTGACAGTGACTTAGAATAGCTGCATAATTTCTAATAATTAATGTGTTTGAGACTGCCACATCTATAAAGTCTTCTTTACCTAGTCTGCCCCTCTTTCTTCTCTTTGCCAGCCTAGACAGCAGAGCAAGGGACTTAGCCCATAGCATCTAAAACTCCTTCCAACTGTAAAGTTCTTTAACAGTGGTTTATTTTATGTTTTGCAGTCACCAACAAAGTATCTGTTCATATGGCTTTTCACAGATATTGTTTCTGCAGTTTTCATTATTGCTATATTTTTTTATTGCTGGTAAGTACATATTTATAATTTAAATTAATTTTGTTCAAATAAAAAAAATTGATTTTTATAGAAATTTAGAAGAAACAGTTATACTCTTCCTATAATCATACATGGCAAGATGGGCCTTACAATCTAAACTTCTCGTTCTTCTTATGCTGCCACACCTTCCTCTTTCCAACACAAGTCAATATTTTCAGGGCAAGGACCCTCACTAACATTTAATCAAGTCTGTTACCATAGATTCAGTGTGAAGCAGTTGGGAGGGGATAGGGGTTGTCCAGAACAAGTGCCTCCACCTTTCTACTTGCCAAAATGAAAGAGCAGGGTTTTGACCAGGGTCACAGACCGGGAAGGATAAGTTTTGGAACTGTCTGGGTAGTTCTGGGAAAATCACTGTCCCTTTCCGGGTTATAGTTATCTGTTAAAGAAAATGACATTTGAGAATACTTGCAGGACAAATACAATAGGATTGCAAATTTTAAGGTTAGAAAAGAAAAGGGACATCCTGGAAGAAGAAGGTTAGTTAGAGGAGACCATGGTTCTTTAGACCCCATTATTACCTGATGTGTGACTTAACCTTTAAAGTGAGGGAAGCATAAACCTGCTAATGTGGGAATCTGACCAGATAATGTTTCTTTTCTGACCACTGCCATGGATTTTTTTGCCTTTTTTCAAAAAGGCCTGTGAGTTTATGGATGGTTTGCTTCCTTCTAGGTGGAGAGAAATTAAAAAAGAAAAACTGCAGGAAAGTGTCAGCCCTCCCACAGGTAAAGCAGAGGCCTCACCCACTCCTTTCTCTTCATCACTTCCTTTGCTTCAAAGAGACAGGATCTGCTTTTTGTGTTTCTGACAATAGCTGAGGGTGTCTGGGAGATTAGGGGGTAGGGACCAGGAAGAAGTCTGGAAGTATAGTCAGTTCCACCTTTATCCATGGGTTTCAATCAAACTCCAGTGGAAAATATTTGAAAAAAATGCTGTTGTTGCTAAGGTGTATTATGTAGTCAGGCTTATGACAGTTGTGTCTGTACTGATCATGTAGACTTTTTTCATGTCATGAGTCCTGTGTCACTTAACAATGGGGATACAGTCTCAGAAATGCTTTGTTAGGTGATTTTATTGTTGTATAAAGATCATAGAGTTACTTACACAAACCTAGGTAGAGTCTATATTTATTTATGTATATGTACACCATATAGTGTAGGAGTGTGTGCATATGTGTAAGGAATAGCATGGTAGTATATATAGTATATATATATATATATATATATATATATAGTACATGGTATAGATGGTATAACTTAGTGCTGCTAGGGCCATGATGAACAAAACAACATGGTATTAAATCAAGCACAGGAGAAAATGATAAAATTGAGAGATTTGGTAAACATGAAACATATGAGGCTGCTGACAGAACAAGACATATTGTTTTACGGTAAACCTTTTTATAAGAAGATATATTTAAATATATATTTTATGCATATTAAATATATATTTAATAATATAGTTATTAAATTATAAATGATTTATCAACAAGTATTATATACTGGATATAATTGTAAAATTAGCAATATAGTAGATTTATTTATAAGAACATCAACACAAATGTGTAATGTGTTATACTCTGATGTCATGATGGCTAGAATTTCACTCGAAGACAGGAATTTTTCAGCTCTATTATGACCTTTTGGGACCACTATCATATATGCAGTCCATAATTGAGCTTAACACTGTTATGCAGCACATGACTGTGATTTCTAAACAATACAAGGAAAAGACTATTTATATGCACTTACATCATATTAGGTATTGAAAGTAATCTAGAGATGATTTAAAATTTCATGGGAGGATATGTATGCATTATAAATCTATTTTATATAAGAGACTTGAGCATCTACAGAGTTTGATGGAAGTTAGTTGTCTAACAAGGGATGGCTACATAGGCTGCTAGAGATTCTGGAAGACCCTTTATATCAAGCTTCGGATTTTAGGCTTTATCCTCTAAGTAATGAGATCCGTTGGAAGATTTCAAGCATAAGTGTTAATTTGTTTACTTCTTCATATATTCATGCATCACACAATTATTGAGTACCAACTTTATGCTAGGTACGCTGGGAGAAGTTGAAGATAAATGAAAACTGTGAAGGGTGGCCCAAGAGAGAGCAGTGAGGAAGCAGGCAGCTTATCAGTTGACACATTAAGCCAGGCATCTAGGTCCAGGCTGCAGAGTAGCTACCATGCCCAGTAGGGGTGAAGATGCTTGATGGAGCTTCAGGCAATCAGGAGGTGACAAATGTGTTTCAAACATGTGAGTGGTAAGGTCATATGTGATTAAGGAAGTGAGATACACCCAGCGAAAGGAAGGGAAGCTAGAACTTTTTTCTCAGAGGATTGTGAGGATAATCACACAGTGAGGTAATAGTTTTGGAAACCAGCGCAATGTCAGAGGGAAAACCAATTAGGCAGAAATTGTATTATGGTTTATTGTTTCCTTCCATAGTTCCTAGAGCTTTAAGTAAAGGTGCAGTCACAAAATCATGAGTTAATTTCATTTCTGTGGACAATAGTGAAAATCCTAAGATTCTGTGTACCAGCTAGCAGAGGACTGAATTTAGGATTGTAGGAATGGATCCGCGGGGCCATGAAAAACTTAGTTTAGAAATTTGAATAAATTAAGTGGAGTTCAGCGGTCTTTATCTTATGTGTTTTATAAAACTCAAAGTTTAAGCCAAGTTCATCTAAATTTCTAAGTAGCAGGGAGATCTCAGTTCCCTGTTTCATGGATTTTAAGATCATTCTACTGGCTATGTTAAGAAGTCTGAGGGCTGTATTCCAGCTGTTTATCATTATAAATAGTTGTATTAGTAAACTAGGGCTGCTGTTAAAGAGAGAGAAAAAAAAGACAAGCACAGTGCTATACATCTATAATCCCAGCACCAGGAGGATTGTGATCAAGGCTAACTTCAGCAACTTAGCCAGATCTTGCCTCAAAATTAAAAAAAAAATCAAAAGGGATGGTAATGCAACTTAGTGTCAGAGCACCTCTGGGTTAAATCCAGAAGACAAAACCAAACAAAAAATAAAACAAAACAGAACATAGACTGTGTGGTGTGAACAACAGAAATTTGTGTTCTCACAGTTTTGGAGGCTAGAAGTCCAAGATCAAAGAGCTAGCAAATTTGGTTTCTGGGAGAGCTTTCTTTCTAGCTTATATGTAGCTATCTTCCCAGGTATCCTCATAGGCCTTTCCTGTGTGATTGTTTGTAAAAAGAGAGATCTCTTCCTCCTCTTAAAGACATCAGTGCTACCAGATTAGGGACACATTCTCATGACCTCATTTACCCTTAATTATCTTCTTAATAACCCTGTTTCCAAATATGGTCACATTGAGTGTTAGGGCTTCAACATAAATTTGTTGAAGGCAAAATAATATTTCAGTCTATAACAATAATCCATCCAAGAAATGATTTAAGCATGGAAATACTTCAGAAACCGGGCAGAGAGGTTTTGAAGGAAAAGTTAAAAAAAACTAAGTTTGGATGAAGGAGGTAGCTATAAATACCTTAGAAGTACTAAGTTAACTTGTCCCTATTCCCTGCCATGTTGAAATGATGATAAGGATGTAAAAATAAAATAAATTAAAAATGTTCCCTGTTTTAAAAGATCTTAAGATGCCTTAGAGTTCAATTTTGCCTGATTTAAGCAGAAATAAAATGTATTTTAAAGCTATTTCGGTATCTCCAAGAAACACATAGAAGGTGCTGGGCCAAGTTTAAAATCAGGGAAAGAACAAGGAAGTCTAGAGAGAAGCCAGGACCTCAGCAAACACCAGAGCCTAGATCCATTCAGGTTAAGGATGATGGAGCCTCAGAAGTGTCATATCTTAAACCACAACCACCTCCCAAGATGGGCAGTGATGTACTTGCTGATGACACGGTTCCCAACATAATGCACTTCTCTCGCTGTCTTCTGTTTCATGTTTTCTGTTTTGCCTATTAGGAAAAGTCTTGAATTTTCTTATCTTTGTTCCGTTTTTATATGTTTTCCCCCCTCTCATTGCTTTTTAAGATTGTTCCTTTTATTATTGATTTTTGGTAATTTGATTATGATTTACTTTTGGGGGGTGTGTGCTACACACACATATTTTTATCCCGCTTAGGGTTTGCTCAAGTGCTTACATCTGTCAGAGTAATTTTCATCAGGTTGAACAAATTTTCAGTCTTTTAATTTTTTCAAAAAAATGTATGCCCTTTCCCTTCTTCACTTGTTTCTGGGATTCGAATTACATGGATGTTAGAGAGTATGAAATTATCCCATAGGTGATACAGGATAATACTGAGATTCTGTTCATTTTTATTTTTAGCCTATAATTTCTTTGCTTCGTTGTGGGTAAATTCTATCATGTATATTAGGGGTTTTTGTTGCTGTATAAACACTTACCTCAAAGCTTAAAAAACATAAATTTATTGTGTCACAGTTATAGGTTAGAAAAGTTCTCTGTTTAGAGTCTTACCAGCCTGAAATCAGAATAACAATTGTGGCTGCAAACGTTTCTGAGGTTTAGGGTCCCCTTCCAAGTATACTAATTGTTACCACAATTTCATTCCTTATAGTACTGACATCTCGTCCTTGCTTTCTTAATGGCTATTGGCAGTTTTGCTCTGATCTCCTAGAGGTCACCCTCAAGTCCTAGCCATATGTTCCTTGGCAACTTACTTCTTCAGTCAACAAGAGAACATCTCTCCAGTCTGCTATGATGGAATCTTGTAATATAATGTAATCATGGAAGCAACTATCTCACTGTTTTCATCATATAACAAACTTATCATGTCTCATTATAGTCACAGATCTCACCCCACTCAAGGGAAGGCGATTTACGAGGGATGTATACTGGAAGTTAGGAAACTTGGAGGCTAACAAAGCATTCTGCCTCCCATACTATATTAGACTTCACTGATATTTTCTTCAGTAATCTTACCTGGTGTTAATTTCAAACAGGAAAATTTTCATTTCAAATATTGTATTTTTCATCTCTACAAGTTCTTTTTGGTCCTTTTTATATTTCTCTTGTTGTATTTGTGTTTTCTTTAAATATCTGAACATAGTTAAAATAACTGTCTTAATATTCTTGTTTACTGGTCTCATCATCTCTACTATTTCTGGATCTGTTTATATTAACTGATATTTCTGGATACAGATCATATATTCCTGCTTCTTAGCACATCTAGAATCTATCATTATTTACCATATTATACTTTTTCAAACATGTACTGATTGATTTAAAAATAGTTTTAAAAAATCTATTCTGTAAAACATAAATATAATTTTTAGAAAAATAACCACAAAACAAAAATATGATGAAAGTGTATTATTTTAAAATTTTCCAAATCTCTTTAATGTCTGGATTAATAAAGGACAAGAATTCTCATTTCTGCTTCTGAATTCAGTCTCTTGTAATATCTAAATTTTTATCTAATATTTAAAATAGCTTTAAAATACATTTTATTTCTGCTTAAATCAGGCACTGAACATTAATGAGACAATAAGGAAGAAAACAGAAAATAACTAGTATTATTATGAAGGTAATTCTAATTCTGGTTTTAGAGACCCCCCCCCAGAAAAGGGTCTTACAGACCTCCAGAAGTTCTTAAATGATGGTTTAAGACTTGCTGATCTAAATTTTCATATTTGTCAGAAAAAAGTATATATAATGTCTCATCTCTGAGGACATTCATTATTATATATAATTGAAGCATCTGTAATCATAATCATATTCCTTAATAATTTTGTGTCTTCATTTTCAAACTATTAATCAGTGTCACTAGAAATTTTTAAATTTTATTATCCTTTGATGAAAGACATGAGTATAAATATCCAAGAAGCTGAAGGAACTCCAAGTGGGATGAACTCAAATTCACACCAACACACATTAGAATAAAACTATCAAAAGGCAAAGAGATGTAGGCAGGGACCAAAAGAAAAACAAACCAAACTATAAGGCATGTGGAAAAAAGTAGCACAGTGACAGAAGTCCCTCCTTAGTAATTATTGCTTTAAATGTAAACTGCCCTAAAAAATGAGATTAGCAAAATGAATTTGACAAAACATGAACCATCACCTATATGCTGTACAAGAAACTCAGTTTAGATCCAAAGAGACAAATGAATTGAAAGTGGAAAAATGAATAAAGATATTCCACACAAATAGTAAGTGAAGAGGCAAGGAGGAATAAGTATACTAATATCAGACTAAATAGGCTTTAATCAAAAAAGTCCTCACGCAATTTCATCTCACTCTGGCAGTCATCAAGAATACAAATAATGATAAATTTTGGTAGAATGTGGGGAAATAGGAACACTTTTACACTGTTGGTGGGATTATAAATTAGTACAACCATTGTGGAGATTCCTTATAAAACTAGAAATGGAACCATCATATGACCCAGCCATACCACTCTTTATTATTTATCCTAAGGAATTAAACTCCACATACTATAGCAAAAGATGCATTTTGATATTTATAGTAGCACAATTCATAGCAGCCAAGTTATGGAACTAGGCTGGGTGCCCATCAATAGACAAGTAGATGAAGAAAATGTGGTATATATGCACAATGGAGTTTTGTTCAGCCATAAAGAAGAATGAAATTATGTCATTTGCAGGAAAATGGATGGAACTTGAGATCATTATGTTAAGCAAAAACAAGCCAAACTCAGAAGGGCAAGAGTCATTTGTTTTCTTTCATATGTTGTGATAAAGAGAGAAAGTGGGGAGGGTGGGGGTATCATGAAAATAGAAGAGAGACCAGTAGAATAAAGGAAGGGGGACCAGAAAGAGGGAGGAGGAAAGGGGAACTGGGGAACAAAATTGACCAAAATTTGTTGTTATATTGTGTGCACAAATATGTAATAATGAATTCCATTATTACGTATAATTATAATACACCAATAAAAAGTTTTTTAGAAAGTCCCCACAAAGGAAGGTATAGTTACTGGAAACTATAAAATTTACTGAAATAAGACCTAAATAATTGGAGCAATATATCACAAATTGGAAAAGCTAATATTAACTATCATGGAATTGACCTACAAAGTCAGTTCAAGTCCAATAAAAATTCCCTTCTTCCTATGTAGCTAACAAAAAAAAATTAAGCTCATATGTTTCTTGTTGATTCAGATATACTCAGGGAAAAAATAACTTAAGCATTCTAGGCTTACTTTTTCAGATTCTCATTTGCTAGATTTGGCTCCATAGTTCTTCTCACCATGTTCTAAACTCTTTGATAGTTTTAAGAAGTTTTCTTGTTTTTATATCATCTAGTTTTTAATTTCCTTAAACAAAAGGATTAGTCTCAATTCTTTAATTACATTATTTAAAGTCTCTACCTTGTTTCTTTCTATCAAACAAAAATTATTTGTTTAGCATTTGTTGTATGACAGACACTTTTATTCACTCTGTATTTAGTGGCAAACAAAACATAGGCTGTGCCCTTAAAAAGCCCCCATTCTAATTGAGGATGTATTCAGTTTTCTATTTAAACTGATTTGTAACCAGTGATTGTAAAGTACATAAACTGTAAGCAAATGTTAGTCCTTGCCTTCCGAGGGCCTCCATAGTAAACTAGAGCCTCACAGTAGACTCTTCAGCAACAGCGCCAGTCCCAGGATGATTTCTAGGATCATAATAAAATTTGTACAAAATCTGAGAAAGGGGAGAGCTTGGAAGAAAGCACTTTGGGTAAGTGAGGAGCTAACATTTGAGAGATGATTTGGATTTCATGCATGACTGGCAAAGATTGGAGAAGTGACATCTGAGGAATCTATATTTGTGTCTTTTCTATCCCACAGATAGTCCGAGCACAAGCCTCTCAGGGGAACACAATGAGCGTGGAGAAGTTTCACGCTTACCTGTAAAGCCTCCTGCCAGAATCGCGCAAACTCCTTGGATTCCTATACCCCTCCAGCCAGCTTTAACCAGGAATGTACAGAAACATCCAGAAAGTTTCCATTTTGTACAAGCTCCCAAGAACAAGATCACACCACTGACACCTATTGATACTGATGATAAATCAGTGATGTCCACGGAAATCATTGAACATACCCAAGCATCCCCCTGGGAGGATAACAGCGAGTCTACCTTCCAAACTACAGTTACCTCCTTGAAGACAGATGAGCTAGCAGAGCTAGCAATGCCCTCCACTGAGTACTCATCTGAAACACAAATTCAAGAGATCACATCAGTACACTCCGAAGAATCCTTTGTAACACTACATTCTACCACATCCTCCTTTAAAATTCAACCAAAGAAAAATTAGCCACACCTGTCTCCTTCTTCTTCTTCTTCCTCTTCCTCTGTGTGCCTTAAGCTGTTGATGGTGAGGAGTTGTCCAGAAGTCATACAGAAGGGTCATCCAGGCTTTCTACATAACCATTCTGGACCAGGCTTTCTATAAAGAGTGCCTCTCAAAGGGATAGGCAAATGAGAAACTGTGACACGTGGTCTTGGAACTGGAGCTAGTTGCTTTCTGGGTTGTCTTACAACAGTTGTCTTTACGTTCTAACACTTCCATAGTATTCTTCTAAGGAATGACTGTGGTGAATATCAGCATGTAATAAAGGCACCCTCTCAGGAAGCCAGAAGGTAAGTGGTGTATTCTTTGGCCCCCTCTGTGATCACCCAGGCTCTCGAAGACTAGGGGATAGGTGCAATAGTGATGCCATCCTATGCCAGGGAATGATAGTGGCATGGGCATGAGTCAGGGGCAAGCATCTTATTCCATACACACATTGTATGATCTAGTGTATTGCGGATGCTTCCTAATACCATGCGGCTCACTGATTCACCAAGGGCATAATCCCATACCCACCCCACGGCCATTGGCCTTGAAAGAAATCCAGAACTACAACACATGCCTGGATCCCTGTCATCTGGAGGAGCCCAAGGAAGGCAAGCCTAGGATCTACCAAGTGAAAGAAGAAGTATGATGAGATAAAAATGGAATATTTAAAAATATATCATTAATCAAACCCAGGTATAAGCTCTAGAGCCTGTCTTCTTGCTTGAAGACAAGAATAGGATATTGCCATTTCCCTCAAATAAGATTCGGTGTATTGCAAGAGTCAAAACAAATATAAATAAATTCATATATTTAATTCTTCATGGTATAACATGATTAATTGCCAAATAAACTCATTTAGGCAGTATATTTCTTGGGATCCAGAAAATTAAAAGTTACATTATTTTAGAATTAATCTAGGGAAGAATTAGAATTGGATTTTGAAGATTGACTGGGATTTGAAAAAGAAGATGAACAGAGTATGTATTAAATAGGCTAGACAACATAAAATAAAACTTTTAACACCAATCTTAAACATTCTTTTTACTTGTCCTTTTTTAAACTGTAATTAAAATATATATAACAAAGTTTATTATTATAACCATTTTAAATACAGTTCAGGGGTATTAATTACATCCACATTGTACAGTTATCACTGGAGCCCATATCCCAACTTTTTCAACCTATAAAACAAACTGAATTGAAAAAAGATTGAAATCATAAAACAACTAGAAGAAAACAGGGGGAAAGTTTGTTGATATTGGTCTGGATATGACTTCAAGAACATTGGCAACAAAAGCAAAACACAGACAAGCAGGACTACATCAAGCTAAAAAAGCTTTTGCACAGAGAAGGAACCAGTCAACAGAATGAAAAGACAACCTGTAGGATGGGAAAAAATAGTTGCAAACCATACTTCCGATAAGGGGTTAATACCAAAATATATAAGGAACTCAAACAACTCAATAGCAAACAACCTGATTTAAAAATAGGCAAATTGCCCAGATAGACATTTCTCAAAAGAAGACATACAGATGGCCAATGGGTTATAAAAAATTACTCAGTATCACTAATGACTAGGGAAATGCAAATTAAAACCACAATGAAATATTACCTTGCATTTGCTAGAATGGCTATAATCAGAAGAAGGATAACAAGTGTTGACAATGATGTGGAAAAAGAGAACCCTGTGCATTGTTGTAAAAATACAAATTATCAAAACTATGATGGAAAACAATGTAGAGGTTCCTTAGCAAATTAAAAGTAGAACTACCATTTGATCCAGTACTGGGTATATTTGAAAAGGAAATTAAGTCAACCTGTGAGATATTTCTACTCCTCTGTGTACTGTAGCACTATTCACTATAGCCAAGATAAGAGAATAACCTAAATGTCCATCAATAGATGAATGGATAAAATACGGTATATTTATACAGTGGAATATTGTTAACCCTTAAAAGAAGATAAATCCTGCCATTTATGATAACATGGGTAAACATGGAGGAACATTTTACTAAGTGAAGTAAGCTAGACATAGAAAGACACTACATGAACTCACTTATATGTGAAATCTAAAATAGACTCAGAAGCAGAGAGTAAAATGGTGATTGCCATGGGGTAGGGGAGGGTTAACAGGGTAAATGTTGGGTACAAAGTTTCAGTTATGAAGATGGAACAAGTTCTGAAGATCTTATGTACAGCAATGTGATTATAGTTAACAACATTATATTGTTTACTTGAAATTTGCTAAGAGAGTAGAACATAAAGGTTCTCACCATTAAAATTAAATAAATAGTAATTGTGGTATGTTGGATATGTTAATTAGCTTGATTATGGTGACTATTTCACAATATGTAGGTATATAAAAAAAATCAAGTTAGATACCTTAAATATAACTTTTTGTCATTCCCCTTTTCCCCCAGCCTCTGGCAACCACCATTCTACTTTCTGTTTCTGTGACCAACTTCTCTGCTTAGTGAGTAAAATTGTATGGTATTTGCCCTTTTCTGACCTCCTTATTTCATTTGGCATAACATTTTCAAGTTTCATCCATGTTGTAGCGTTGTTAGAATTTCCTTCCTCTTTAAAGTTGAATAATATTCCGTCTCATGTTTATACCATGTTTTTCCATTTACCCATAGATGGATACTTGGGTTGCTTCTGCCTTTTGACTATTACTATTATTGCTGTTATAAAAATGGGTGCACAAAAATATCTTCATATCCCACTCTAATTATTATTTTCTTTTATTTATTTTGGGTTCAATTTGCTCTTTTTCTAACTCCTTAAGATGGTAGCTGAAATCATTGATTTGAGACTTTCTTTTCAAATGTAGTCATTTACTGATTCAGCTTTCCTCCTACATATGCTTTTGTATTGCCTCCTAAGTATATCATAGATTGTGATGTGTTGTTGCTATAGTTTGTATTGATCCCTCCAAAATTCATATGTTGGAACCTAATACCCAATGTGATAGTATTAAGAGGTAAAGCTTTTGGGGAAGTGATTGTTATGAACCCAAAACTTCTACTTTCATGAATGGGTAATGCTCTTATAAGTTGAAGGATTGATTCAAGATGGAAGATTAGAGGAAGACTGCATTTGTGGTTACTCTGTAACTTGGGATTCAGGCAGCAGGAATACTGCTTCTCAGCAAGGTGCATGAAAGAGGCATTTCACTAAAACTCAGTATTGGACAGAGTTTCTTAGAGACTCAGAAATGTGGTTACATTAAAAGAAGAAATGAGACTGGGGCAAAGGACAGGTAGCTGATTATGAAAGAAAAAGGAAATGGGTAGATAGAGTTCCTCATCAATCAGTTGCTAACACCTCCAGGGGAGGAGAAAGATTGCACTCTCCAACACAAGCAATTACCCTTTGGGCAGCTCTTTTCCTGCTTTTTAGTAGCAAACCTGACAACTATAAAAATGCAAGACACCTCCACTCCCATGGGCACCAGCTCTGGGTCCCCTCCTCTTGCTTTGGTGTTTCTCAGGTGTTTATTCCTCAACACTGGGACCTGATCCTGGTTTTCAGGACCAATATCAGAAAGACTACATTAAAGCCAAGCTGGTTTTGACATGGTAGTAGCAGCATTAGTGGAGCTGGTTCAGCATAGAGGGAGGGAGAACACAGGGGGAGACACAACAGAAAGATTTAGTACTGAAAAACCTGAGATCAGAAAAGCAGCCTAGACTGGTGTTTGAAAAATGCTGTGTTTCTAAAGTGGCCATGGAGAGCTGAGGCAGGAGCCAATCTGAGGCAGCCAAGTTGCAGCTACTGCTGTGAAGCTGTGAGATTACAGGAAACACTACCACAGGGTCCCAGCAAGTGCCTAGGATGTACTTAGCAGAATGGGAGCAAAACAGGTACAGAGAAGATATCAGTCAGGAGGATGCAAGTCAGAAAAGCAAAGGGGAACCCAATTCACTTCTCCTTTGATTCTGGCAGCTCACATGACCAGCTTCTGGCATCTGAATGGGCAGGTGTGAATACACTCAGGGACTAAGCCTAGGAAGACTGTGTACATGGGCAGCAGTGTGTGTGGAAGATTGGTTCCCCTGCCCTACAAGGCTCCTGAGATCCATACTCCCAATAGATTGGCAATTGCCAGGCCCCAGGGGTGTGTTGATCTAATCTCTCTATAGCAGATACCACCCAACAAAGCCCCTGAGACCCAATTAGACCTAAGCCCTGGCCCCAGAACTCCCTTCATAGAACTCTGCAGCAGCTTCACCCTAGGAGTACAAGGATCTGGTCGGTGCAGGTAAAACTCCAACTGACAGTAATTCCCAACCCATCCTACCTCATACAGGTGAGAAGATAAGCTGAGACTTATTTGAACCAGTTTCAGTATTAAGCCACTCCAACTGGCAACTTGGAGAGCAAAGTAAAAAGAGGAATGGGGTTAACAACCCCCAGAAGAACCAGAAAGAAAGTCGGGCATAGACAATGACCATTATTCTCATTGATTATTTTGACCATCTCAGTGGAAATGATTCCTTCACTTTTCATTAAAAATCCTTTTTCTTTTTTTATGCACGTGTGTGTGTGTGTGTGTGTGTTTTGTGCTGAGTGGTTCATGAACATATGTTTTATTTTCCTTACTTCTTAGCATTTTTTAATGTGGTTATTTTTCCTTGCCTTATCTCTTGAGGGTTAGGGTTTTGGATTGTATATTTTCGTTTTATGTTGTTTTCATTTGTTTCTCTTGCTTTTCTCCTGCTAACAGCCAAATTCTATTCTTCTCTATTTCTCTCTCCCTTTACTTTGTTACCTCTATTTTTTCCTCCTTTGTTATAACCATCACCTGCTACATCTTTTCTGCTATTCTCTCTGTTCACTTTTTGAAATAGTAAACTCTTTACTACCTCCTGTAACATTCATTTTCTTAATTAGCTCTACTCTTACCATCTTTTAGAACTGATTGGTTTATATAACTCTTCCCCTACCATTAGTGCTGTTGCAAATATTACTGCTGTGGATGACATAATTGACACCTGTTGTTTTCTTTAATGCCAGGTCTAGTTTATGGTTACTTATTGTTTTTGCTGTAGAAACTTTGCTGCTCAACTACACTCAACCAAAAGACAGTGCACCTTGCTACACACACAAATTAATAATACTCAATCCTCATCTATAATACAAAGAATAGAAGAGACAAACACCCAAACTGATGTCCAAGCCCCAAGTAGAAACAGGAGTGGGCCCCAAGGTCCCCCTCTATGGACATCTGCTGCTGTAACAAAAACAGAATACCATACCTATGAGGTGGTCTCAATCTAGATCACTCTAGGACACTTTGGCAAGTGAAGACTGTGCCCTAAAAAGGCCCACTCATAAGAGTGGAAGAGAAATCCCTTTCAATAGATGCATAAGATCCAACACACGACTACAAGAAATGTGAAAAAACAAGACACATGGAATCTCCTAAAATTCATAATTCGCCAGCAACTGACTCCAAAGATATTGAAGTGGATGGAATATCAGATAAAGAATTCAAAAGAATTATTATAAAAACGCTCAACAAATTCCAAAAGAATACAGAAAAACAACTGAAGTTAGTAAGTACAGAATATGAATGAGAAATTCAATAAAGAGATTGAAATATTGAAAAAAAATCTTGGATGAAAGACACAATAAGATGTTCAGTTGAAAATCTCTCTCATTTTGTCGACCATGATGAAGACAGAATCTCAGGCCTGGAAGACAAAATGGCCAGCATTGAACATTTAGACAGCATTAAAGAAAGGAAAAGAAGTAACCATGATCAGAATACACAAGAACTCTGACACAACATTTAGAGACCAAATTTAAGAATCACTGGAATTGAGGAGGGTTTTGAGATGCATGATAATGGGATGGATAACAACTTCTTGGAAATAATAACAGAAAATTATCCAAACCTCCAGAATGAGATGGACATCCATTCAGAACCTCTAATAGGCAAGATCAAAAAAGAACCTCTCCATGACACTTTATAATTAAAATGCCTAATGTCCAGAACAAGGATAGAATTTTAAAAGCCCTAAGAGAAAAGCGTCAGGTCACACTTAGAGGGCTTGAAATGATGCAAGTCCTGAAAGAAAATAATTCAACCAAGACTTCTACATCTAGCAAAACTATCCTATAAAATTAAGGAAGAAATAAAAATCTAAGATAAGCAGAAACTAAAAGAATACATGACTACTAAACTGGCACCACAGAAAAAAATACTTAAAAGAAATACTACACATAAAAGAAATCAAAAACCATAGACCTCTCAAATGGACAAATCTCATTTGAAGAGTAGTTAAGCAAATGAGAAACAGGACCAAATAAACATTAGAAATAAATCATGGGGTAGGAATTAGTAAACCTCTATAATAACATTGACTGTAATGCTCTTAACTCTTATTAAAATAAACAGGGTGGCAAAATAGATTTAAAAACAAGACCCAAGTATATGCTGTTTTCAAGAGACGTGACTTAACAGGCAAAAACAGCCATAGGATAAAAGTGAAAGGATGGGAATTGATATATAATGCAAATGGAACCCAAAAACATCAGGCATAGCTATGCTTATATTCAACAAAGCAGACTTCAAGCCAAAATCAATCAGAAGAAACACAGTTCACTTCACACTGGTAAAGGACACAATCCAACAAGAAGATATTGTGACAGTAAATATTTATGCCCCAAATGTTGGTGTACCTAATTATATAAAACAGATACCATTCAGTTTAAAGACTCAGACTATAATACAATAATACTGGATGGTCTCAACACACCTCTGTCACCAATAGAGAGGTCATCCAGACATAAACTCAGTAAAGATTCTAAAGACCTAAAAAATAATAAATACCAATGGACATCTGTAGAATATTTTATCCAACAACACCTAAATTCACTTTCTTCTTAGCTGCTCATGGAACCTTTTCCAAAAGAGACCATATTTTAGGCTACAAAACAACTCTTAGGAAACACAAAATTATTGATCTAATCACTTGCATCTTATCTGATCATGATTGGAATGAAATTCAAAATTAACACACAATATAAACCTTACAGAAATTATATGAACTCATGGAGATTGAACAGTACTCTCTTAAATGATGAATGGTTAATAGAAGAAATCAAGGGAGAAATTTAAAAATTCTTAGATGATAATTGTGATAACAAATACCAGAACCTCTGGGACATTGTGAAGACAGTTCTTAGAGGCAAGTTTATAGCTGTGAGTACCTACATAAGAAAATCAGAAAGATCCCAATTAAACAACCTAATGATGCATCTAAAAGGCCCTTGAAAAAGAAGAACAAACAAATTTCAAAATGAGTAAAATAAAGGAAATAAGATCAGAGCCAAAATCAATGAACTTGAGAATAAAAAAATACAAAGGATCAATGAAACAAAGAGTTGGTTCTTTGAAGAGATAAGCAAGACTGATGAGCCCTTAGCCAAAATAATCAAAGGAAAAAGAGAAAACCCAAGTTAACAAAATTAGAGATGAAAAAGAAGAAATCATCACTGACATCTCACAAATGCAATGAGCCATTAGGGACTATTTTGAAAACTTACACTCCAATAAGGTGGAAAACAAAGAATAAATGGATACATTTCTATACAAATACAATCTACCAAAACTGAATCAAGAGGCCATAGGACACCTAAACAGATGAATAACTTGTAATGAGATAGAAGCAGTAATAAAAAGCCTTCCAGCAAATCAAAGCCCAGAACCAAATGGATTCTCATCTGAATTTTACCAGACCTTTAAAGAACTACTGCCAATATTTCTCAAGTTATTTCATAAAATTGAAAGTGACTTTATAAATTTTATTCTTCATAAAGTTAAAATTGACTTCCAAATTCATTCTGTGAAGCCGGTATCACATTCATACCAAAACCAGATAATGAGACTTCAAGGAAAGAAAAACTATAGACCAATGTCCCTGATGAATTGTGGTACAGAAATACTTAATAAAAATTATTAAATCTTGTTCAACAACATATTAAGAAAATGTACACCATAACCAAGTTGGTTTTATTCCAGAAATGTAAGGATGGTTTAATATATACAAAATAATAAATGTAATTCATTACATGGTTAGAATTAAGGACAAAAATTAGTCATCTTAGTAGATGCAGAGAAGTCCGTTGACCAAATTCAGCACCAATTCATGATAAAAACACTGAAAAAACTAGGATAGAAGGAATCTACCTTAACATCATAAAGACTATATGGGGGTGGGAGGAGGCAACCTCATAATAAATGGGGGAAAACAAAACATTTCCTTTAAAATCTGGGACAAGACAAGGATGTTCACTCTCACCACTTCTAATTAATATAGTGCTAGAAATTCTAGCCAGAGCAATTAGGCAAGAAAAGGAAATAAAAGGGATAAAAATAGGAAAGGAAGGAATCAAATTATCACTGTTTGCTGATGATTTGATTCTTTACCTAGAGATCCAAAGGATTCCACCAAAAGACTGCTAGAGCTAATATACAAATTTGGCAAGGTAGCAGGTTACAAATCAACATACAAAAATCAATAGCTTTCCTGTATACCAACAGTGAAGCTGTTGAGAAAGAAATGGAATGGGGTTGTGGCTCAGCTGTAGAGTCCTTGCCTAGCACGTGCAAAGTTCTGGGTTTGATCTTCACCACATAAAAATAAATAAAATAAAGATATTGTGGCCAACTACTATATATATATATATATATATATATATATATGGAAAACAATTCCATTCACACTAGCTTCAAAAAATAAATAAAATACCTAGGAATAATTGAAGACCTCAAAAGATGGAAAGGCCTCCCATGTTCATGAATAGGCAGAATTAATGTTAAAATGACCTTACTATCAAAAGCAATATACAGATTCAATGCAATCCCCATCAAAATACCAATGACATTCTTCATAGAACTATGGGGAAAAATAGTCCTAACATTTAGAAGAGTAAAAGACCCAGAATAGCCAAAAACAATTTTAAACCAGAAAAGCAATGCTGGAGGTATCACAATACTTGACTTAGAGTTATACTATAAAGCTATAGTAGCAAAAGCTGCATGGTATTACATAAAACAGAAACATAGGGCTGGGGTTGTAGCTCAATGGTAGAGCACTTGTCTCGCACATGTGAGGCACTGGGTTCAATCCTCAGCACCACATAAAAATAAAGATTAAAAAAAAAAAGACACATAGACGAGTAGTACACAATAGAAGAAACAGAGAAACCCACACATCTATAGTCATCTGATCCTTGACAAAGATGCTAAAAACACACATTGGAGAAAAGACAGCTTTTTAACAAATGGTGCTGGAAAAACTGGTTGTCCGTATGTAGAAGAATGAAACTGGACCCTTATCTCTCACCCTGCACAAAAATCAACTCAAAATGAATCAAAGACCTAGGAGTTAGAATAGAAACTATGAAACTCCTAGAAGAAAATACAGGGTCAACACTCTAGCATATAGGCTTAGGCAATGACTTTCTTATTAAGACCCCTACCTAAATCTCCGGAAATAATGCCAAGAGTTAATAAATGGATGACATTAAATTTAAAAGCTTCTGAAAAGCAAAAGAAACAATTATGAAGAGAGAACCTACAGAATTGGAGAAAATTTTTGCTAGCTACTCTTCTGACAGCATTAATATCTAGAATATATATATATATATAAAGAACTCAAAACACATTACAAAAAAAAAATCCAATGACCCAATTAATAAATGGGAAAAAGAACCAGACACTTCTGAAAAGAAGAAATACAAATAGCCAACAAATATATTTTTTAAATGTTCAACATTGTTAGCTGCTATGGAAATGCAAATCAAAACTACATTGAGGTTCCATCTCACACTAGTCAGAATTGCAGTCAACAGAATACAAATAATAAATGCTGGAAAAGATATAGAGAAAAAGGAACACTTTTATGTTCTTGATGGAACTGTAAATCAGTACAACTACTAGGAACCAGTGTGGAGGTTCCTTAAAAGACTAGGTATGGAACTGCCATATGACCCACCTATATCACACCTCGGTATTTAGCCTGAAGAATTAAAATAAGCATACTATGATGATATATGTATACTCATATTTACAGCAGCACAGTTCACAATAGCCAAACTTTGAATCCAGTCTTGGTATCTATCAGTGAATGAATGGGTAAAGAAAATGTACACAACAGAGTTTTGTGCGGCCATAAAGAAAAATGAAATTATGGTATTTGTAAGAAAATGGATGGAACTAGAGACCACTAACCACTATGTTAAGTGAAAGTCAAATTCAGGTCAAGGGAGGTATGTTTTCTCTCATGTGGAAGCTAGAGAGGAAAAAGGAAAAGAAAGGTACTGGTGGATCTCATGTAAATCAAAGGGAGATCAGTGGAGGAAAGGGGCCAAGGCTTACAGCCTAGGGGTACAGCTACACAATATTTATCAAGTAAAATAATAGCATCTAGTTAACTGGCAAGAGCTACAGAAATAAGAAAGGGGAGGACTGAGTGTAGGAGGGAAGGAAATATGAAGCAGGTACAAAAAAGAAAGGAAAAAATTGGGATAAGGAAAAAATTGGGATAAGGAAAATTACAATTTCAGATAAATTGGCCAGTTAGCTCTAATGGAGGAGACAACTGTTCTTATTTTTTATACATATTTTTAACATATAATATTAATTTTATTGTCTATGTCATTGATTTTCCTTTAACTCCCCCTTTAACTGCTAAAATAAAAATGCTTCAAAAAAGAAAAGTGAAGGGAGCATCTTAGTCCCTTTTTGCCCTTCTGTTCCTTCTACCATGTGAAGACACAGCATTCTTCCTCTTCAGAGGATGCAGCAAGAAGTGCCAGTTTTGAAGCAGAGAGCCCTTGCCAAACACCCCAGGTTATAAGCTCCAAGAGGGAAAGGATTCGGTCTGGTTTTTTTCCCCATATTTTTTATTGGTGAATTATAGTGGTACATAATGATGGAATTTGTTGTTGTTACATATTAGTACATGCACACAATATAGTAATATAATTTGACCAATATCAGTCCCCATCACTTCCCTCCTCCCTTCCCATCTCCTACTCCTTGGTCCTTTCCTATAAGGGAAGTGGAATATATATATATGTGTATATATATATGATAAAGAAAATGTACACTGAGTACATATACATATGAATATGTATATACATACATATATATATAACAGAAGAAAAGAAAAAGAAGGAAACTACAGACCAATATCCCTGGTCAACATAAATACAGAAATTCTTAAAAAAATGGAATCTGATGGCACATAAAAAATATTACAATAGGGGTTTTTTGTGTCCTGCAATTTCATAGCCTATATCATACTGAATGTGGAAAAGATGAGTTTTCTCTAAAATTAGGAACAAGACAAGGATATCCGCTTCCACCTCTTGTTCAATATAACATTGGAAGTCTTAGCTAGAGTAATATAAGAGAAGGAAATAAAGGGGATGTCTGCTGATAACATGATTCTATATATAGAAAAACCTACAAACTGCTTCAAAACTGATCAACAAATTCAGTAAGGTTGCAGGACACAAAATCAACAGAAAAATCAGTAGCTTTTTTTATATCCAATAACAAAATTGGTGAGAAAAAGATCAAAATATCAGCCCCATTCACGGTAGCTACCAAAATGGGAGGAAACTCACCTAGGAATAAATTTAATCAAGGACATTAATTACTGCTACAATGAAAATTACAGAACACTGAAAGAAATTGAAGAGGATGCAAAGAATGGAAAGATATCCCATCTTCATGGATTTAAAGAATTAATATTGTTAAAAATGACCATATAACCCAATCAGTTTACAAATTTGATGCTATTAATTTACTGTCAAATTACTAATGACATTCTTCAAAGACAAGGAAAAGACTCCTAAAATTTGTATGGAACCACAAAATACCCCAAAGAGCCAGTGCAATCCCAAGCAAAAATAACAGACTGGAGGGGTCATAATACTTGACTATAAAACATACTATAAAATGACAGTAACCAAAATCACATGGTGCTTTCATAAAAGCAATCACATTTTTTCACAAAATCAAAGAATATACATTGAAGAAAGTCTCCTCAACAAATGACGCTGCAAAAAATATGTATCCATTGGTAGAAAAAAGAAACTAGATTCCTATATCACTCACTACATACAAAAACCAACACAAAATGGATCAGAGACAAGACTCAAGACTGAAACCACTAGAAGAAAACATAAGGGAAATGCTTCAGGACATTAATCTCAGCAAAGAGTTTTTTGGACATGACCACAAAAGCACAGGCACCAAACCCAAAAATGAACAAATGCGATTCAAACTAAAAATATTGTGTATAGCAAAGGAAACTCAACAAAATGAAGAAACAACCTGAAGAATGAAGGAAAATATTAGCAAATCATTCATCTGTTAAGTGAGTAATTTCCAGGGTATATAAGGAACTCAAACAACTTGATAGTAAAACACAAATAATTTAATTTAAAAATGAGTGAATTACCTGAATAAGCATTTCTCAAAAGAGAATCACAATGTCCATATAAAATATAAAATTTTTTTAGTGTTCAGCATCACCAATCATCAGGGACAGGCAAATCAAAACCATGAGAGATTATGTCACCCCGGTTAGAATAGCTATTTTCAAAAAGACAAATAACAAATGCTGGCGAGGATGCAAAGGGAAATTCTCAGACACTGTTGGTGGAAAAATAAATTAGTATTGCCATTTATGGGAAACAATATGGAAATGCTTCAAAAAATTAGAAGTAGATCTACCACATGATCCACATGTCCTGTAGTAATAAAGAGGCATCTGCACTCATGTTTATGGTAGCACTATTCACAAAATCCAAGATAAGGAATCAACCTAGGTATTCATCAGTGGATGAATGGATAAAGAAAATGTGGTATACATATACCATGGAATGTTATTCAGCTATAAAGAATGAAATTCTGTTGACAAGAATGAATTCTGTGCAGCAACAATGAGTGGATCTAAAGGATTTTAAGTGAAATAAGTTAAGCAAAGAAAGACAAATACCCTAAGTTCTCATTTATATGTGTAAAGCTAAAAAGTTAATTTCATAAAAGTAGAGGATATAATAGTGTTTACAGAGCCTGGGAAGGATGTAGGGGAAGGAGGGATGGAAAGAGCATAATGGTTAGCCAGTATAGGGGTGGAGCTGGATAGGAGGACATTAGGATAAATAGAAGTTGACAATTAATTGAATATTTCCAAGTAGTTATTAGAAAGGAATTTGAACATTCTCAGCCAAAAGAAATGAAAAATGTCTGAGGTAATAGATATGTCAACTGATCTGCTTATTACACAATGTAATGTGTTAAGATGTCACATAGAACCCCATAAGTAGGTACAATTACTGTCAATTAAAAAATATGTTTTTAAAAAAGTATGTTAGTTTCCAAAAATTAGGGGATTTTCCAGATATCTTTTTTGGGAAATTTAAGGCATTAGGATTGAAACCCAGAGTCTCACACATGCTAAATAAATCCATAATCTTACCACTAAGCTACACTCTCAGCCCCAACTTTTTCAGATATCTTTGTTATCAATTTCTAACTTAATTCCATATTGGAAGCAAATCATCTTATACTGTAAAATGCATAACCTGGAAGCTAGTGTTAGTCCCTCTCTTATAAGAGTTTCCTTGGTTAAATTTAGCCTCACACAAACTTTTTTGCCCCACACAAAACTGGAGGACCATCTCTAAGCTTGCATAAAAGCTTGGGAGTGGAAGAGTAGAGAACAAGCTGAGTCTGGAGGTGGAGGCTGTTTTAACATTTAGCAAGTTCACATAGAGCAAACAAGAACTGGGCAATTGACACTTGAAGAATCTGTCTTTTCTAACCTCCACAGACATTCAGAAAACAGTTTCTACAATAGAAAAATAGTCATGGAAAACTCTTGAACTCTGACCATCTACTAGCCAGCTTGAATCAAAAGAAACGTCAGATACCTAAACTCATTCCATTTTATAACAGTCCTCAAAGAGGAGGTCCTCAAAAAAACCTAACCAGGGTTTACCAAAAAACCATCCATGCCCTCCAAGAATGATGCCAATGTCAAACCACAAATATTCCTCAAGGAGGATATTATTCTGCCAGGGCTTGCCAAACCACCAGTGTCCCCTAAGAGGGATATAAAATCACCAGTGTCCCCCAGGGGTAATGTCAGCTGGGGAGATCAGGAATAGCACTTCCTGGAGGGTGGTTGGGCACATAGGTGTGGATGACCCAGACACTTGAATGTGTGAGGGAAAGCAGGACCTAGCTCTAACTTGAGGGCAAATCACAAACACTCCTATCTCACACTGATGTGTCTCTAAGCACTCAACCCAGCTATAACCCAGGAGATTCCCCATTCCCGAATCACCTCTGCCTGAAGCTCCTATCTCCAGACCTACCCCAGTCATGCCCAAAATTGGTTGTCTCATCCTGGATGCAAAGCAACATTTTGCAAACACCCACTGGACATAAGCATTGTTTGGGGGGTTCTTGATATGGCTTGATGAGCCAAAGAGAATTGTCTGGCAGGGTGCAAGGACCATTCTGGTTCCCCTGGTCCTAGTTAAGACCCAGAAGACGGTTCCTCCTCTAATCTCCCAGCCCACGCACAATGAAGTCCCCACATCTCAGACTTGATGTCCAGCACTTTCCTCCAACCCACTGTGGTGCCATCTGATCCATTTAAGACACTTTCAAGCATACCTTGAACTAAAGCACTCCAAAATCAAACCCAGAGCAGCTTGGCCAGGCAGCCACAGACCAAGGAAGTAGCACACTTTTTTGTAGATCTCTGCCCCTCCCCTAGCAAAGACACTGTAGGACCAGAGGACAAAACATGTACTTTTATGCCCTGAGATGATCAGGGAGACTTTAGCAGGACTCGGCACTCAACATTGGAATATGCAAAAGTTGTCCATGTTCCTCACCCCAGCCAAGGATGCTGCACGTAGGGGAAGTGACCTAGTCCCTTGAGTTTCAGAGTATCCTATTCAATGCCTTGATTTGGTTGTTCCCAGTATGGAGAGCTCTCAATTCCTCTGCCCCCACAGTACACAGAAAGTCAAAGGGGGTCACGTGATAGATACAGTCTGAGACAGGAGAGGCACTGAAGGAGCACAGGTTCTTGCACTGGGAAGACCACAGCAAGCTAGGATGAGAGCTAACACAGGCGCCATGCACAGGTGGAGGGAAGTTGACCTCACTGGGAGATAGTTCAGAGCCCCAATTGGTGTGGTTTGCGGTAGATGGCCAGCCCAGCCTCCATGCCTGGATGGCAAAGGTCCTCCCTGCTTCAGGAGTAATGGATGGGCCTGAGCCAGCTGCTCCTTGGAGAGCAGGCACAGAGACAGCACCTCCTTCCACTGTTTACTTGCCACTCCTGGAGCCCCGCTGCTTGCTCATTGCTGTGAGCATCTGGCTGATGTAGGAAGTAAGGAGGTCATCCATCTTGTAGCCCTGGGAGCAGGGGTGGGAAAATAAGCAGAGCACAAAGTGAAACCAAGCCCAGCCATTTAGACCCAGACAGCTCCTAGGACACTCTGCAGTGAACAGAACCAGAACCACGACCAAGGCAAATCCTGTCCCACTCAGCATTCAGTCTTTCCATCGACACAATTGAGGGTTTGGAGTTATCCAGCCAGATGACTCAGGTTCTAAGCTGTATGATCCCACAATAAGCATGTAGCCTGTGGTCCTTCACATCCTGGATACCTTGAAAGTTTGAGTTTGGTCCAAGAGGCCTCAGTGCTAACGGTTCTACTGTCGAACTCAGGGCAAACAGGCTACAACTACAGGCTCAATCCCCAGATAATGAAAAAGAAGTTGAATGAGGGATCTAGTCCTCAGCCCCAGATTAAGACCCCAGGCTTAAGCTAGCCTCAAACTGAACTGATTACCAACCTGACCCTTGACCCTGACCCCAGGCCACCCCCTACATTCCTGTTGTAGGGGTTGGGAGGAGAGGATGGCCGAAGCTGCAAGAGAGACTGGGACCCACGCCAGGAAGAGTTCTCACCAGTGACGTCTCACAGAGCAGTTTGCTTCCGCGCACCAGGTTCCCAATGGTGATGTGGAAGTAGGTGTTGCCGCTGCTCCAGTTAGAGATCTTGGTGAAAGGGTGAGTAGTCAAGATGTCCTGGGGAGACCCGCGACAGACCAGCGAATCAGGCCCAGCGGCCTGCCGGCGTGGTACACACGTCACCCCAATTGGAGTAGGGGCAGAGCAGAGCTGCCGCCCGCGCCCAGAACAGGCCCAGCAACCTGCCGGCGTGGTAGTCACGACACCCCAATTGGAGTAGGGGCAGAGCAGAGCCGCCACCTGCGCCCGCAAGGTAGGCAGACCTGCGACCGACCGGCGGAACAGGCCCAGCGGCTTGCCGGCATGGCAGACACGTCACCCCAATTGGAGTAGGGGCAGAGCAGAGCC
>NW_026000174.1:11418264-11533301 GCF_001458135.2 Marmota marmota marmota
AAGGGAAATTGCATGGAAATGGAAGGAGACCCTCAGGGTTATACAAAATTACATACAAGAGGAAGTGAGGGGAAAGTGAAAAATAATACAAGGGGGAGAAATGAATGACAGTAGAGGGGGTAGAGAGAGAAGAGGGGAGGGGAGGGGGGATAGTAGAGGATAGGAAAGGCAGCAGAATACAACAGACACTAGTATGGCAACATGTAAATCAATGGATGTGTAACTGATGTGATTCTGCAATCTGTATACAGGGTAAAAATGGGAGTTCATAACCCACTTGAATCAAAGTGTGAAATATGATATATCAAGAACTATGTAATGTTTTGAACAACCAACAATAAAAAAAAATGTCCTGGGGAGCAGGATGGGCATAAAGCTGCATAGCATGGCTTCACTCTCCCTGGGTCCAGCCCAGAGACACCTTTCACAGAAGGTCTCAGGTCCTCAAAGAGGGCCAGCTTTGCATGAAGCTGCTGTGAGAAGCAGGTGCCTTTGCCTCCTCGCCTTGGTTTGGACCAACCGGCTAGACACCCAGGGAAATCTGGGAAGTTGTTGGGCACTTGGAGCCAAAATTAGAAACTTGGGCAACTTGACTGAACTGATACTGTGGGCCTGGCTGAGATGACCAGGGAGAGTGTAAGGAAGGAACCAAGAAGAAAACAGGGTGGAATCTTGGGAAATATCATATCCATGGGCCGAGTAGAGAAGAAACCCACAAAAGTATTTGAGAAAAAATGACCAAGAGAGAAAGGAGAACTGGGAATGTGTGGCACATGATGCCAGGGAACATAATGGTCATTAGTGTTCTTCACCAACTATCTAGGTGTACCCCTTCTGGGGAAATGGTAGGACTATGCTTCCTGGCCCTGGGGCAGGGCCACTCTGACCCATATACATGCATTTACCCCAGCACAGACTATCCTCCTGGCCAGTATGAGGACAGAACATTTTGGAAGTAGGAAGCATTTTATAGCACCCAATGATGCTGAGAGGCAAGGTAGACTAAAAGGAGTTAATGGGATTTGGTGGCAAGAATTTTATAATACCAGTGACTTGCAAGGCTGAGAAAGAAGGATTGCAAGTTCAAGGCCAGCCTGGGGAACTTAGGAAGACCCTGTCTCAAAATTAAAAGGGCTGAGGATGTAGCTTGGTGATAGAGTGCTTGCCCCAGCTCGTGCAAGGCCCTGAGTTCAATCCCCAATACCGCCATCCTTCCGCCCCCACCCCATCCCCCCCAAAAAAACCCACCAAAAACTGTTAGAAACTCCAGGAGAGCAATTTTGGTGGAGTAAATGAGGGGTAAGGGTGTAGACAAGGCAACCAACCTTTCAAGATGCATGATGAGTAGTGCCGGTGAGTTGGGCCGGCAGAGGCTTGTGTCTGGGACTTTGGTTAAAGTGTAGGCAAAGCAGCTCCCTGCCCCCCACCCCACCTGCTTGCTCGCTCTTGTCCCTGCTCACCTTGGTTCTGGGATCAATGAGGCTGACCCCATACTTGTTGATAGCAATTAAGAGGATCTCAGGGAAGTTTGGCTCTGTAGTTTGCTAGAAAAGAAAGATAGAGAACCATCATATGGGGATCCAGAACAGGAAAAGCACTTGGAGATAGGAAAGAAGTGCCCTCAGCTGGAATAAAACCAACCTGGTTTGTGCCAGGGGTGAAGAGGTGCTGGTGGTCCTGCCATGACCTTGTGATTTCTGCTGCTGCCATGCTCCCAGTGCTGTCCCCACATCCTTCCTTGGGTCCCCAGCAGTGATTTCATCCCTCTCCCTTACCTCTTTAGGAGTCTTATGTCCTTCTCTCCTTCTCTCAGCCCAAAAGGATCTTTTTTTTTTTTTAATGATGGGATTGAACCCATGGGCACTTTACTACTGAGCTACATTCCCAGCCCCTCTTATTTTTTTTTAATACCTTTATTTCACTTATGTATTTTTATGTGGTGCTGAGGATCGGACCCAGGGTCTCACACAGGCAAGGCGAGCGCTCTACCACTGAGCCCCAGCCCCAGCCCCTCTTATTTTATTTTGAGACAGGATCTTGCTAAGTTGCCCATGCTGGTTTCAAACTTGTAATCCTCCTACCTCAGCCTCCCCAGTCACTAGGATTACCGGCATGTGCCACTGTACCCAGCAAGGTCTTCCATCTTTAAAAAGCCCTCCTTGAACCTTCTGCTGCCCCAGCTCCCACCTACCCCTCTGCTCCTTGCACAGCCAAGCTTCTCAAGAGCCTGCATCCTAGATGTGTGGCGGGATCATCCCTGCATCTCCTCATCCCAGCCTTTCTTTCCACCATTCTCCTGCTTCTGGTGATGACCCTCAGCTCCATCCTCCACCCTGTGACCAGAGGGGCCACCTGGCACTGTCATCCCTGTTCAAAACCCTCCAAACTCACTCCCCCTGCAAGAGGAAACCCAGCCCCCCATCCTGCTTGCCAGCTTGCCTCTCACTGCAGCCTGCTTGCCTATAGCCCGCCACACGCAGCCCCTGGCATTTCCTGCCCAGACCTGAGTTCTCACACTTTTAGGCCTTTGCCCATGTGGGCTGCTTGCTAAAAGCACTCTCCTCAGGTCTCCCTAAAAAGGTCAGGAGGCTTCTCCAGTCTGGGTAGGGCTTCCCCAGCTCTGCCACCCAGGCAAGTACTCCACATGGTCACAGTCCACCCTCCATTACTCTGGCCTGACTTCCCTTCCAGGCTGAGCTTCTGGTTCCTCTGTCCTCAGGGCTGAACACTAGTCAAGACACCCCACTGGCTCGAGGCTAAAGGTGCATCCCTCCTTTCCCTGCCAGGGCAGTGTCCAAGACCATCACTGCTTCCCCCAGTCCTGGGGAGGAGTCTTGTCCCCTTCTTCACCTCTTCCTCTCCAAGGAACCCCCTGTGGCATACCTTCACCTCAAAGAAGGCGGAGCCAAAGGTGGGCCACTTGAAGATGAGCCTCAGGAAGGCCAGCTTGGCCTCCTCCTTGGATTTCCCTGCGTGTTTGTTGAAGTAGGCGACGATGGACTGCAGGGAGAGGGGGGTCAGGACAGAAGGCTCACAGCTCCCTGCCTCCTGCCGTGACCATCGTCAGGACCAGAAGTAGGACAGGCAGACCCGGGAGCCACTGGGGTCCCACCATTATCCCAGCTCATGGACTTTTGATCTCCCTCCTCTCCCCAAGGCAGGCAGGCCAGAGGGGATCCAATAAAATCAGGTCACCCTGGTAACCAGGACAGGACAAATCACCACCATGGGGCCCCTGAATTCTTCCCATGGAAGATGAGAAGAGGCAGACTGGAGGGTGGCCTGATCACATCAGGAGCCACGAGAGGCACTCCCTAGGGTGCTGGCCAGCACCTGCCAACCTGCCCCCTGGGGTTCCTGGAGTCCACTTCAGGGGTCTCCCATTCCCACCACCAGCTCCACACTCACCCGCTTCCAGTCATCAGGCGAGATCTGCCGGATGAGGTCCTGGGGCACCAACTCTCTCAGAAGCTTGGGGATACTAGGGAAGTAGGACTTGTCCTCCTCAAACTTGACCCTGTAGATCAGTGCCCCCAACTGCAGCACCTCCTCCCGTGTGCACTTGTGGTAGCCTCGGAGATACTTGGGTAGCTCCTGCCAGAGACAGAGCCGGTCGCAGGCGTGGAGGGAGCTGGAGGAGGTGGACTCCTTCCCCACCACCCTAAGAAGTGGGCGCTCCTGCCTTACCCCCATATTTGGACCCACCATTTCTTCAGCCTCCACTGATCCTGCTTCTCTAGGGGAGATGTCATAGGACCAGGAGACAGCGAGTACACCTCCAGGTTCGGTACTGTGTAGTTGGGAAGCACAGCCATACCAAAACACTGTCCCAGTTCCCCTTCTAACAGTCCAGTGAGAACAGAACTGCTTCAAAAGTGAAGTTCAGGGTGAAACTGAACTTCAGCTCTCCTCTCTAGGCCTGTCCTCTCTTGGAAGAGCCAGTCAGTTTGGCCTCCTCCCATTGTGTTCCTTTGGTCCTGACTGATTTCTGCAGCAGCACCAGCCCTACCCCTTGAACTTCCAGACCCGGAACCAGAGCATCTGAGGAGGGAGAGTGGACCAAAAGCTGAGATGCAGCCTCTGAAGGGCCAGCACTGGAGCCTTAGGACTGTCCACCACACCTGGAGCCTTAGGACTGTCTTATCCACTGTGGGAAGGGCAGGGAATGAAGGATGGCCGGGAGATGCCCCACTGATCAGAGATGAGTCAACCACCATCTGTCCACTCCCCTGCCCACCCACACACCTACTGTCTACTCACCCATCCACCACTCACCCATTTATGGGTCTACCTACCCATGCAGCCACCATCCCATCCACTTCCCCATCTGTCCATGCATCCACCCACCAATATCCACCCGTAAATTCATTCAGCACTCACCCTTCCACCCATGCATTCACTGAGTCACCAATTCACCCATTCAGCCACCCATCAGTCCAACGAATGCTTGTTGAGCATCTGCTATGAGTCAGGCCCTTTAAGCAACAACACTCACCCTACTCTCATGGAACTTGCAGTCTCAAGACAAGAGCAGGATTTAATACACACCAAACTGACGTATGGTTATAATCTGTGAAGGTACTGTTCACGGTGCTAGGAGAACATATAACAAAGTGATGTGATCCCACCGTGGGGACAGGGAATTCTTCAAGATAAGACATCTGAAAGCTTGGTCGGTAAGGGGAGGGATTGAGGGAAGAGTATTCCAGACGGGGTGACATGACAAAGGCCCTGCCAGACCTGAGACTCTGAAAAACTGTAGCTGCAGTGAATGGAGCCAAGGGGTGTCAAGTCCAAGAGGAGGCAGAGGCACCACCATGCAGGGCCCAGTCAGACTTTGGGGTGTACCTTAAGAGCAACCGGAGGCCCTGAAGAGGCCTGGAAAGCAGGAGGACTGTCTTGCGCACAGTGAACTGGGGGGAAACAAAACCAATGGGGGAGACCAGGGAGAGGCTGCGACCAGCCAAAGGAAGGAGGATGGTGACTGAGCCAGGTGGGCAGGTGGGGAGACCCAGCGGTGTCAGAGACAGTCCGGAGGTCAGATCATTAGGCAAGTGATTCAGAATGTGGGAGACAGGCAGTGGGAGAGGTCAAGGCTGACTCTTGGGTTTACACATTGCATTGGTGGACCTGGCAGGGAGAGGCAGATACCAGGTGCAAATGAGGGCAACCCTGCATCCCAGGCAGCGTGTCTCCACCAAGGCAACCCCCACCTCCTCCTCCTAGCAACCTGGTCTGTCTCTCCCACCAGAATGGTAAGCAGACCACAGCCCAGAAAGAGCACTGAACTGCAATCATGGAGCCCTGGGATCAAACCCCAGTCCTGTCTGCTGTGTGACCTTAACTACATCACTTGGCTTCTCTGAGTCTGTTTCTTTCTCTATAAAATAGAAACAACATGCCTACTTTTGGAGTTAACTGGAAGGAAAGGTGCCAGGTATATATTAGAGGTCAACATGCAAGCTTCCCTCCTGACTCCCTGCATGCCTGTGCCAGAAAACATTTGCAGACTTGCCTAGAAGCACTGGACATGCTCTGTTGTAGCAGCAGAATCTTGAATTCAGAGAACAGGCAGGCACCGAAGGAGGGGCCTGAACAAGCAGGGAGCTCAGAGGAAGAGTGATCAAGCCATGACGGCTGGAAGATCAGGAGAGAGAGGGATCTGAAGTTAGGCCACTCCCTGGGCCCTGGATCCCAGGAAGCCCTGTAAGGCCGGCTATTTTGGGCCCCTCACCTGGCAAGGCCCACAGGACTCTGCTTCACAAGTACAGCCAGACTGTAGCACAGTAGCCCCAGGAGCAGAGAGGCCCTGGGCAGCTCACCTGGTAATAGTGGAAGATGGAATCAGCCATGGGGTCCTTGCCCGGCACCGTGGTGGTCCACAGCTTCTTCATGAAGAACACCTGGTAGGTGAGCGAGGGCACGACCCCTGCAGCACAGGGCAGCCCGTCACCCCGAGTCCCAGCACTGAAGGGTCCGTCCCCCATCCAACCCAGCCCCAAAAGAGGCCCTTGCTTGGGCTCCACCCAGCGGGCCTCACAGCACAGCCCTGAGCAGCACCTGCCCTCTTCAGGCCTCAGGTGACCCCAGGACCCAGCCTCATTACCATCCTTGATGGGCCGTGCTTTCTTTATCCAGTCTGTCAGGTGTCGCACAAAGTCAAAGAAGAAGTCATTCTCTGGGACGCTGATGACCTAGGGACGTGGCCGTCGTAGTCCATTCATTTTAGTTAAAGCAATACTGCCTTTTCCGACTTTCCTACCCAAGGCCTCTTATCCAGAAAAACTCCACTCCCTGTATCAACCCTGCCCTGCCCTGACTGCCTGGTCAGCGTCTGAAGAACACAGCCCTCTTCCTGCTGAGGGACAGTCACCCCATCCACTGCCTAGGCCCAGGGGAACATGGCCACAAATGAGGCCCAGTCCCCCTGCCTTGAACCTTCCAGCTTCTCCCACAGGCTCTGAGCTCTCTGGATGCAGAACCTCATCAGGGTCATCTCTGGGTCCTCAGTGTCTGGCACAGGGACAGTGGTGAGGTGAGAAGATAAATGTGGATGTACATAGATCCATTAGTGATCAACAGGAGAGAGCCCCCAACTCTGCCTGAGATGGTCAGAAAGTCTTCCCATGGAAGGGGAACTGCAAGACCTCCACGGACAGAGCTGGAGGGATGTGGGCTGTGCACCTGGATCTGAGTTCCTGATGTGTGACCTTGGATAAGTTACTTAACCTGTCTGAACTCTAGTTCTGGGATCTATTAGTCTATTTATCCTATCGACCCAAATGTGGACACCTATAAAAATTTTAAATATATAATTATATAATAAAATTATACTACTTAATGTTGATTAATGTTAATTATTATAATTATGTATAGGCTCTAGATTATGATTTTAATGACCCTGTGTCAATTTCATTGAAATATTGGCAGAGTGGAAAACTTGAGACTTCATGGGTTAAAGAGGGCTAATCATACTGCCCTTCAAGGGTTATTTCAGTGGTTAAATGGCCTCAGCATGGCAGCTGGTGTGTCCAGATCATAGACTGCCTGGGCAGATGGCCCCGGATGGTCTGAGGCCATGTGCGTTGGCTCCAAGGGAGAGGCTTTGGGGCAGCAGGGATGGCTGTAGGAAGGAGTGGGCAGAAGACACCTCCCCACGCGTTCCTGTGGTCCCAGAAAATCTCACAGCATTTGGGCAGGCAGGTGACAGGAAGAGAGCCGACGACCCACCTTGTCTGCAATTTTGACAAAGAGGCTGAATCCCTCGGAGGACTTGAGGAGCAGCCGAGCGGCGATGTTCTGGCAGAAGTCCTTGGCCTTGGTGCTCGACTCCACCTCAAAGGCCTGAGAGGGGAGTGCTCACTTAGCGCCTGCAGAGTGGGCCTGGCCTCTGGCTGCCCCTCTAGACCAAGCCCTGCCCTCCACAGGGCTTCCCCGGGGGTCCAGAGCTGGACATGGCATTTCAACAAAGGAAAAAGCAACTCCTTTTCAGTCCCTGGCTCTCTGGGAAGGACTTTCCGTGGCCTCCCAGCCCCAAGCCTGGCTGCAGGATCATGAGGGACAACAGAGCCAGGCCTCATGGATGGAGTGGACAGAGAGAGACCCGAGGAAGAGGAAAAGCAAATTCCAAAATGGGTGAGGGGACCGGAGAGTCTGGCAAAGGTCAGATGGAGAGAGCAGAGGGACTTGGGGATGGCTTCCACTAGAGGGAACAGACAGGAAAGGAATTTAGGAACTTCTTCTTTCCTTGCCCCTGGGACCCTGTTGTGACGTTTCTGAGTCTCTAGTCTCTAAACTCAGACAAGTTTTAAAACTTCTCTTCAAACTTAAATATTTAGACGTTGCACTCAGGTTCGTCTGAATGAGGCGCGTTGCTGAGACGGAGCAGGGAGTGGGGGTCTTGAGGCAGCCTGACCGCGAATGTGACAAAGACAACAGGTCCCTTGGAAGACAGAACCAAGGTGGAGGGGACCCCGACCACATTATGTGAGGGGCAGGAAGGGGCTTTGGGGTCCTGCCGACAGGAAAGTGGGCTTGGAGCAGTGGGGAGTCCAGCCTGGCCTCATGCCCAGGAGCAAAGCTGGGACCAGGGAAGTGGCCTGCTAGAGTCCAGCTCAGCAGGACAGAGTTTTCTCCAAGGCAGCTTCTCCTCAGAAGGAGGGACGGAGAACTGGGGCAAAGCCTTCTCTAAGAAACTGCTCTTACCCAGGGAGTCTGTGACATTGAAACTGAGCCCTGACTCCACCAAGGTGCAGGAGGATAAAGTGGCCCATGTTGGGGTGGCAGGTGAGAAGTCAAGGCCACCTTGTGTCAGCTGAGGGAACCCCACCCTCTCAGGGGATGGAACCCAGAGGCCAGAGGCCCTCACCTCATCAGTGTCATCAGGGAAGTAGACCTTGTGGAAAATCTGGGTGGTTTTGTGCTGGATGGCCTCCACCTCCACCAGGTGCGGAGGGTACTTCCGGGACCCATTTCTGAAAATGGGCAGGGAAGGGTCAGATCAGAAGAGGGACCATTGGGACCAGGGAACAGAGGAAACTTTGGAGACAAACTGGGGTCTGACCCTCCTCCTCATTTCCTACAGCAGAACCAGCCACTTCTTACATTCTTGAGTTCTTTATCTGGGAAATGTGACAACAGTGCCCAGGTGGCATAGGGCTTTAGAGGGCAAACAAAGTGCAGGGTGCCAGAGGGCTTTGTAGGGTCTTGAGTGTGACCCAGGGGTGCACGCCTGCTTGGCGCACTTAAAGGGATGCGCCAAGCACCTCTGAGCCACCAGACTCCCAAACTGTCCAGAGTGCGACTGTGGCTGGCATCTGAGGAGCTCAGGAACAGGTCCCCACAGCTGTGTGGTCATCCTCATCCTCAAGGGCTGGTCCCATGAACCCAGTGAGGCCGAGGACCAACCCAGTGCTGCTCCCTGTCCCTGGCAGCCCTTGTACCTCAGCGCTTTCTGGAGCCGCTGCAGGCAGTCAATGGCGAGCGGGCAGTGCTTGCGGGACTGCAGGAAGCGCTGGACGTGGGGCAGGAGGATGTTGCTAGGTGGGAAGAGGCCGGTGCAGAGCCAGAGCAGCTCCCAGCCTCGCTCCTCGCTGTACCTGTGGGAGGAGGCCCCGTAGGAGTCACAGGGACCTGTGCAATCCCAGGGCCACACCCCCAGTTCCTCATCCCAAGGCCCAGCACCACCCACATCTCTGTAGCGGGATCCAGTTAGTGCCAATCACCCTGTGGCCGCCCACCCACGCCAGGCCTTGTGCTGTTACCAGTCCACATAGGGACCAGGGACCCCTGCCAGAGTGAAAACCCACTGTGGCCAGGGGCTCTGCTGGGGTCAGCTGAGGTTTCACTTTCACAGCAAGACTTTCCCCAGGAAGAGGAAACGAGCAATTTATACTGCGACTCCGGACTCGCCACACTGGGCACAGCACTGAGTTAGGCCAGCCCCCTACTTGGGACTGAGGCGGGAGGCTTGGAGGGCTTCGAGCAAGGAGGTGGCATTTGATCTGGGCTTTGAAGGCTGAAGCAAATTATGACAGGCAAAGAAAGGAATGGAGGGCTTTCCTGCCAGCAGCCCAGCATGTACAAATGTCTGGTCGTGTGAAAGGTCTGTAGTTCCAGAGGGAATTTGTGCAAGAGATGGAGAGTGATGAGGCTGGGGAGGAAGGCGGGTGGGGTGATGGAACAGGGCAGGGCTTTCCTCAGTCTCTGAGGAAGAAGGAGGCTGACTTCCCTCTCCTGCCTCTGGCTGGCCCAGTGGGGAGAAGGTGACAGCCTCTGGGGCTGCCGACCGTGACCCATGAGCATTTTCAGCCACAGCTTCCAACTGACGGCCTTAGTCCAAGCCAGGACAGGACACTGGCTAAACCTGTAGGTCCAGCCATCCCCGGAGCCCCCGTGGCCTGCAGGCCCGGGGAAAGCCATCCACAGAGGCTCACACAGGTTCGAGAAGCAGCAGTTGGAAGGACTCATGCTGATCAACAGAGGACAGACCAGGAGGGTACAGCCACCACTCCCCACCCCCGTCTTCCTTTCTCATTTTTTGCAGTGCTAGGAATGAACCCTGGGCCTCAAGCCCACTAGGCAAGCGCTGTGCCACTGAGCTAAACCCCCAGCCCCTACCTCCTGGTTCTTGAGGATTAACCTTTGGCTGCAGGCCAAGCTAGGCTGAGTGGCCTAGGAGTCAGCCTCTCCCTGCGTGCGAGGAAGCCGTGTTTCCAGGCAGAGCAGTGCTGCCCGCCCCACACCTGCTCACCTGATGTGGTTGTCCGTCAGCTGCTTCAGGATCTGCACGTATGCCTCATCCTTGAGGGGCTCAGCCTTCAGGGCCCCCTCAAAGATCTGGTCTGTGAGCTCGTTGACAGAGCGCATCCTCTTGGATGGGTAGTCACCCATGTACTTGAGAACAGGTGGGATTGTCAAGGAAGGGCTTGTGGCTGAGTGGGGCACACACTGGCCCGGAGGTAGAAGGTCACCCTCCCCCTGACCCTGGGCCTCAGACTACTAAGTTAGAAAACTGGATTGATCTGCCCACCCGCCACGGCTGCTTCACAGGCCACCCTTCCTTGGTCCCCAACCTCACAGCAGCCAGGATGGACTCCCCAAGTCACCAGTCTGGCTGTTCCATTCCCTGTCCAGGGGCTCCCCCTGGTCTCGGGACACAGCCCAAGTTTCTAAGTAGGGCTTGGAACCCTTCCCTTAGTCAGCCCACATCTTCCAGATGAGCTGAGTTACTTTGTGCCCTGTTTTGCCTCAGGACTTTTGTGCATTCTGCTCCCTCTGTCTGGGATGCTCCCCAGCTGTCTCCCCGTTGCCTACTAGGTCCTACTCAGCCTTCAGGTCTCAGCCTAGATGCCACATCCCAGCACTGGTTCCTGTTAGCACATCGCCCCCATGAGGCCAGGGGCTGGCTCTGGTCACGGCTCCATCTCCATGCCTGGCCTACAGCAGGCATGGCAAAGCTGCTCAGCCCCTGGCCAGAGCCCACAGGAGCCTCTGCCCTCCGTCCTCTCTCTCGTCCCCAGGAGCTGGCACCTAACTGAATGACAGGGTCAAAGGAGACAGTGGAAGAGATGGGGCCTTGCATACTGTAAGATGTGCCTCCACGTGTGCCCAGGACCCAGCCAGCCCTCAACAGGAAGGAGGTATCTAGCTGAAAAGTCTCCCTGCCCAGCATCCCCTACCCCACCTGTCCCCACCCAGTGCACATGGATATCGATGAAGGCCATGCAGGCCTCCTGCGAGAGTTCCTCGCTACCCAGGATCTTCTTGAGCAGGGCCTGCTTGAGTGGCTCCCGTGTGTGGCTCCACAGCCGATCCTTGCCTCGGGCCTTGGACACCATGACACGGCTCAGCGTGTGCTTGGGTGGGGACCTGCCACAGCACAGGGACAGTCAGCAGCCATCCCATTGCAGGAAGCCTGGGGAGAACCCCAGTGGGGAGCCCCCCAGCAGCCTGGAAGCCACGGGCAGGAGTAAGCAGTGCTGTCCCCACCCCGCTCTGCCACCAGAGATGTGCAGAAGCCACCTCCTGCAGAAAGCCTCTGCCCCCCGCCCACCAGGCCTCCTGGGCACAGTGCTGGGCTAGCAGAGCCAAAGCCCCCCACTTTCTTGCTGTCTCCCCACAGGATAATGAGGCTGAAACAGGCACTGGTGTGTGACACTGAGGGCCAGGACATGCCTGGGAGGGCACAGTCCCCACCACCTCAAGGAAGGATGCCGTGCGCCTGCAGGGAAGCATCATTTCCGGGACGGAAACGGCAGGCCCTGCTCACAGGCAGGCATGGCAAAGCTGCTCAGCCCCTGGCCAGAGCCCATAGGAGCCTCTGCCCACCGTCCTCTCTCTCGTCCCCAGGAGCTGGCACCTAAAGTAGTCGTAGGAGAACTCCTCCAGCGTGTAGGGCTTGGCGCGCACCTCGGGCTCTGCAGTTCGCAGCTGCAAGAGCCGGATGACGTCCTGCCTCTGGTCAGGGGTCATGGTGACCAGGGCCTACAGGTCGAGAGACAGGGAGCTCATGTCAGCCCTCAACTGGAGCCACTAGGATAACATGATAAAAGCCCCATGTCCGGCAACCTGTGGCTGGGGACTGTCTCCACAGGTATAGATCCATTGTTTTCTGACCCCAAGTCCCCTTCCTTCCCCAAGGACCTCAGGTTACTTCGCCTTCATCCTGCGGGGCTCTAAGCTGCATCAGCCAGGCTCAGGAGCTGCCTGGGAAGGCGGGCTCTGCGTCCTCAGAGCAGAACTCTGAGGGTCTCTGGGAGAACAGGGTTCCCAGCCCAGCTGTGCCCACACTGCCTTTCAGACAGTGCAGGCTGACCCCTCCCGCTGGCCACTCTCCTCCCATCCCTGCTCCTTGCAGCTCCTCCTCTGATGTGCGCACTAGGCCCCTCCCTACCTGACACAGGTTGGAGTCTGTGGTGCCTCAGCCCCGCCCCCCACTGAGCATCTGGAGACCATTGATCTATCACAGTCCCTCACTCCACTTTACAGATAGGAGAGAGGACAGAGGGGTCTGAGGAGCCTCCCACCCACCTGCCACTGCCAGACCACATACCACGATCTCCTGTGGCGGCATGGTGACAGTGGGCATGACATACACACAGTCGGTTGGGAAGTCCCCATGCTGCTTGGTCCTCTCGTTGATGCCGTTGGCCCAGCCTGAGTTCATGACCTGCTCACCGGTGTCATGGTCCAGGATGATGAGGTCTCCCTTGGCGAAGCTGAGGAAGCCTGACTCCTCACCCGCTTTGGAGCAGAGGTGGGCAGGGGCAACATGGGGGCAGAGAGAGAGGGGCTGGGTTGGAACATCTTTATTTAGGTTGATGATCCATCAGCCACTCCTCCCCACTGAAGAACTGAGGCCCTGTCCCACTCATGTCTGCCCCCCTGGCCACCTGGCCTCTACCTTGTCACAACCTTCTACACAAAGACACCAGAGGGGGCCAAACTCTTCTCTTGCTCAAAAACTTTCTGTGGCTCCCCATTACCCTTAGGAGAAGACCTACACTGCTGAGCCTGTTGGGAGCTGGCCTCCCTGACTCCTTCCACCTTGCTTCTTGCCCCCCGCCCCCGTCACACTCCAGTCACACCTAACTATGTGAAGTTCCCCAGGACACGCTGGCTTTCTCCTGCCTCTGCACGTGGTCCTCTGCCCTCTGCCCTCTGCCCCACACGCTCTGCTCACTCTGTGCCTCCTCCATGGATTCTGGGCTATATGGGGGCCTCTCCTCTGAGCACCCACAGCCCTGGGGCTTCTCTGGTCACTGTGCTGTCCCTGGGCCAGCATTCTGCCTCCCTCCCCACTGAAGGCAGGTCCAGGTCCACACTCTGCACAGGCCTAGGCAGCCCTGGAGGTGCATGGCCAGTGTGGTTGTCATGCTGCTGTCATTGATGGCAGTGGGTATTTGGAGAGCATTGAGGGGACCCCTGATCAAATGTGGAGAAGGTGACAGGAGATAAGAATGGAGGACCAAGGGGTGGAGAGAAGAAGGCTCCTCTTGGGCAGAGGTGAAGGCAGTGTTCTGCCACCGGCCCGTTACCCGGGTAGGACAGGTTAAGACGGGTAACGCGGTCCTCGCAGCCTGGAGTGCAGGGCCGGGGCCAAGGTGTGGGGCCTGCCTAATGCCCCAGCTACCCACACCAGCAGCCACTCACCAGGGTTGGGGTTGTCCTGCAAGGCCACCACGTACTTAGACCTCTTCCGGAGCCCCTCCAGGAAGGTGACCACCAGGTCACGGATGTCCTCGGCGTTGTTGGATGTGAAGGTGTACTCATCCCCCTTGATGGTGGCCAGTGTGAAGCTGGGGGCCGTCAGTTTTGCTCCCCTGCAGGACCAACACGGAGAACAGGGCCCAGCCGGGGTCAGTCCTGCACGGCCCGAGTGAGGTGCTACACAGCCCAGATCAGAGCAGCCCAGCGAGAGCAAGACACGGCACTCCCTGAAGGAGACCAAGCCCAGTCTAGTCAGAGAGGCCCAGCCTCAGGGAGCCCAGCCAGAGCAAGGCCTGGTCCAGCAGGGGGAGATGTGGCCCAGGTCAGACGCATCTCAGAGCCCCCGCCAGCATCAGGCATGGCCAGGCGAGGCCCTGGCTGGCCTAGCCCTCTTGCCCTTTGCCTTTGCCAAATCTAAGTCCAACTTGCCCTTCAATTTGCAGCCTAAATACCACTTCCTCCGGGAAGTCCACCATACCCTCCCCCAGTCCTTATCACACTGTCCCTTCTCTACAATGGCCTCTTTGATGTCTGTTTCCCTCCACTGAAGCTCTAAGAGGTCGAGGACCATCTGTCACCACTGAATCTGATGTGTTTAGCACGTGCCTGCTCAGAGCTGGATGTGACCACATCAGATGCAGCTCAGAAATATTCCTGCAAGCTCCATATTGGGGGAGGGGGCGCTGCACTGCTGGGAGAGGTGGTCTAACCCAGGAAACCGCCCCCACCGCCTGTGTGCAGGGCAACTTAAGGTTTACAAAGAGTTCCCCTGTCATTTATTACTCCCTCCCTGTTATTGAAGGAAAATATCCAGAACCCTACTTTAGGAATGGGAACACAGAGGTGAACCCTGAAGCCCTCTTGCACACACTGACCTGCCTCTGACTGTCCTTTTACCCCGCTGAGGCCACCTCAGAGCCACCTTTACCATCCCTGAGGCCCCTTGTGGGAGGGGCCTGAGGGCTGCGTAGCGCAGCACAAACAGCTCGGCTGTGTGAAGCCAGGACAGGCCACTGTGCCTGTGCCCCCCACAACCCGTGATGCCCTGTACCCCCTCCTTCCCTGCAGGTCCATCTGTGCTCCACGTGCTTCTCCTCACCTGCTGCTGGACACAGCCATGATCTCTGGGAAGGACAGCTCCAGAAGCACCTGCTCCTGCTCATCCACAAAATAGATGCCTGTCCAGTTGACAGCCACAATGACATCATTCTTAGGGAGATTGGGACCTGCGACAGTGACAGAGACACTTGGAAGGTGGCCTCCCCACTCCTGGATCCAGCCCCTCCTGATTATCATAACTGTCAAGGAGGCGACTAGGACAGAAGTATAACGATTCCCATTTTGTGAGCAAGAAAACTGCGGCTCAGAGAGCACAGCGGCTCAACAAGCCAAAACCCAAGGTGCAGTAACCATATTTGGAGATAAGGTGCAGGGAAGAGAGTGCTGGGTCAGGAAACCCGGCTTCAGTCATATCTGCCATGGTCTCTGTGCAGCTCTGGACAAGTCCTTTCCTGCACCAAGGTGGAATGTGGGGTTGGACAACAGAGCCCCACGGCTCCCTGTGGCCCTAACATCTGATGATTCTGTGAAGCCCAGCATCAGCATAGGGCCTGGCACAGAGCAGATGCCCAGTAACGATGGCCCAAGGATGGCTGAGCAAAGGGCCTGGGCAATTGGCACAACCTTGCCCACACTCAGCTTCGGGGAGACAGCTTAGCACAGCTGGCCCACCGTGGGGTGCTTTAATGATTGCAGTCCTCATCCAGTTGTTCAACCCAGCACACCATGAGCATCTACTATGTGTCATGGAGTCACTGTTGGACTGCAGGGTGACAGAGCAACTCTGCAGCATGATCTAAAAAGAGCAGGCACCCTGCAGGCAGGAGTCCGCTGACGGGGAGCTGGGCTAAGTTCCCCTCTCTGCTGTGAACTGAGAGACTGGGAGACCAGGGGTTACCTGAGAACTTATAGGCTTCATAAAACCTGGAGAATAGCAAGGGCCACTTGAAGCGGGCATAATTGACCACATCCTCTTTGACCTTCTGGGCATCCGTTCTCCTTTGGGCATAAATCCCCTGGAGAGGACAGAGAGGGAAAGAAGGTAGAAGACAGTATATAAGTTCTAGAAATCATACATCCCTGCCGCTAGTCAGGGGTGGCCCAGGGCTCCTGTGTCCTCCTGTGCATTCCTGATGGCCTCACCCTGTTCCTGATGGCCTCACCCTGTTCCTGATGGCCTCACCCTGTTCCACAGCAGCCCACGTCACCCCCAGTTGATATCAGTGAGCCCTTGTGTGGATTCATACTGCCTCTGTGCAGGTCCTGGGACACAGAGAAAACATGGGTGCCACCCCCAGGGAGTTCCCAGTTCAGCAGAAACCGGGTAGGTCCAGGCCTTAGAAAGGTCAGGTACAGAGGAAGGATTACAGACCAGAGGTAAGGCCAACAGCAAGGGGACTGCAATGGCCCTGGCAAGGAACAAAAGCACTAGTGCTTTGTTACTCCAAACACGTCCCCCGGGGCCCTTGTGAGACCTCCGTGCGTTGAGGTGGAATTAGAAGGATCAGAATGAACTCATGGTTTTGACAATATGTAGACACAGACAAGGATAAAGATAATGGTGTGTGCCAGCTCAGACTGCCCCATTTCCATCTTGGAGAAGGTCAGACCTTGGAAGAGTGAGCACTCAGGGTGACGTGCTTGACATTGACACTGCAATGAATCTCAAAACGTTCAGAAAAATAATATGTAGGTATGCAGAGAGAGAGAATCACAAAGCAAAGGTGGCTTAGTCCAGATGAAACGTGCATAACAGGTCTAGTTTTTGAACTTGCAACTTCTCTGGAAGTTTGCAATTATTTCAGAATGAGATTTTTTTAAATTTTTTTTTAGTTGTTGATGGACCTTTATTTTATTTATTTGTATGTGGTGCTGAGAATCGAACACAGTGCCTCACGCATGCTAGGCAAGCACATTACCACTGAGCCACAACCCCAGCCCCCAGAATGAGATGTCTTTAAAATACCTCTCTCAGTTTTAGTTTGAATTGTGTCCACCACCCCCACCCCGCCAACAAATTCATGTGTTGAAGTCCTAAACCTCCTGGTAACCATATTTGGAGATAAGGTCTCTTGGAAGTTAAAATGCCATCGGAAGTTAAAATGCCATCTTTAGGGTGGATCCTACTCCAATGACTGATGTCCTTATAAGAAGAGGAAACTGACACAGACCTGCATGAGCATAGAGGAAAGACCATGTGGAGACAGATGGAGAAGATGCCCTCTGCGGGCAAGGAGAGGCCTCCATAGAAACCAACTCTGCCAACACCCCAGTCCGCACTTCCACTCTGGAACAGAGGTGTAAACATCTGTCCTTTCAGCCCCGGGCCTGTACTGCTTCACTAAAACAGCTCCAGCCAACTAACAGCCTTCCCACCCCACAAGAGTCATTCACATCTGGCCCCCTGCGAGGGCAGCATGGGGCTCCATGTGAGGGAGGCCTGGATGCAGGGGATGAGAGAGTGCGTCAACTAGTTTGCCAAGAGGAGTCTGCTGTGAGACAGCAGGGATCTTGGAGATGGGAAGGCCTATGGGTCCTCTGCCAGCAGTCAGTGCCCCCAGCCCACCTGAGGGCCCCTGTTCCACTTAGGCAGGCCCCTGAGCTTGGCTGGGAACTGCTCATATCTGGCTGCAAGCAGGGGCTATACCTCATTCTCCAGACAGGAAGGCGACTGGCATTCTTTTCTTTTAGGGAAAAGAAGGGGCATTTCCTAGTTGCAACCTAAGGCACCCCCTCTACTTCCCTCTTGGAAGCTCAGCCTCATAAACAGTTGATGAGACATAAGGCAAGGCCACCACAAGACCCTGTGATCTCAGGAAGCTAGGACTGAATTTGACTCTTCTCTGTGTCCCTGGATCCCAGCCCAGAGTGGTTGTTATGGTTTGGATGTTCAGTGTCCCTGAAAAGCACATGTGTGAGATAAGGAAAGAAATTTCAGAGGTGAAATAATTAGATTATGAAAGGTGTGACCTCATAGGTGGATTAATCCATGGATATGGATTAACTGGGTGATAACTATAGGCACGTAGGGTGTGGCTGGAGGAGATAGGTCAATGGGGGTGTGCCTTTGGGGTTTATATTTTGTTCCTGGTGAGTGTCAGTCTGTCTGTCTGTCTGTCTGTCTCTCTCTCTCTCTCTCTCTCTCTCTCTCTCTCCCTCTCTCCCTGTCCTTCCTGGTCATGTCCTGAGCTGCTTCCCTCCACCATGCCCTTCCACTGGGATGCTGTGCCTCACCTCAGGCTCAGAGCTGTGGAGCTGGCCCTCTATGCACTGAAAACTCTCAAACTGTGAGTCAAAGTGATCTTTTTCCTCTTCTATGTTTTCTTGTCAGGTCTTTTGGTCACAGTGACAAAAAAGCTGACCAAAACATTGGATGACAGAAGACCCATGTGAACCCATGTCCACAGGGGAGAAGTGTGGAGGTCTTGACCCCTGCAGCCCCACAAACAGGAGATGCCAGGTGGGACCATGACTACCTGGACTGCACGCTCCTCCCCCATCTCTCTGTCCCCTGATGCCCTCCTACCTTCTTGTGGGCAGCAATGGCCAGCTGGGCCCACTTCTCAAGTGTCTTCAGGGGTGTGATCTCGCGGTCCGGGATGTAGGTGGGGACAAGGTTCAGCAGGCGCTCCAGGATCATCTCAGAGCCATAGTCCACAAAGTACTGCTGGGAGGCCAGCTCTGCCAGGTCATCCTCCTGTGGGAGGGGACCTCAGTCATGCGTGCGGCCCGTACCCTCTGCCCTTCCAGACTCCTAAAGCCTTCAGGTTGCTCTCCTGGCCCTGTCTCCTGTAGTTCTGGGCCCTGCCCCTTGGGACCCTGCATTTTCACTGATTTGCTGGGGTGTTCCTGAGGGCCGCACCCCTGCCTTCTCCTGGGTCCCATTAGCTCTATGCTAGACTCTGACCAGGGGCATATGAGCTGAAGAGGCCAGTCAGCCTGCCAGGAATGGGCCAGCCACTGCATGTCCAGCCCTCTGCTACAGCAACCGGGGCGGATGAGCAGAAGAAGAGGATGTGCCTGTCCTGGATAATGGGAGACCTGGGACCGCGGGGGATGAACAGAGAGGGAGTGCATCACCGTTACCGTCTCCATCACCATCACTCTGCCCCTGGGGGTGTCCAAGTGTGAACAACCAGTGGCTCTGCACACAGGCTTCAGAGGACCAGGTGAACACTGGGCATTTGCTGCCTCTCTGCTGGGTGATGCCTACCTGGGGCTCCCCAGGGCTCCAGTAGCAGGGGCAATAGAGAAAAACTCTGGGGGCTTTAAAGGCAATCAATATTTTCCAGTGAGTTTGAAGCATTTCAGAATTTCAGCAACTAATATGGCTGTTCCAACAATGAATACCATCAACACCAACAACATCACTACCAACCACAGCATCATTACCACCATCAACACTGCCATCACCACCACCAATAACGACACTAGCACCAACACCATCACCACCTCCACCACCCCACCACCAGGCACCACTGTCCTCATGCCCATCCTCACCCTCCACCACAATCGCCAGCAGAACCCTAAATACCATAAGCAGCACCATCACCATCACCAAAAACAAGACGACCACATTGCTCCAGTCCTCAGGAGGAGACAGAGGATACACACTTGTAAATTCTGGTCTAAAGGACTGAATCTGTTTCCCATTCAGAGCAGAGTTTACTGGACTAACCCAGAACCATAAGCACACACACTATGCCATGCAGTCACAGCAACGTGTAGGACACCTTCCAGGGGTGGAACTCAGTATACTCTTCAAAGACCCCGCTACCATCATTGTATCTCCTCCTCACAGCTCCTGTGAGGCAGGTCGTCTTAAGTCCAGCAGAGGCCTGGAGAAGGTCCAGCTGCAAGCAGCCACTCTCAGCATTAGCTGATGATAGGTCACAGACAGGAGCACCTGGCCCAGATTGGGTAAAAAGGAGTCTGTGGGCCAAGCAAGCGCAGTACAGGATTTGCCGTCACTCACCTTCTCACACCTGTACTCCCCGAACTTGACCCCGCGCACCACCTGCTGGTAGATGAGGTTGGTGGCCACGTTGTCTTCTGAGGGGTTGTGCCAGGGTGTGAAGACCTCTTTTCGGAAGAAGAGCCTCCAGGGGGCATTGCGCTCCTGGGCACCCTGCTCCTTGGCATACTGCTCACACTGAGAGATGGCGTCCATGACATGGTCACTGCCACTGCCCAGGGAGGACACCTGTGGGCACCGGAGAGAAGGCCCAGTAGAAGGGTGGGCAGGCATGGAGTCAGGGAAGGACTACAGGAAGCCACCAGCTGTGGTCCTGGTCCAGATAGAAAACAGACCCAGAGAGAAGCAGGATGTGCCCTAGGTCCCCTAGAAGGCAGACCCAAATGGGATCCCCAGGTCCCATGGGTTCTGAGCTGTCACCCTAAATTATTAACTTTCCAGCCTCAGTCATGGGCACACTTATGGGGAAGTTGCAATTTCCTAGTACAAATCCTTTGTGAAGCTGTTGGACAAACTGTCACTGAAATCTACAAGTGAGAAAAATCCTGGCAGAGTGTCCAGAACAAGGTTCTGTCCCTGGACCTGCCGGGTGGAGAAGAAGGCAGCAGAGGAGCCTGCAGTCCCCAAGCCCAATAGGCTCACACATGCTGCTACAGAAGAAATGTGTGACCGCTTGTCATTTCCCCAGCCCACAGCACAGCAACCACGCAGGGAACGGTTGTGAGAGAACTGGCTGCCTGCTGCCTGTCGGGGCCCTGTTCCTTCTCAGCACCAACAGAGGATTCTTCCTACCTGGGCCCACACGACTGAAGAGCGCCCCCAGCACCCATCCTAATGAGTCAGCGAGAACCGGGGCTACCCCTGGCTGGAGTCACCTGAGCCAGGAGTCAGCACTGGGACAGAAGAAGGTAGTTCCCCCACCCAGAGTGGCATCAGGAGGTGATGGGGCTCCACCTTACCTTATCAAACAGGGCGATGTACAGGGAGAACCCAAAGCGGTCCTTGAGCGAGATCTTGTCGGCCAACGCATTGCATAGCTCCTTGGCTGTGGTTGCTGAGTCCGTCAGAAGGGTCTTGGTGGTCCCATCCATGAATGTCACAGGTAACATGATGGGCTTCTTGGACTTAGTGGCCTGGAAGTGACCCCAGAGAGTTTGAGGATCCCTTCACTTCTGACCAGCTTACTCTCTCTGGACTCTGGCCCCCTGCTCCCACTGAGTGAATGGGATCTGCCCCTAGACCCCAGGTCCCTGCCATCCCACCAGGACACTATCCCTGTCACAGGAGCCTGAGGAGCCGTGCTCCACAGCCCATTCTAATGGGACCTTCAGGGCCCCTGAGCAAGGCCTCTGAGCCGGGCCCCTGGGACTGGGAGGTTGGGCACTGCCACAGGTCGGGCTTCTGACCTTATTTCACATAAGGACATCACAAGACCCTGCAAGATGAGTATCACCATCCCCAGGTTGCTGGCAGAGCCTCGGAGATGCAGAGGGAATCCCTCTTGCCCAAGTGATTTTGGTACAAAGCCATTGATCCTTTGGGGGCTTTTCTGTTCTGGTGGGCCTGGGACTCCAGAACAGAGGAACAGAACTCAAAGCAGGGAGCATTTCTGGGGCACTGGGGTGCACTGAATACACACTTGCTGCGGGCGGGGACGCACCTGCAGCTCCAGCCAGCTGGGTGGCTGCGTCCGAGTCCCATTGACAAAGGTCCTCCTCAGGCGCTCCTCACAGTATGGGGCATAGCCAGGCGGTCCCCCATGGATGAAATTCCGCAGGTACTACAGACAGGGGACCCAATGAGGCAGCTTCCAGCCAGCCTCCCTGGGCCTCCCCAGCCTGGACCATTCCAGCAGCCTTCAGCCCCTTGCCCACACTCGGGACCTGCCTCTCAAGGTAGGACTGCCCACACCCCTCCTCTCCATGCTCCAGCCATGGCTCCTGCGGCCCTCAGGACATGTACTGTGGCTCAGCAAGAAAACCACACAGTCCAGCTCCACCTTTCTCTGCCATGTCTCCAGCCTCACCCCATACCACCATCTCCCCTGTCCCTGGCATAACTGTCCTCCTCCAGGGCCCTGTTTGGACTCTACCACCTCCTCCAAGCTCACAGCACCCTCCAGTCAGGCTGGCATCCCCAGAACCCAAGGCCTAGCTCTGAGTTGAACTGAAGTGCCTGACCCAAGTGACGTGCTCAGAGGGCCCAAGACACCCTCCTGACTGACTCAAGCTCAGTAGAATGGGGCCAGGGGTGGTGGGACTGAACAAAGTGGTGGCTGCCTGGGCATCCTACTGGTGTAGGATGGGTCTGGGTGGGAGGTGGTGAAGCCTGAGAGGCTCCAGGCCCTGCTGGGCCGCCTCCTCTGCTTTCTCCCCTCGATGCCAGGACAGGGCCTGGCTCCTCTTCCTCCTGGGGGCCTCCCTACCTTAACAAACTTCTCAGAGGGGGCGAAGCAGCCCACGCAGAGAGACACGAGGATCCAGCCCCGGGCGTAGCTGCTCTTGGAGGGGTTGTGGGTGAGCTGCTTACTGATCTGGCAGTAGATCTCATCCCTAGGCAGGAGGAGAACTGCCTCAGAGGAACAGCCCCACCCCACCGCTCCCAGCAGCAGGTGTGATGATGCGACATCACAGTGTGATCCAACATGCCCAAGATCATCCAGGGGGAGGCAGAGTGTGCCAGGTCGGGGAGCCTGAGCCCAGTGCTCTAGGGAGCCACCGAAGAGAGTCTTGCTTTAGAGACAGGATCATCAGGCAGGAAGCACGTTGATAACTCCAATCCAGAGTCCACCATGCAAAGGTGGTGGTACGTATCCTGCTCTGGGCACAGCAGCCACAGCCCCTGGTGGCAATGCTGATGAGAAGCACAGGCCTGCCCCTGTCTGGTCCCCGACCTGCTGGCTGGCCCAGGCAGATGGGTGGGCTCCATTCTCTGACCCCAGCCCATAGTCAGGGATAGTTTCTACTAATGGAAGCTGGTACAGCAAAAACAACCCCAGCACTTGGGGCTGGATGAATGGAGACTCTAACTTCTCCAGATGCATTCCTGTAATGTTGGGATTTTAAGTGGCTATTACTTTTGTGCTAAGATGAAAGTAATTTTTGTTTTCATTTTAAAGGGATCCTCTCAGGATTGCTGTGCAAAAATATAAGTCAAGGTGTGTAAAACACCCTGCACAGGGCCTGGCATAGGGGCTTCATGAAAGGGCAGCTGTGATGGTCACTGCTGTTGTGAGCAATGTCTCTCTTGGTCCCTAAGCCTTTAAGAGAGCCTGCTGTCTCAGGGCTGAGGGAGGGCGCGTAGTGGCATGCTGACCACCAGGGGGCACTTGCTGCTCCTCTTGGCTGCCCTGGGCAGGAAGAGGGATGATCTGATTCAGTGGCTTTCCAATTTTGAGTGATTGTGGGCCAATATGGTTTAAATTTCAGAAGTTGCCAACTCTTTTTAATCATGACAAAATAAGAACATCTAAAACACACACATACCTATACACACACCCTGCACACTACCCTATTTCCTAAAACGAAGGTCATCTAAGATATCCAAAGCCAGGTAGGGAGTGCAGCTCAGTGGTAGAGCCCTTGCCTGGCATGTGTGAGGACCAAGGGTCAATCCCAGTATTTTTTTTTTAAAAAAAGGCCCCAAATTCCAGAGGTCTAAATCTCAGAACCAAGAGCAACGCTTAAAGTTAGACAACTGTAGCTGCAGTTCTCGTCTTGCCACAGACCCGTGAAAATCTTATCCCCTGCTACTGGAGGCACTGTCGTGGTCCCTCAGGGTTCATTCCTCAGCCTTCCTACTCTTGGTCCAGGCATCCCAACATGGAGGCTGTGACAGTGAGAAGACTGGGTGGCTACCATTCCCTTTTAGAGGGGTGGCCCTCAAGCAAGGCAGTACCTGGCTTTGGGGAGTGACAGGAGGAGACTCTCCTGGAAGGCAGGAGGTCTGGGAGGCCAGGTGACCCTGGGCAAGTTTCTTCCCCACTCTGAACCTGTTTTCTCATCAGGAAAATGGGGCTCCCCGTCACTGACCCTGCTGCTGCCACTACCCCTCCCTGCAGGCCAGCCCACAGCAGCAAACAAGTTCATGGGCTCGGCTCGCCTCACCCCTTCCTGTGCTGCTGCGGTTGGGGAAGCCTGCCCACCCTCACCCCGCCTAGCTGGGCAGATCCCTTACTTGCTCCTGGTGACTCCCAGGTCTTTGCATCACATCCCTGACCACTGCTGCCTAGATAGAGGCTCTCCTGGCCTCAGGGGAGGGTACAGCGGCAGGGTCCCCCCAGCATGCTGCCCATGGTGATCCTGAACTCAGGTAACAATAGTCATAGTTACTATTACTGAGGGCCTACTGTGCTCCATGATTTTTACGCACTTCTTGTCTTTGTGACTTTCCATGAGCCTAGGAGGTAGGCACCATTATTTTTATTCTTTATAGATAAGAAAAAAAGGCTTAGAGAGACCAAGGAACCTGACGTGGCGCAGCCAGCTGGCAGCAGAGGCAAACACAGGCCTTTGGCTTAATCTGTTGCTAAGGTGATGAAGTCACAACACAGCTGCCTTAAGCCTTCCAGCCCTGCCCGGGGGTGCCGGGCGCCCCCTCGTGGCCTCCCTGAGCCCCTCAGGTGCTGACCGCAGTGCTGGCCGCAGGATGCCGTTGCCGATAATGAAGTGCAGCTTCTCCAGGTTGGAGGTGGGCCGGTCCTCCAGCATGCTGTTGCCCTGCACCGTGGACTCCCCATCATGCAGCCTCTTCGTCACCTGGGCCAGGGGACACAGTTAAGGGCAGGTGAAGCTGGGGACCTGAAACTGCCCAGTCTCCAGAGCAGATCCAGGCAGCAGGCAGAGGAGTTGGGCTCCCCACCACTGACCCTGCTGCTGCCACCACCCCTCCCTGCAGACCAGACGCTGGGCCAAGAGCTGCTCACATGGCCTGGGAGCACTGGCCTGGCACCTCCGCTTCTGGAAGACGTTTCCCCCAAACCTTCCTTGACACCCACTCCCAGCCTCCACTGGGGGAGGACCGTTCAGCCAGAATGGAACCCCCCCCCCCTCTCTGGGGTGGGGTCCCTCATACATCTGTGGCACCAGAGTACAGCCTGGGTTCCACCCACACAGTCACCAAGGCCCCTGACCCCAGTGTGCCCAGCTTCAGAACTGGTTCCTAGGAATCAGTGTCCCCTGTCTGGGGCCACAGCAGCAGCCCCACACTCTGCCCAGATGCAGTGAGGAGCTGGAGTGTGGGTTACAGATGGGGAGGGCTGTGGAAGGTTCCCACATCTCCTGAGCACCTCTGCTGCCATCTTGGGCCCCTCTCCCATGACCCCTGGGAGTGGGCATTTTCTTGCCTTGGCTCCTCTGATTCCAAGTACAGAGCTGGGATTCAAATCTGAGCCCACAAGACTAGCATCTTGTGTCAGGTGGGGATGGGACAAGGGCAGAGGCAAAGCAGTAGCCTCTGACTTTGTAATAAGGGGCGAGGAAGAGGATCCTGGGAAGAGGAGATTCCCAGGAAGAAAAGGGGAAGGAGGTATTTTAGGTGTGTGCAAGGAGGAGTGTGTGGGGCCCAAGCTGTGAATGCCATGGTCTGTGTCTGCATCGCAGCCCCCACCAGCCTGCACCACCCTGGAGCCCTAGGACCAGGACAGTGCTCAGAAGATGAGGGGACCGACTGAGTGAGCTCAGAGCACTCAGGGGAGCAGACGCTCTCTTATCTCAGCCACAGAGGAGCGCCCACCTGAAAGGTCCTTTGATCAAACGCCCCAGGCAGGTGTCCGAAGGAAGTGACCCCCTCACCCTGCACCACTCGGACGCTCTCCATTCCTGCTCTGCGAAGCCCTCCCTGGCCCCAGCCTGAGCCCACCGCATTTTCCATGCCGTCCTGTCTGCTCAATCCCCCCACCACGTTGTCCTGTCCCCTAAAGACAGGCAGCATTGACTCCTACTCCTGCTCCTGGGGGGTCCCAGCTCAGTCGGCTGCAGCTTAAGGCCCCGGGGTCCACTCTCACCTCCTCTGTGAGTTTGGACTTCTTCTTCAGGGTCAAGTGCACCAGTTTATGCCTCACACTGCTCTTCTTCTGCCCCTCAGGGAGTTGGGCCTGCAGGACCAACTAGGGTCAGGGGCAAGTGACTGGGCAGAAAGCAAAGACAAGACCACCTGACAGTGGGCTGCACCTGGGATCAGCTGACCTCCACACTGACACAAGACACGTCCCACCCTGCACCCTGCCACCCTGCACCCACCCCCACCAGCCAGCTGGCAAATGGGAAACGGACTCAGAAAAGCATAATGACCCCCCAAACCCTCCCCCCCAAAGAGTCGCCACAGGAGCTGGCTCCAACAGCAAAGTCCTGCTCTGCCATGAGCCCCTGGGTCACCATCACTTCACAGTTTACACAACTTTCACACTTTTGCTTCCATAAGTAGAGAGAGAAGGCTGGGGATAGGGGAGGTGAGGCAAATCGCAGGGTGCTCTTTCTGCTCAGGGCGCTGAGGCCAGGCAGTCCTCTCCACTGGCCTGGGAGGGTCATCAACTCGGGGGGAGGGGGGAACCTTGGTCTGACCTCACTCTCGCCCTGCAGGGCCTGCAGCTCCCTCTTGTATGTCTTCTTGCCCAGAGTCTCATAAATCTTGGTCATCACAGGGATCTTCTCGCTGCCGTCACTCATGGCTGTGTGGTACTTGGGCTCTGGGAGGTCCCCCATGAACCTCAGGATGGTGATCCAGACTGCCAGAGCCGCCTGGGGGCAGAGCGCAGATGTCAGGAAACCGGAGCAGAGGACGTTGCTAACACCATGGAGACAGCCCGGATTCGAGGAGAAGGCTTGGAGAAACACCCGCCCACGTGTTCTGGCCCTAGGCTGTGCCCCAGGTAGGAGACGGCAGTCAGACCCAGGCCCTGCCCACCCAGGACATGCCACCCGGGCAGCACCCACAGCCCCAGCCCGGCCTTGCTAGCAGGGACCAGCAGCAGGCAGGCCTCACCAGCTGGTCACCCTCATCATCATGGTAGAGCAGCGGCTGTTTGAGTGGCCGCCGGGTGTAGGAATGTGTGGTTGTGCCCTGGAAGTAGGTGGCAGCAAACTTTGCGAATTTGTACTCAGAGAGGTCCTCCTCGTCCTCGTCAGGCAGGGGTAGGGCCGCATCCACGTCCTCCTCCACCATCTCCATCCGCCCTTGCTCCAGGTCCTGATGGACACAGAGGGGTTCCCTGCCATGTGGGCCTCAGGTGGGAGGGCCTGGAGCAGACTCAGGTTGACTGCCATCTCACATCCTCCCTGCAGAGCCAGCTCCTCCTCCAGGAGGGTAGGGGCTCTGCATGTCCTATCTGCTGCCCAAACACAGTGGTTCCTCAAGAAGGCTCCAGAGAGGGACAGTGACCTGCCTAAGGTCACATGGCAAGCAGGGTCTGGATGGGGTCTGGGAGCCAGCTCATCACCATTCTCTGCTCAGAGGGGTCAGGTGGGTTTTAATGCAAGGGGACACACACAAGAGGAGGAAGGACCATCACACAGTGGGGTGTAGGCTGTCCTCAGTTTGGTACCTCAAAGCCACTAGGTGCCTGGCCCTCCTGGCCTGGCAGGCCACCCGAAGTCCCCAGGAAGCCAAACATCTTGTCCACCATGTCAGAGTGATTGATGGGCTCGTGGCGGGCCTTCTCCATCTGCTCCAGCAGCTCCTTCTTCTGCCGAGCGGCCTCCTTCTCCTTCAGCTCGCGCTCTGCGTCCTCACGAGCCAGCTGGGCCAGGCGTTCCTGAAGGTTGGGGTGAGGCAGAAGGGGCGGGGTTGGCATCCAGTGCCACAGCCTCAGGAAGCACGCTTTCCTTGGGGAACCCAAGGTTGGGACAGCCTCAGTCCCAACCTCTACCAGGGCCTCCTGAGTGCAGGGAAGAACTGCACCCCCATCTTCCCCCTGGCTGGCCACGCTCAGCTCTGCCCTCACGGTGCAAGGCAGATAGATGCCCAGCACCTCTGGGCCACAGAGAGGCCTCTGGAGCAGCCCAGCCAGTAGCCCTGCCCATCCCCCAGGGCTCAGCCTGGAACCTCTGCCCCAGGCAGCTCACTTCGCACCAACCCAGAAATCCCACAGCCACGGGGCGGAGGTCTAGATCAAGTACTACCCAACAGAAATATGATATAAGACACACATGTAGTAGCCATAGTTTAAAAAGCAAAAAGAAGCCGAGCACAGTGGTGCACGCCTGTAATCCCAGTGGCTTGGGAAGCTGAGAAGGAGGATTGTGAGTTCAAAGCCAGCCTCACAAACTTAGCGAGGCCCCCAGCATCTCACCAAGACCTTGTTTCTAAAGAAAATGTACAAAAGGGTTGGGCATGTGGCTCGGTGTTTAAGCACCCCTGGCTTCAATCCCCTGTACCAAAAAAGAAACGTGATGTTAATTTTAATAATGTTATTTACCAAATATCATCTTTACCTGTGATCAGTATTACAGAAACAACACTGAGGTCTCCTCAGTCCTTTCGCCTCCGACTAAGCGTCCAGAATCTAGATCAGGTATCTCAGTGCTCTCAGTCCAAGTGTTCAGGAGCCCTGTGGCTGGTGCTCCCACATCGGGCTGCACAGCCCTCGGGGCTGACCCCTGCTCAGGCTTTTTATCCCCCTGAAGGTGCCTCCTGCCTGGCCCAGTGAGAGCCGAGACATGCGCTAAATGCCACATGCGCCAAGTGCGCCTAGGAAGAGACACCTCCTGATTGAAGGCAGGAGGATCGCAGGACAGGTGACGAGTGGCTGTGCTGGAGGAAAGCCATGGAGCCAGCCAGCAGACCAGGACATCAGGTGTCCCCAGCTCACCTGATGCTTGCGCTCTGCCTCCTCCTTAGCCTTCTTGGCACTCATCTCTTTCCGGAGCTTCTCCTCCTCCGCCAGCCTCATTTTCTCTGCCTCTAGGCGCCTCAGGTACTAAGGAAAGGGACAGCCAAGGAATGTCAAAACACAGGCGCAGTATTTGTCATGGCAGGGTGAGCCTGGGTTCTGGAACTGAGAGCATCTGATGAGCAGTTTGGCAGACAGGGAAACGGGCAGCTGAGACTCTCCAGAGCAGGTCGGATCTCAAAGCCAAACCAGGTTTGCGGGGGCTCTGAAGATCCACTAGGGTGACTGGGGCCCAGCCCAGCCTTGGCTGGGAGGGTGGGAGTGGGGTCTGTAACTCCTCAGAGCTGGCATAGCCTTCTTGGCACTCATCTCTTTCCAGAGTCCCCCCTAGGCCTTGGCCTCCTTGGCCAACACCAGGGCTGACCCATCTGCCTGAGGCAGCACACACCTCGGTGGACACCCCTTCTGGGTGCAGGGCTTGGGTGCTGGGACTTTGTGGTCCTCACCTCTGCCCGGAGGCGCCGGTGCAGCCTGCGGGCGATCATGCCCCTGGCGTAGGCCTGCACGGTGAGCACCGCCCAGAGGCGGTGGCGGAAGGCCTTGCGCACCAGGTAGGCACGGCAGCGGGCCTGGAACTGGATGATGCGCTGGCGGGCCAGGCAGTACTGCTGGTGCAACTTCCGGGAGCGGTGCAGGGCCTGCAGCCGCAGGAAGCCCAGGCGCATCTGCAAGGACATGGCCCTGCACTCAGAGACTGAGCCGCCACCCCTCCCAGAAGGACCCTGCCAGCAGCAGCCTCCGCTGCACAGGTCTCCAGTTCCAGACAGGCCTCCTCCTGAGGCAGCAGCTGCGCTGCTTCACAGAGGTCCACAGGACCCAGCCGCTCTGGGGGTCCCTTCTGAGGTCTCTGGTAACCCCAGAGTACTTACAACTCACCAAAACGTTCCCGAAGAAAAGCAGCAAGCATTGCTGACCAGTTGGGAAGAGCCACAAAGACTAGACCTGGACTTTGGTTGGAGGACAGGTAGGGGCAGGCCCTGGGAGGCTCACCAACTCAAAGTTCCTCCTGCAGGTGTATCCCCGCCAATGCTTCTGGATCAGTGTGGCAGAATTCTTCAGCTTCAGGAAGTTGGACCTGAAACAGCCGTGGTGATGGGGTGAATCTCAGAGCACAGAGCTAGGCCTAGACGCAGCTAGGGTACAACTGGCTTGGGATCAGGAAAGCACACTGGGACCTAGCTCTGTGATGCCCCAGCTGTGTAACCTTGGGCAAGACACAGACCCTTTCTGTGCCTCAGCATCCTCTTCTAGAAATAGGGTAGAATAATTCCCACTCTTCCTGCCTCAGATTTGTCACATGAGCCCATTAAGGCAGATATTCAAAAGGTACTTGATAAAGGAGGAAGTGTCTGAACAAATTAGTAAAATAATGTAAAAGACTAATAAGAGCTTTCAACAGTCTAACTTTCAATTTTATTGATGAGGAAGCTGAGACTTGAAGTTGGGACTAGAGCCCCTGTCTGTCTGACTCTGAGGAGCTCAGTGCTGTCTTCCTGCACACAGTAGGCTGCTTCTTCAGAGAACAGTCATCTCCAGCCTGATGGAGGATGGAGAGACCACACATCAGACAGCAGTGTGTGTGGAAAGCAGGAAAAGACAGGGGGGTGAAGGATGCAGCCACAGCAAATGAGCCCCAGTGGGCGGGGATCAGTGGGTGGATAGATACAAGAAGGGACAGACAGAAGAGAGCAGATGGACAGGTGAGTGGATACAGGGTGGGGGAAGGGCCACACGTACTGCAAAAGGGTCAGGTCATAGATTTGCATGGAGCTGAATCACATTCAAGTTAGTCCTGCCCATTTGTGAATCATCACAAGCGTACACACGTCTCTTACGTAAAATATGAGACGCACTTTGTAATTTATAAAATCTCAAGTTTCCTCTTTAGGAAACTCCACTGGCCTCGAGATGAACAGAGGGTGCGTGAGTGTGCCTCACGGCCTCATGTGCCCACGTGTGCCCACAGGACAGCGCACCGTTCCTTGGTTTACCTAGCATGGGGAACTTTGTGAATCTCACGTCTGGTTCCTCTGTCTGTATGAACATGTGTGTGCTTTCCACGTGTGCACCGCAGTGTGCCTGTCCACTCCTGGTGTCCATGTGGGAGCATAGTGAGCCCCCTGGGCACTCGCACCTTAACCTGGGCTGGGGTGGCAGGAGCTGTTGGGGGCACGAACCTGTCTTTGAACCCCCGGATGATCTTCTGGAGGAGGATGACTCTGTCGGTGATGGCCTTGTCCCGCTCCACCTCCAGCAGCATGTCATGGTGATCCTGGAAGGCACAGCTCCTGAGCAACGCCCAGACCCTCCAGGCCAGGCCTAGGGCTCAGGGGCGCCACCCAATCTCCCACACATGCTCGGACCCAAGGGTGGCCTCCCATCGCATCAGGGGCTGTGGAGGTTTCCAAGAGGCCCAGCAGGACCCACGGAGCAGGAGAACCATCATTTCCCTGGACAGGGTGATAGGGCCCATTCACACGCCCCCCCCCAGCTTTGCCCCATGGCCATCTCTGCCCAAGCAGAGACTTCCCAGGACCCTACCCAGGCCACTGTCATTTCTCTCCAGAATCCTGACAGCAGCTGACATTTCCAGCCCTTTCTCCTGCTAGCTCCTGACCCAACCCTCACTCCAGTTGGAAGAAGCCTCATTGGTTCATTCAACACATGAACAGAACATCTGCGCCATGCTGTGCTGGCTTCTGAGGGCAGTGTCACAGCAGGCCAGGCAGACATGGCCCTGCCTGTGGGCAGGTGAGACTCTCATAGGAGAGCCATCTCCACCAAACAATCCCAGACACACAGCACAGAGGAGCTGCTCAGTCAGGGCTTCTGAGGACGGAAGAATGAACGAGACTTCCACCTTTGACCTCTTAAAATGTCACCATTTCTAAAGAGCCCAGAAAGGTAGGGATGGAGATGATGATACTCCTTCAAGTTTCCTGGCTCTAGATGACATGGTGCTCCCTGCCTGTCCTCCTCTGACAGGGCTGGATATTAGACCATCCTGGGCTAGAAGCCCTGCTCTCTGCATCCTAGCTGCCTGACCTGGTGATACTCACTTCTCCTTTCTGGGCCTGTGAAATGGGCATGCTTCCTACCCCACAGGACTGCGGGAGGACTTAATGAGATCACAGAAAGCCCCTCCGAGGCCTGGCAGAGGTGCTTTCCAGCCAGCGGCTGTGGGACACGCAGGCTGTGGACATCCAGAGGAAAGGAGGGCTCCGGAGATGAAGGGACGAACTCCGAGCCCCTCGACCCAAAAGGAATCAGACTAGACCCCAGACTCCCTCCCGCTGAGGTTCCTCTCCCTCGGCCAGCTGTCCTGGCCGTCCACCCCCACACTGGCAGGAGCCCTGCCCTGTTACCCTGGACAGCCAGAAATCTAACCCAGCGGAAATGGAAATGAGGAAGCCCACACTCCCTGCTCAGCTGCCCTTCCATGGCCCACTCACAGCAGCTCTCCAAGGCCGTGACTCCCAGGGCCAGCTTCCTGCTCCCCCCGATAGCTGCTCCGGCCTGTGGGAGCCCAGCTCCAGCTGCTGTGCTCTGGGAGGCTGGGAGGGGGCCAGAGATGGGCGGGCACCCAGGGTGAACCCCGCCTGCCAGGAAGTCACAGGAAAGGACCTAAGATACACTCTAGACCACCCCAGGCCATCTCTTTGTGTCGACAAGGAAAGGAGAGGAATGGCCTCACTCAGGACACTGGGATCCCAAATGCCAGCCTCCCTTCCCCTTGCCACCAAGGCCGCCTTACCTGGCCTGGCAACTCACTCTGTAGGGAGCCCTGGGACACCACCCATGGGAGTTGACAGCCCCCGAGGCAGCCTGGGGACGGAGATGTGCTCACCTTCAGAAAGATCTTGGTTTTGCCAATCTGCCAGTCGTCATGGGTGCCCAGCACAGCCTCAGCTATGCGTTGGCATGTCCCTCGGAGGTCGCCCTGGTAGGCACAAGGGAATGGACAGCCTCACCAGCAGGAAGCCCTCCAAGTGTCCCTCTTGAGGCTGGGAGGCAGGGCCCTCCCAGCTCTGCCCCGACTGGTCGCATGATCCAGGCAGGGACCCACCTTCTCCAAACCTCCATTTACTCCATGTGAAAGTCAGATAATGACCACCATGGCCACTGGAGCCCTCTGACTGTCCCACTGCCCAGCCCTCACCTTCTCAACACTCTCTGAGGTGGACAAGCAGATGTCACCTGATCAGCTCATTGACCCACTGTGAATCCAGGGCTCTTGCCCGGCCAGCACAGGAGGCCGACCCTCCCACCATCTGCACCTCAGACCTGGTACCTGCTTGTAGGCTGGCTTCACGCCAGGCAGCAGCACGCGGTACCGCTCCACGAACTCCACAAAGCTGTAGCGGATGGGGTAGCCGGCGCGGCGGATTCGGATGGTCTCCATCATGCCCGAGTACCTCAGCTGGCGCACACACAGGTGCCGGTCGAACAGCTGCCAGCAGAGCCAAGGGGTCAAGGTGAGCTGCTCCTGCCAGGAGGCCAGCCCTGCCCTGTGTTTAAGCAGCCCCACGCAAAGGCCTAGAGAGGCCAAGGTAACACGGCACAAGGAGCAAACCAGGGTGGGACCCAGGTGCACAGGTCACATCCACATTGCAGCGGGCAGTGAGGACCCCGTTGTGGGGAGCTGCACCATGTGGGAGCCCAGGGGAGACACGGGCTCAGGTTCCTGGGAGGCCCAGAGGGGGCTTCAGGGATGAGGAGTGGTATTCTAAGGTCAGGCGGGGTGGGGGGTGAGCCAATGCACAGAGTGGACATCTGAAAGGACCTAGTGGGGGACTTTGAGGGCAAAGAGGCTAGTCCAGGACAGTCCAGCCATGCTGGTAGTGGGTGCTCGGCAGTGTCCCAGGAGCCCTTCATGTGGCCATTGTAGATCTCTAGCTATTCAGACAACTTTCTGGCTGCTGACAACAGAGAAAAGGCACAGTTTTCTAACTTATGAAGCTGTTTCTGTGTCGACTGCAGGGCAGGGCAGGGCCAGCTCCGGGGGCTCACTGAGGGGACAGGGAGAGATGTGCATGGCAGATGTGGGGGCTGTGGGGAGCCACCAAGGTGGGGCTGGGGAGCCAGGGAAGGTGTGGAGCAGGGACAGACTAGATGGGCCTCTGAGAGTGCTGTCCCTAAAGTGTAGGGGTGGCCAGCAGGAGGCAGGAGACCAGTGAGGAGGCCCCTGCCAAGGTCCAGACCACAGACCAAGGTCCAGACCAAGGCCCCGCCTGACAGAGGGTTCCAGGGGTACTTCAAGGCCAGGGGAGACGGTGCCCTACAGTTCCAGCTTCAGTCCTCCTGGCCCACCTGCCCTGGAGGGAGAGATTGCTGGAGCCCTCGGACTCTCAGGCCCCTACAAACCAGAGTCCCCAAAGGGACAGGCGTCACCCACTCTGGGAAATGATTTCCTGGCGGGGACAGTGTGTGCGGATGGTAGACTTCCGCAGCCTGTTTCCTCTCCCTCTGGGCCACTTTCCCTGGCCTTCCTTCCCTCCCTCCCCGGACCCCAAGGGCCCCAGCTCTGGGTAAACAACACCTCCCAGAGCCTGCTGTGGAGGGACAGGGCGGGCACTGGCAGCCTGCAGGGCATAAGCCCCTCAATGTCCCTGAACACCCACGCATATCTCCAACCCAGGACAAGGGTCTGCTCCCTCCACAGAAAAGGCCCAATAAGTGTTAATCAGAAGAGTGAGGAGTGAGGACAGTCCCAGTGAGAGGAGCCAGGGGAGGTTTCCAGGAGGAGGGGGTACTTGCGCTGGGCTGAAGGGAGGGGTCTTTCAAAGGAGCACAGCCTCCAGCTGCCATCTACTGAGCGCTGTGTGCTCCGCAATCTGCCCACGTGATTGCACAGACTATGCCCAGGAGGTGGGTGTGATCGCCCCATTTCCTTCCACAAGGAAACTGAGGCATAAAGGGACTCAGAGACAGTCTCCAGCTAGGAGGTGGTAAAGCTGGACTGAATCTTGCTCTCTCTGGTGCACCTGCCAGGCTCCAGTAAATGGGAGTCTAGTTCTATAAGCCCTCAGGTGCCGGCCACTCCCCAGAGAGGACAAAGTCTTGCATCATCCCCCGACCCTCGTCCACCCTCGGTCCAGCCTCCGGGGTCCCCTCGTGGCCATCCGCTCACCATGGGCTTCTTGAACTCGTTGGGCTTGATGCAGCGCACGAAGAAGGGCTGGCAGGCCCCCAGCGTGCGCATCAGCAGCTCCAGCGACCGCTTGAACTGGCTGCTGAGTGTGGGCGAGCGCTTCCTGGTCTCGGCGCCCTGGGGGGGATGGACAGACTGCAATGGGAGGGGCTGTGCCTGCCCCCTCCAGGCCTCCAGCGGCCGCCCCAGGGAAGCAGGAGGGGAGGTCAGGGGGCCAGGGCAGACAGCGTTTTCGTTTGAATCTGTTTTCCTTTGGTGGGGCTGCAGTTGGCCCCCAGACCTCCCCTCCAGGGAGCCTCCCGGGACCTCCACAGGTATCCCTCTAGGTTGCTCCCTTCCTGGTAGGCTGGGGGACTCTCCGCAAGACGTCAACCCTGCCTGAGTGTCATCCTCTCCTTCCCATGAAAATGGCCACCTCAGGACCCTGGGGCCATCTTAGAGACAGGGATCAGGCAAACCTATGTTGGAACCCTGGCCCACCGCTTCCAAGCTGTGTGGCTTGGGCAGGTCATGAAAAGGTGCTAAACCTCAGTTTTCCAAGTGAAAATAATGTCATCTATCCACCTGATGGGGCAGTGAAGAGGGTCAGAGGTCAGGTGTGTTTCAATAAGCAGCACCCAGGGATGGTCACTGCAGGCCCCTGGGGACTGCGGGGGAGGAGAGGAGGAGCTGCCCTGACCTCCCCTGCTGCGGGATTAGCCAGAGGCCGCAGGCTGGGGGTGGGGCAGCGGGTCTGGATAATCTTCCTTAGAAGGCACAGGAGCTGGCTTCCCCAGTGCCACCCTCTCTGCACATCCTGGCCCTGCTAGGGTCCCCTCCCAGGTTACTGTGAAATAGGGGGAGCGCTGGAGAAGACCTGAGAGCAAATAAACAGGAAGCGAGCCTTCTCTGCTGACAGAAGCTGGAGAAGAAGCCAGGTTCTGATCCACAGCATTTCTGTTTTATTGTTCTGGTGATTTTCACTTGGGTGAGAAATTCTTATCGATACATTTGAGTATTATTGTAAGATTTTGTATTTGTATAGTTATAATGTCATGTCCTGTGCCAAAAATCAGGGTGCAGGTGTAGATGTGTGAGGTATTTGGAGGGCAGAGGTGCCTAATCCATACTAAATTTAGACAATATGCCACCAGGCTGTAATGAAACCTACCAAGAAACAGCAATTGCTTGCAATTCTGAAATCTGCAGTGCTTCCCATCTTGGTTTTATTGGGCATGCAGTCTAGGAGTCTGCCCAGGGAAACTGGGAGTGGAATGATGGTCAGGTCTGTGGGGGCCACTCTAGAGCCACACACCTTTAAGTCCTGATGCACCCCAGGGATCTGAAAGATCACTGCAGTCTGGCACAGTAGTGCTGTGACTTGTGACTCGGTCTTTTCCCTCGATGGGATAATAAGGTGTGTCCTGGGAGTGGCCCTAGGAATAGGCCGCACCCAGAGGGGTTGAGCTATGCTCCCCTGTTCCCTTGTAATCTTACTCCTTGCCTCATTTGAATGGCTTCTGTCCCATAAAAGAGTTCAGCACGTGCTCCTCTCTCTCTTTCCAAGGATCCCTAAGGTCAGAGCTGCTTTGGGGTCACAGGACCCAAAGAAAAAGGCATTTCTCTGTTTGTGGTGGTTATTTTGTGCAGCCCAGTTCACCTGGAGTGACCCTGAGTGCTTAGCCATGAGACGCAACACAGATCTGTGGCTCCAGAGTTGCCAAGGGACCCAATCCAGCCACAGCACTGGGTGGCCTCCCTCTTAGACAGGGAGCTGTCCAGGTCAGCCTGAACCGAGCCTACAGCAGAGCCCCTGACTGCCTTGCACCCGCACAGAGAGCACCTACAACCACTCCCAGATATACCCGGGACATCCACACAAGCGCCGCACACACCCTCCTTTGATTTTGACCGTTACTGGAGCTACTCTTCTCTGTCTACCCCGCCAGCTGTGAGCCCTGTGAGGGCAAGTAGGGCCCACCTTATTTACTGCTGGGCTTGGCACATGTAACAATCAGCACTTTCCTCAACTGAAGTGTTATCGAACTAGTTTCTAGTGTCATCCATGGGCTCACAGAAACTGCCCACCATCCCTCAGGCCCAAACGCTAGGAACTATCCTCAACACCTCTCCCCTCACATCCACTATATCAGCAGATCTCACTGGCTCCACTTTCAAAGTGTCTCCAGAGCCATGTGTGATGGTGTATGACTGTAATCCCAGCGACTAGGGAGGCTGAGGCAGGAGGATTGCAAGTTCGAGGCCAGCCTGAGCAACTTAGCAAGACCCTCAGCAACTTAGTGAAACCCTGCCTCAAAAAATAAATAAATGAATAAAAAGGACTGGGGATGGGCTAGGGCTGTGGCTCGGAGGTGGAACGTTCACCTAGCCTGTGTGAGGCACTGGGTTCAATCCTCAGCACCACATAAAGTAAAATAAAGACGTTGTGTCCACATGTAACTAAAAAATAAATATTTTTTAAAAAAGGACTGGGGGTGTAGCTCAGCAGCAGGATGCTCAGTCTCCACTACCAAAAACCACACATATATTTCTCCAGAAGCTCACCCCTTCCCACCACTTTCTCTGCTATCAGCCTGGTCCAGGCCCCAGCTTCACTTTCTCCCATTATTGTGTTAACTCCTAACCGGTCTCCTTGCCCTGTCACCCACACTCTACACCCCTCCTCTCCTTCCACACAGCAGCCAGGGAGCCTGTTAAAACAGTCCAGTCACATGTCTCCCTGACCCAAAACCTCCAGGGTCTCCCAATAGTGAACAGAGTGCTGTAGGAAGGACCAAGTCCTTGTAAGAACCCACATTGCCCAGTGGATCTGTTTCTCTAGGCTACTCCACTTGTTCACCCTCTTGCAGTCACCCCAGACTCTGGACCCTGCCAAGCAAGCCTCAGGCAGCACCTCTGGGCCTTTGCACAGGCTGCCCCCCTCCAAGCAAAGCCCTCCCTCTAGAGCATGAGCTGGCCTCCTGGCCTCCCTACCAGCCTCACAGTGAGGCCCTCCTGGACTTCTGTGCATAGCCACAGCACCCACCACCTCCTTCCTCCCTCCCTCCTGGGTCCTCCCCACACCACTTACACTAACTTGGCACTCTGTCCTTATTCATTGTCTTATTAACGATTTCCTGCTTCTCCTAGAACACAAGTCCCAGGAGGACAGAGAATTGTTTTTTTTTTTCTATTTTGTTCACTACTGTGTGTCCAGGACCTGAGACAGTGTCGGGCACATGGGGGCACTCGGTAAATATTCATGGACTGAACGGGAGCCTGAGGCTCTGGGGCCTGCTCTCCCATCTTAGGCATCTGGGTTTCTGGTGGGGTTCGATTTCCTTGAGGGAAATCCTGGGAGTTGTTGTTTTCTGGGATAATCTTCAGATGGTGAGGATGACTGAAAAGTCAGGAGGTCCATATCAAATGGCTCCACAGAAGCCAGCCAAGGGGGACAGGCGAGCCTCAGGTGGAGGGCCCCCTGCAGGCTGCGTTGATGTTAATCAGGGTGTACTTTGCCCTGGGGCACTGCCCTCAGGGCATGACTGTCCCTACACCAACCAGGACTGGGTGGGTCAGCAGAGGAGAGTCAGAGGATGACAACCTGGGGAGTGGGCCTGCAGATCACTGAAGGGGGTGCTGTGGGCTCCCTCCTGAGGAGAGCCTTGTAGCTGCCACACTGCCACTTGGCCGGCTGTGACCTAATGTTTCACAATCCACCAAGCCCTTCCTTCCCCTTTAAGAGAGAGATCGTGGTTCCAGCCCTTAGGAAGCGGTTTCTGTCCCAGTTGTGACACACAACGCGATGAACAGCAGGGACTCGGAAAACCACACTTCAGCCCTCACTTGTGTGTGGCCTTGGATACATCCCTGCACTGCACAGAGACAGAGCTGAGTTCTAATCGCTGCGTGTCACGAGCTGTGTGACCTGGAGCAAGTGCCCTGGCCTCCCCAGGCCCCACTTCTTTACCTGTAAAGTTGAGTGACAGCAGTGGCCGGGTTGCAAGAGGTGGTGATGTAAGTGCTCCTGACAGGAGCTAGCTTAGCTCACAGCCTGGCCCAGACGAGTGCCCAGGAGATGTGACCGAGGCCCACTGTGTCACTGCTGTACCGTAACCTCAGCTTCTGAAGGCCCCTCAGGAATGGAGGGAGGTCAGGGGAGTCCTCAGCAAATAGCTGCTCACCTCAGGGAGGGAGCCTCCGAACGGTAAGGACATATAGAGGCTCCGGCACCTCCAGAAGGTTGGAAAGAGAGGACAGAGAGAAGAAGGCGGGAGGAGAAGACAGGGTTCAACAGGTGTGCAGAGACCAGGGGACAGACGGCGGCAGAGCAAAGCATTTGGGAACAGGAAAGAGAAGAGCTCGGAGGACCCCGAGCCACACCTGCCTCACCTACAACACCTGAGCGGTAGGTCAGATGGGTGGGGGCCTGGGTGCTGGAGCCTCAAGCACCTAGGAGCCCTCTCCCTGAGGTTACTGCTGCCTGCACCTCATTTGCCTGGATCTGTGTGTGTGTGTGTGTGTGTGTCGTGTGTGTGTGTGTGTGTGTGTGTGTGTGTGTGTGTGTCTGTATGTATGCACATATGTGTGTGATTGGGGGGACAGAGGAGAGGGGCCACCATACAGACAAGTTCCCTGCCCCTGACATGCTAGGTTCCCTGACCTGCTGTTGGAGGGCTTCTAGATTGTTCCTGCGCTCTGTGAGGCTCTGGTAGCTGGGGAAGGAGGGGCCCGGCATTAGGCCACATGTGGGGGGTGTCAGTGTTGGGCAGAGAGGAAACTGAATTGAGAAAAGGGAGGCAAAGGGGAGGCAGTGCCACACTGTGCTAAGGGACACCTGGCACCTTTGGGATCTGAAGCACCTCGGGAGCCACAGCCTGAAGGTGGCAGAAAGGACACACAGGCAGTGGTGGCCCCTGATGTCACATCCCTCTCTCTCTGACCTCAGCCTCTCATCTGCAAAATGCAGAGAAGACCACCTGCGTCCCCTGCGTCTGAGATCGTCAGAGGCCCTGAAGAGCCACCAGGGCCTGGTGGAGGAGCAGCTGAGGGGCGGGGGCAGGAGGTGGGGGCTGGAGTCCTGGCTCTGCCTTAGCTCCTGGTGCCCCCTGCACAAGGCCTGCCCCTCTTCCTGGACTCGGTTTCCTCCTTTACAAAACCGAGACAGCTACAGCACACACAACTCGAAACCCAAACCAAACCACTCCAAAACCACTCCACAGAAAACACACTCCACAAAAGGGGGAAAAGCCCCACTCTTTCCCCACGCCTCTGCCCCACGGGGCCGAGGCCTCTCCTGCCATCCTGCCCCCGGCTGAGGCTTTACCTTGGTGGAAGCCGCTGCCTGGCGGAGAGAGCCGGAGGAGTACCCACAGAGAAACTACAAGGGGAACCACAGGGCAGGTGAGTGGACGCAGGGGCCAGGCCAGGTCAGCAGACAGAGGACCCAATGCACCGTGGACAGAGGGAGGCCCTCGGGCACAGGCCTGGGGTCCTGGCCTCTCTGTACGGCTGGTGTCCCGAAGCAGCTCGGTCACCTGCACAGGTGCTGAGGGGGAGGGGACTCTACCCTCCCCGGGAGCCCTTCCATGCATCCTCCAGGAAAGGAGAGAAATGTGGAATAACAGGGCAAACAGGAGACCGGCCACCTAGTCAGCCAGCCTGGGGACTCAGGAGAGGGGTGGGCAGTCTTCCTATCTCCTGTGCAGGGTCTGAGTGTCACTGCATGCCACACCCATCCCATCTCCTGAGGTGGGACCTGCTCCCCTCATTCCCATTACCTGCTGGAGGTTGGGGGGGCGCCCCCTTGGGAAATCCAGGTTCTGCTCCGTGACCTCTCATGTGGCCCTTCTCTGGGCCTCGTACCCCAGCCACACCCCCAATCACCACAAAAGGACCAGACGGGAGCATCTTAAAGACCTCTGCAGGTCCCTTCTGGAACCTCAGCAAAGCCCTGTCCTTGCTCTGTGGCCCTAGGAGCTCCTCTGATGGACAAGGGTTGGGCCTAGACCCAGGCCTGGCTTCCGGGGGCCCGCACTGCCCAGTGGAAAACCCGCTGGCCTTACCATGGCAACGTCAGCCTGGAAGATCTGCTTGATGAACTTGTTCCGTGAAGAGTGGACTAGCTGGATGATGTCCCCATGCAAGGTGTCCCGGTTCTTTTCCAGGAAGCCTGGCAGTGGGAAAGAGCAGTCAGGCCTCACCAGCTGTGGCAGTCCCTGAAAACCAGACGCATGCCTCCCCAAGACCAGCAGTGACTGAGCCACGAGGACCCTCAAGATACACCTAGTTTACCCAGGCCCATTTCACAGCGGGGGACACTGAGACCTACAGTTGACAGCATCTTGTCCAAGATCAGAGAAAGTGAGGGACTGTCCCCCCACCCACACTGGCCCCCTCTCGGCCTGTCCAAGAAGGACCGGAGGTCTTGGTCTCTGGGGGAGGACTGCATCACCTGCCTGACTGAACCTTCCTAGGCCACCATGAGTCTTTTGAACCAAGGTTTCAACGCCCTGGAGAGAAGACACACCCACCCAGTACAAGCTAACAGTATAGGAACCAATGAAAACTGCCTCATGGTTGAACGGTACATATGCTTTACAAAGTGTCCTCACAGCCCCCTACATATATGGGTCATCTTCCCCGTCCAACAATGGAGAAACTGATGCTCAGAGAGGCTAAGAGAGTAATCTAACACCACACAGCCTGCTATGGCAGAGTTAACACTCAAACCCAGGACTCCTGGTGCCAACCCGGGCAGGGCCCTGCACCAGAAAGACCCCAGAGGCGAGAGCCATTCCAGTACTGAGGAGTTAGGAAATGGTTAATGGGGATCTCTGCTAGGGATGGGAGGCCCACAGGCTGGGGATACCTGGCAGGAGAGGACAATGCCCCCGAGAAACAGGAGGTATACCCAGATGGCAGATGGCACAGAGGCCCAGTGTTGGGCTGCCCACCTGGCGTCTGGGGATGGGTGAGTCGCAGGAGGCACACAGTAATGGAAGGAGGCACTTGTGCTGGGATGGAGTGATAAGGCTCTAGGACAGCTTCACTGTGTGACTTTAGGGGTGTCCCCTTTCTGGGGCCCCAGTGTCCTCAACTGTTAGATGAAAGTGGTAAAGCCTGTCACTGTGGTGCGGCCCACTGAGGCATTAAGACTTCTGGATCAATTCAGTGAGGCAGTGTGACCCAATGCCTCCGAGCTTGTTTTGAATGCCCTTGACCTTTGACCATGGGTGGGATCTTTGGAGCTGATTGGCAGGAACTCAGTGTAGATACACCTACAACAGACGCCAGTGTGCGGTCAGCACTTTATACCAGGATGGAAGAGGCGGGACACTAGCAGGCCATAGTCTTTCGACCAGTTTCTGTGAAAATTCCGCATGGGAAGAGCCTGTGTTAGCTGAGCATCCTCAGGAGGAAAGACCATGTGTGTGCATCCCTTTCAATGCTCACACTGGGTCTTGTCGCTGGAGAGACTAGTGGGTAAGGGGCTGTTTCTAGGCCTGGTTTTGAGACTAATAGGCTGTGCCATGACATGTCAGGACAGTCAACCAGCCTTCTGAGCCTGTCTCCTCATACACAAAAGAACATAGAGCCTTCCCCAAAGAATTGAAAGCAGGGACTCGGACCCTCGTTCACCAATGTTCATAGCAGCATTATGCACACAAGTGTTCATTAACAGAGGAACACATCAGCAAAATGTGGTGGAGCCATTCCCTGGAATATTATCCACCATAAAAATGAAGAAAATCTATGCATGTTGCCACATGGATGAACCCACTGCGCTAAGTGAAATGAGCCAGATGCAAAAAGAAAAATATTGCTGGGTGCATTGGTACATGCCTGTAATCCCAGCGACTTGGGAGGCTGAGGCAGGAGGATCGCAAGTTTGACACCAGCCTCAGCAACTTAGTGAGACCCTGTCTCAAAATAGAAAAATAAAATAAATAAGGATGTTTGGGGATGTAGTTCAGTGATAGAGCACCCCTGGGCTCAAACCTCAGTACCAAAAAAAAAAAAAAAAAAGGATAAATACTGTGAGAGAGTCCACTTAGGTGCTCAGAATGGTCAAATTCATGGACACAGAAAGTAGAGGGAGATGATGAGGGGTGGGGTGGGGGAAGGATGGAGCTGTTGATAATAGGGGCAAAGCTCTGTGTAGGTGACAGAAAGGTCCAGAAAGTGGATGGTGGTAAGGGTGGCCCAATATTGTAAATGTGCCTAATCCACTGAATTGGTAAATTTTATATTATATATACTTTACTGCAATTTTAAAATATATTAAAAAAGAAAACTCTGGAAAAACAAACAAAGAGCACTGAGCCCCACTTTTTCTAAGGTCTCCTCCCTCCCTCTCTGTATCCCAGGACCCTAAGGCCTCTCTCCTGGGTAGGATTTGGGGACACAGGCAGACGCAGACACCCTAGAGCCTGCCCGCACCTTGGGTTTCGTAGTAGACTATGCCTGCAAAGTGATTGATGCCAAACTGGGTCTCGTGGTTGTTCTTGGGGGGCACGTAGTTGGTGTTGAGCTTGTGCTGTGAGTTCAGCTTGTACAGCATGGTGGTGTCCGTACCCTGCAGGGACAGAAGGACCGCTGAGAGCCACCCCCTCCCCAGGCCCCCGCTCCCTCTAAGCCCGTGGATGCATGGCCCCTTGTGTCTTTAAACCCGACTCAGGAGCTCGAGGACCTTTGCCTCCCGTCTGTGAAGTAGGTGCTTTGGAACCCTACAATCTTAAAAGAACATTCCAGAACATCTCTTCCTGGGATTAAAATCCTGAGAGCTATCTCCCTTCTCCTCCCTGACTCCAAGACATAGTCTGTGTCTTGAAAATCTATCCTGCACCAACTGTGTGCTTGGATTTTTGTTGTCTGGCTGGGGACCCAGGGGACAGTGGGCGATTCCCACACGTCAGGTGACTCTACTGGAGTTGACCCAGAGCCACCCTGAGAGGCAAGTGTCATGAGTCCCATGTTACAGATGAGGAAAGCTGAGGCTCAGAGTGGGGAAGGGACCTGCCCGCTCTCTGGGACCCCGTGGGCTGTGGCCCACCTTGGGGAACTTGCTCTCTTCATCGATGAGGGAGATGATGTTCATGGGCTTGTTGGCGATCATGTCCAGGGCGTCCTGGTTGTCGGTGAACTCGATGTGCAGCCAGTCGATGCTCTCCAGGTCATACTCCTCCTGCTCCAGCTTGAACACGTGCCGCACGAAGAACTGCTGCAGGTGCTCATTGGCAAAGTTGATGCACAGCTGCTCGAAGCTGCGGGGACACCGGGGACTGTGAGGGGGTGTCGTTCAGGCCCCCGATCTGCCACCCAGCGGCTGCTCTGCCTCGATCTGTAGCAGGTTGCTCCTGTCAGGGCCTCTGGGGCCTCCAAGGCGAGGCTGGATTGTCAAGGCCACCCCTCCACCTGCAGTGGAGGATGCTGAGGCCCAGCAAGGGCAAAGGACTTGCCCAAGGTCAAATGACAGGTGAGACTTCAGATCAGGTCCATGGAGAGGCCTGTCAGAGCACCCAAGAGTGGGGAGCCAAGATGCTGGGGAGGTGGACCATAAAGTGTCATCGAGAGGTGCGAGGGGGCTGACAAGTTGGCAAGCAGAGCCTCGAGTGCTGACACAGCCAGGGCCACACAGCTAGGCAGTGGGCCAGAGCTGGCTGTCCCCAGTCCCACTTGTGCCACCATCAGTCCCTTTCATGGCCCTCAAGAGGTACAGGTCCCCAAGGGTGGCTGAGACCCTGGCTCTCAAGCTTGGTTCAGCTTCACCTGTTTCAAGGCACCCTGCAGCTTGGACACTGGGTGGTCAGCAGTGGCTATGGGGCCTGGGGACCAGAGGCTACCTCCCGTGTCCAGGACCATGTAAGGGCTTTCCCCTACCACCTGGGCTGGCCTCAGCTGACCCTGGGGAGGAAAGGGAGGGAAGAAAGACCTCCACATGACCAAAGTCAAAATTTCCAAGAGCCTGGAGCCTCATCCATGTGGTTTCACGGGAGCAACGGGATAGTTCTCATATACCATGTTACCCCTCCTCCCTCAGCAGAGTCCCTCAAGATACCTGTTCACAGTAAAGTTCTCAAACCCAAAGATGTCGAGGAGGCCGATGGACCGGCGGGAGTTCTTCACTTCCTGGGAGGGTGGCTTGTAAATCGCCACATTGATCTTGTCCACAATCCACACAAAGAGCCGTCCATAGATGCCCTGAAAGGTGGCCACACCAGTCGCACCTCCCCTCTGGGGACAGCAGGCTTCTGGACCTATGTGGCCTTGCCCCACCCTGGCTGTGGAATGACATGCTGTTTGAAAGCCCCAGGCCCCTCCTCACACTGTTCCCTCACTCCCTCCTGCTGGAACAATTCCCACTGCGCTCTGTTCAGACAGCAGCCTGAGAGCCTTCCCCAGCCCAGCAGGCTGGAAAGGAGTCCTGGGGCGCCCACCTCTCCATCCATCTGTCTCCCCAGAGCCTGGGGGACTTGGTGAGTGGCAAGAATGTGAATAGGAATAGGGAGGACTCGGGGCAGGTCAGGTGGGTCCGTGTCTTCTGCAAAGACCAAAGAAGGTGTCCCCTGGATGGGAAAGCTGACCAAAGCAGGCTAAGGGTCTAGGGCCTGAGGGGGGAGCTGGGAAGGCCCCAGGAGCACAGTAGCCACTTCTGATGGGATATATGGACATGTGGGGCTCAGAGGGAGGCGGGTGGTGCCAGCCTGGTCTCCAGCCCAGGGCAGGTGGGGATCGAGGCCAGCTATGAGGACTCCCCCGTCCTGCCCACCAATAACCCAGCCTCCACAAAGGGCCCACCTTGACAAAGGCGTCTCGCACATCCAGCGCCTGCTCCATGCTGAGCGGGGTGGACACGGTCTCCCCACGGGTGATGAGGGTGCGGCTTGTCAGGCAGCCCATTAGGTTTGGAGGGTTCACCTGGTGCAGACACGCAGGTGCTCACCTGCCACCCGTCTCTCCCCCACCCACAGCTGGACTCCCCTCCCCCTTCCCACCCGGCCTGTTCCAGAATGTTCCCTCCACTAGGAATGCCCTTTCCCATGGCCTCAGCCAAATGCTTCCCACCATCAAAACCACCCAGATGCTGCCTGGAAGGACTTTCTCTCCCTGACAGTCCCTCTCAACCCCACCAGCATGTTACCTGTCCCTTTTAGGACCAGATCCAGCTCTGGCTTTATTTATCCCAGTTTCCCAGCCCAGGTGATAAGTGCCTGCTGAGCATAACAGATGGCACTGATGCACTAGGGCCCTTGACCCAGAAATGCAGACTGAGAGCCCAGGATGCAAGGACATACAGGCTCACACGGCCCAGAGCATCACAGAGCCCCCAGCTCAGGCCTCCTGGCCCCCACAGTGTCCAGGGCACTAGGCTGCAATGGGCCAGCAAGGCTCCAGGCTCTGGTTCTGCTCCCTGGGACCCAATCCCTGAACACATCTGGTTCTCAGTGTTGAGCCTAAATAACCCTCCCTACCAGGGGCTCCAACAACCTGGTTCCCACATCCCAGCCGCCAAGCTCCAAGTCAACACTGTCTTCAGAGGGACAGGAGCAGGAGTGGCTACGAGGCCAGCACTGACCTCGAGCAGTGAAGCAGCTGTGGTCAGCGACGGGGAGAAGAGGACCTCACAGGCGTCCAGGTTTTCAAATGTGCGGGCTAGGGGCAGCAAAGGAAGCAGTGTCAGGCAGGAAGGATTGGCAGAGGGGACAAGAGGACAGTCCTAGGAGGACTAGGCTGCCACGACTACCCTCAGGCACCTGCCCTGTCCCCAGAGGGCATCAGTACCATGACTAAGTGCTTCTCTGGGTCAATGTATGTTTGATGAGTGTTCTTACCAAGAGCCTGTGGGCACCATGAGGGTAGGCACCTTGCATGCTAGCACCTGGCATCTAAGCAGCAGACAGCAGCTGCACCTCTCAACCTCCACCCCACGCTTCTGGAGCATCAGCCTCAAGACCTTTGCACATGCTCTTCCCTCTCCCTGATTCACCCTTTCTCTTAATCTTTCAAGATTCACAAATGCTGACGGCCTTCATGCTGAGATCACTCATTCATGGAGTGAATTTCCCAGAGCTTCTACTCTGCCCAGGACCCATGCTGGACACCAGGGGAAGAGGAGAATGGGAGTCAGTGCCTGCCTCAGGGGACCATCTCCTCTCCAGGTGTAATGATACCCAGGGAGGGTCAGATATGTGAGCCTGTTCCCTTCCCCGGTCTTCTTCCTTTCAGAAAATGGCTAGTTGGTCACTCATACTTTAGTATGAACTAGTTCAAAGATTAACCCTCTAAGACATTTAACGTAAAAAAGAAACCAAGTGGGGAAGGGGTCTTAAAAGGCCATGGTCAACTCCTAACATAACTTCACCTGTATCCCACCATGGTGGAATTTCTCATAGTGCTGCCACACCTAAGGCTGATGTCAGGGCGGCAGAGCTCTCCAAATCTCCCAAACCTACATCCCAAAGAGTGTACTCACTGGCACAGAAACCATACCACCAATAGCCCACGGGCAGCCAGGTGCCATGCCGTGGCACAGGGCTGGGCACCACACAGCCTCACCCTCGTATTGCAGGTTGCCCAGGTGCAGGATGGCAGCCAGGAGCTTGGAGATCTCCCAGTTCTCCGTGTCAGTGAACATGAGCACCTTCATGGCGGAACGGATGTTGGCGTACTCCTGGCTGTCCACCCGGCCCTCACAGGTTATGCAGTTACCCTGGGGGGCAAAGGGGAGAGTGGAGAGCAGGAGGGCATCAGGAAGACACGGGGACCCAGGAGGCAGCACCTGAGCAGAAGGGTCGCTTCTGCCAGACCAGCCCAGGGCTCGTGCCCTGACCCCTCCAAGTGAGCACCAAGTCTAGAAAGTCTAGAAATTTCCTGCCTGGGCTTGACGAGAACACACTTCCCACAAGTGAGAGGAGCCAGGCCACAGATTCCAGGCCTGCCCCTGTCACCTGCCCAGCACTCACAGCACCAGGCCCTACCATGCTACCCGTCAGTGGCTTGATGTCTTCCCAGGTGGGAGAGGGAGGGGATCTGCAGGTGGGGTTTACCCTTTGCTGTGTATGTCCAAGTGTGCCTGGAAGGCCTGTCACTCCACAGCACACACCTCAGGTGCTGGAGCCACGCTCATATCCCTGTGGCCTGGCCAGGCTCTCCCCAGGGATGTGTACATGGCCCCCAGGTCCCCCACCCCATGCTGGGTGGCAGTGATGGCCCCAGTGCCCACTTCTCCTTGGTGTCCAGACAGCAGCAAGAAGCTGGCACCAGACCCTGTCACCAGCAAGCTCTCAAGGCTGAGGCCTCAGCAGCCAGCTCCCTGCAATCCTGGGGCACCTGGCAGAGGGCCCTGTCCTCATGTCCTCAAAGACAACACATAGCTCATGTGCATGGCCAGGACCGTATGCAGACCTCTTCAAATGCGTGGACACGTGGGTGCGTATGTCCATGTGTCCCTGCATTGGAGTCTATGTGTAAGAGCCTGCCTGTGGTAAGGATTCATTGAGATGTAAGAGCAAGCTGGCCTGTGTCCAGGGGGGGACAGGCTATGGCACAGACAAGCCCAGATAGGCTGGGGCAGGTCAGGGGACAGGAGAAGGTCCACATGGAAGTTCCTACCACCAGGCCTGGGGCTAGGGGCTGTGTGGGTGTGGTCTGGATCTGCCCCCACCTCACTCTAACAGGTGTCCCCTCCTAGGACAAGTGTCCCCTCCCCAGGGTGCCTGCCTGGGACTCACCATGGCCAGGTAGTTGTAGTCAGTGGCCCGGCCCAGGCCCAGCTTCTTCTTCTGCTCCTGGCTCATGCCGGCCAGCATGCAGTAGAACACGTGGTAGTTCCTCTCATCTGGGGCCTGCAGCGTGGGCAGAGGTGAGGGGGCCGGAGGAGGCCATCAGGAAACAGAAGGTCCAAGAGGGGACCTAGCAAGTGGCTGTACCGGGGAGCTGGGGCTTCCACAGTGCAGCAGTACGGGGAGGTGAGCACCTGTCAGAGATGGGCAGATGGTGTGTGCCCGCCCACTGAGGCTGGGGTTCTGTGCCAAGGAAGGACCAAGTCTGATCCCGCACCCCAGGGCCCACCTGGCGACAGACACGCGACTTCTCCAGCAGGTACTGCTCGATCTTGGCGCCCTCAATGGCGCCCCGAGTGTTGAAGTGGATGTCGATGTACTTCCCGAAGCGGCTCGAGTTGTCGTTGCGGATGGTCTTGGCGTTCCCAAATGCTGCGGGTGGGTAGAGGTCATGGGCAAGGCCGGCCCATCCCCACCCCACCCTCCAAGCCCTGGTCTTACCTTCCAAGATGGGGGTGGCCTCCAGGACCTGCTGCTCGATCCATGAGTGCTGCCCACTGATGGCTGCCAGGAACTGCAGGATCAGCTTCGTGCTCTCCGTCTTCCCTGCGCCAGACTCCCCGCTGCAGAGGAGGGGGAGGCGGGCCAGGCCTCAGCCCAGGCTGAGACACGCCGCAACCCTGTCTGTGCTATGACTGACAGCTGGACTCTCCAGGGCTGGGGAGGGCTAAAGGAGACCAGGGCTCTGCCATGCCCACCAGCAACCGTCCATCCCTGCATTCAGACACATACTCCCAACTCCACCTGTGCTTGCCACAAGCACAGCACACATTAGCTGCTCAGTCAAAGCCTTGGCCTTTTACTCTCTGCCCAAGAGAAAAAGGGAATCTGAGATTTCAACTAAGCATACAGGAGCCATCAGTAGGGGGCAGGGTTGGCTTTAAAAGCTAGCGTGAGCTTGGTAGCATTAATGGAGATGTAAGACCTGGGAAAAGGGAGGAGATCCTCTGCGCTATATGCAATGGTTCCTGAGGCATTCTGTGGCATTTCCTACGACTGCGGAGAGGAGGCTGCCCACCTGATGATGCAGCACTGGTCACGACTGTTGCGCTTCATGCTGAAGTAGCAATTGTCAGCGATGGCAAAGATGTGGGGGGGCATCTCCCCAATCTTCTTGTTGGTGTACTGGCGGATGTGCTCTGGAGAGTAGATGGAGAGCAGCTGGTAGGGGTTCACAGCCACCAGGATGGAGCCCGTGTACGTCTGCGAGCAACAAGTCAGGGTGAGCTCTCAAAGTCGGACTCTAGACTGACTCCAGAAAGCTCCCAGCTCTGTCTGCCCCATCGCAGAAGGAAAAGCACTGGCTCTAGAACCCCACAGACCTGGGTAGGGTCCTGCCTCCTTAGGAGCAGGGACAGGGCCTTCAGGCTAGCTGTGGGCCTGAAGACTGTCCAGTCTAGCCTTCTAGACTAGCAAAATGACATGTGACAACTTTATGAAGATTAAAGGAGTTTTTTTTGTGTGTGAACCTAGAGACTGAACCCAGGGCTTCGTACATGCAAAGGAAGTACTCCACCACTGAGCTGCATCACCATCCTTTTTATTTTGAGACAAGGTCTTGCTAAGTTGCCTAGGCTGGCCTTGAAATTAAGATCCTCCTTCTTCAGCCTCCCAAGCAGCTAGGATTATTATGCCGTGCCTGGAGAGATGATATATTTTAATATATACAGCACACAGTAGGTACACCTTAAATATTGGCTCCCAACTTTACCTCCAAACCCTGCAACCATACTTTTAGAGTGAAATTAATAAATTGGACCTTGTCCAGAGGGGAGATAGGGTGGATGTGGGAAAGGGAAATAAGTCAAAAAGAGCTGAAGGATCTGGGCACTATGTCAGCTACTTGGGAGGCTGAGACAGGAGGATTGCAAGTTTAAGGCCATGTAAGCAACTGAGTGAGACCCCATCTCAAAATAAAATTTTAAAAAAGTACTGAGGATGTAGCTCCATGGTAAAGCACTTGATTTGCAAGCACAAGACCTGGGTTCAATCTCCAGAACTGAAAAGAAAAATAAATACATAAAAGGAGCAGAAGGGGCTGAGATGTGTGGCTGGGGGCCTGTTCTCTGCAGCACTGCCCCAGGGCCGAGGGAGCCTCTGTGCTCAGGGGACAGAGCACCTCCATCTGTTAGGTGGCATAGGCACAGGGCCCGGTGCCTTCTGGAAGTTCTCTCTACGAGGACACCTCTGTGGGTGCGTGGATTGCCCATCCATGGGCAAGATTTCCCATTATGAGCATGGGCCCTGCCACACAAGGGACAGCAGGGCCTGGCCCCTGCTATCAGAGCAGGGAGAAGCATTCGGGAATGACCCTCCCTACTCCCACCCAAATCCAAAGCTTGGAAAGGTCAGGCCCAGCCTGTGATTGGTGATGGATGTATTGACATTTAAGACCTGGAGAAGCTGAAGAAAAATGTGTCCCTACAGGCGAGGTGACAGTCTCGCCTGTCCCCACCCCCTTAGTGACACCAGAGCTGCCACCATGCTCCAGCAGCCTCAACGAAGCCATGCGAGGAAAGCAAGGCTCTCAGCATCTCAGGCCAGGGTAAAGCCCACCCTGGGCCAGGGGAGGCTGTGCCAGGCAATCCTGGCCCATTTCCAGGCCTGGCTCTGACCCCCAGACCAGGAGCCCTGGCCAGACACACCCTTCTCCCCACCCAGGGCTCCCCTTTCCCACCAAGCCTCATCCAAGCAGCCCCAGCCAGAAGCAGGGACACACAGTGCTGACTCCCTGTAGCAGGGCCAGGCAGGAGGAGAGGGGGCGGGGAGCAGGAGGCAGAGGGGGGCCAGGGAGCAGCCAGGCCAAGTGAACAAGCCCAAAGAGCCTCAGGGGTCTCCGCGTCACACTCACCCGCCCTCCACAGTTGGTCTGAGGTTGCAAAGTTTCAGAGAAGGAGAAAATGGAACCAGTCAGTGGGAAACAAGAGAGCAGGGCATTCTCCATGGACAATGCTCCTGTGGCCAGGCTGGGCTGACGGACCAGGTGGGGACCTCAGCCACCTCCCTCTACAACTCAGTCCTGCCCAGCTATGGGAAGCAGCTAGAGTGACCTCCAGGTGGGGAACCTGCCTAGGAGGAACCGGCCACAGAGAACATGCCCTGGGCAATCCCTGCTCTGCTCATCTGTAAACCAGCACCCCCTCTCAGATTGCCATAAAGACTAAAGGACAAGGACTTAGCCTTGCCAGGTGCCTGGGACATGAGCTTGCTATTACTTCCTGCTCATACATGCTGCTCCTCTGTTTGGCCGTCACCATGGGCAGGAGGCTGACTCCCGCTGTCTCCCCACAGCCCTGGGGAGGCTGAGCCATGGGAACTCACATGCAGCTCCTGGGTTCCTCAAGGTGGGTGTTGGGGGACCGTGAAAGCCACAGGACTCGCCAGTGGGTATCAAGCACAGAGGCAGGGGCATGGAAGGGCATGACATTTGGGAGGTCTGTTGGAAAAGGTCACCCTAGCAGCCGTGAGGGACAAACAGCGGTCACCAAGAATGGAGGCAGACACCCTTTCAGACCTAATGAGCCAGACAGAGTCAGACAGTGACACTGAGAAGCTCGGTAGCCAAGTTTAGGACAGGGACGGTGATAAGAAAGGGACATGGGAGACACTGAGACACCATGAAGAAACTTCCTGGGCCGGGGCTCTTCTCCCGCTCATGGCTCCTGTGGTCCTCTCCTGGACACAGGGCCCTTCGTTCCCCCGCCTCCTGGAGGTCCCCATTTGATGTTCAGCAGCAGGTGGGCGACCGAGCTCCCCCTTCCCTCCACTGGCTCCCCCTCAACCCCCCAACGCGCCCACAGAGCCTCCTCCCCCTCCGTCCAGGGCAGGGACCTGGGAGGCCCCAGAACCTTCTGCCCCCTCTCCCTCCTTCCCTGGCGCAGGCCACGCTCATTCCCAGCAGTCCACTGTGGGGGTCCTCTGGCTCCCACACTTGTCCCTGCCGTCCCTCTGTGTCCCACTCAGAGCCGGGGTGGGCTTTGAAAAGATCTGACCATGTTATCCATCCAGTGGTTTCCCACGGCCTTGGGGCAAAGTCCACGTCCCTTCCCTGCCCACAGGGCCCCAAGCCCTGGCCCCTGCTCCCACAGCCAGGAGGCCTCCCTGTTAAACCTTGGGGCCAGGAACGCACTTCCCACGCCCTTCACCCCGCTAATTCCTTCTTATCCCTAGGGTCCAAGCTGACATGACACCTCCTCCAGGAAACAGCAGTCCTGTGACCCGTCTTGCCCCACACAGTCCCTTCAGTTCACGGCCCTGACACCTCCATTGTTCTGGTTCAAGGCCTCTGTCCCCAGTGCCCGGCACCACACAGGTCACATAGGACACACTCAGCAGTGTTTGCTGAGTGGCTGAAAGCGTGACTATTTTAATGGGCCAGAAACTAGCAGGGAGGGGCTTCAGCACCCTGAGGCAGCCCTCGCCACACTTCAGGGAGGGGCCCCAAAGGCGGCCAAGGGAAAGGCGGCCAAGAGTGTAGAAGGAAATGAAAACTTACACACACACTCACACCACACACATACACACATGCACACTCACACACACACACACACACTCACACACACTCACACCCCCCACACACACTCACACACACACTCACTTGTAGTCAATATGAATCAATATGAAGTCAGTAGTAGTGGTTCTCTATGGGTCAGAAGGAAAACTGTTTTGTAGCACGCGTAACCATTTAAAACTACACACTCACACCTCTTTCCTCAGTAAGGGGGACCCCCCTCGAAGGAGAGCAGGGACAACCAATTAGCAGTAAGACCCCCGTGGGGCACAGGACTCCACAGGTCCTGCTCCATCACCCCTTGTTCCTAGGAGGGCGGCCACTGGAGGTGAATTATTTATTTTCAGATGGAGAATGGAAGCTTCCAGAAGGAGAGAGACTGGCCAAGGTCACCCAGCAGATAATAGGGAGTGGGGTGAACGAGGGTCACTGGCGCTAACCCCTGCATTGCCTTCTCCACGTAGGCTCCCCCATCCCCCAGGAACACATCTGTGGGACCTACAGAGCTGGCAGCAGGTGGTGGGAAGAGAGCAGGAGGCCTGGCCTCAGCTGGCACTGAGACCCTGGCCCCCTTTGAAGGTCCAGGGCAGCAGAGAGTTAATGGCCAATACCTTCTTGCTCCAGGAATAAAACCTGTCCCACAGAGCACTGGAGGAAATACTATTCCCAAGCCAAGGACTCAGTGCATGTGGTCCCTAAGAGCCCCAAGTCCCTGGGCAGAGACCAGGGATCTCTATGTGGCAGGAATCAATTCCACCTCCTGCTCCCCTCTTCTGGAAAGCCCCCAGGACTGCCACCCTGGGCAGCCCTCCATGGCAGGTGGCAGGTCCTGGAGACAAGGGTGTTCCCTGGGACTCAAACACCTACCCAGAATCACAGGGGCACTGTCCCCACATAAGAGCCCATGGTGCCCAGGAAGGCTAAAACCGGACGGCCAGGGCTCCCCTAGGGCTATTTGCCAAGGCTGGACCCTGCCTCCCACCTCCAAGTCAGGGCTGCAGCCTCTGCTCAGCATCAAGGACTCCTGGGCCTCCACCAACCCCGCCGTCTATTCCCCATCGGACTGAGGGGTGACCCTTGGCTCTGGGACCATCAAGTCAGGGCTGCTAGGTGTCTTCCCAGGGCCCGCCCCTCTTCTGGGATGCTCGGGGTTGATCTGTGGCTGGGCAAGCCCCAGGAAGATAGGAACAGCATCCACCCAGCTTCCTCTGTGAGTAGTGAGGTAACCTGAAGAAATCCTGAGTGCACGGGGCTGCGTCAGGGTAACTCAATCCACGAAGTGACGGGGTTGCCATGGGTAGGGACAGGTCCAGTTTCTGGGTAGGCAACAGCCCGGATGCTTCTTTACAGCCCTGCTCTAGTTCTCATCCACTGAGATACAGAACCACAGACTCAGCGAGGTGGGGCATCCTCCACGCACCTCCGGACGTGGAGTCTCAGGCCCTGGGATGAGCCAAGATGCACCTTTCTGGGTGCCATGTCTGGGTTCCCTGGCTAGAGCCCTATTCAAGCACAGAGCTTGCTCACCTCCTCTGAGCTCCCCCAACTCCACCCAGAGGGGAGCTCTGAAAGGTGCCTGCTAGGAACTGTTCTTTTTTTCTTTTTTTTTGGTCCTGGGGATTGAATCCAGGGGTACTCAACCACTGAGCTCCACCACTTGAGAATCTCTTAACCTCTGGAATTATTTTCTTTGATCCCTAGTCAGCCCATTCAAGGACCTGATATCCCTGATGTCCAGGCTGACCTCTGCGGCTGTAACTAATTCTATTACCACCTTTCCCCAGTTTCACAAGCAAGAGTCACCGACTCCAATCAGGCTGGTGCCTCCCCTGTCCCCCGCCCTCCCTCATGACTCTGTGTCTGCCTGTTCCTGGATTCAGCCTACTCCTCTCCTGGAGAGGAGCTGATTCTCCTGCAAAATCCCTAAAACACACCCTAGAACCTCCTACTCTAAGCCATGGGTCAGCAGGATCCCTGACAGGGACAACTCCCATCATCCCCTGTTGCTCCCCTGTGAAGGAGGCCCTGAGCTCCTCCTGATAGGAGTGGGCATGGGGTCAGGCCTCAGCACAGGGGAATTGTAGAGCATCCATCAGCTCTGACAGGCGCCTCCTCTGACAGGCAGGTGGACAGGCAGGCATCCCACTCATCTATCACATGGCCCAGGCCTGACTGATGGCCACAGAGAGCTCCAGGAACCTCGGGTGGCCACTTGCCCCCCAGGGAGAAGAGAAAGAAGCCCTTAAAAATTTTTACAACATAAAGTGTTCCTGTGATCAAAAAGCCTGAAAACCTGTAGACTAAGTGATCTCCAGGGCCTTGTCTTGCAGTTCTCTGAGCCCACCCCCTTGATCAGGGCTGTCCCAGCTCAGTTATCCTTGGGGAAGGGAAGGAGGGCTGGTTTGAATATCCAGGTTTTGAGGCCCTCCTCCACCCCCCTCCAAAGGGTACAAACTCCTTAGTCAGTCTCCCGTGATCTTGAGGAGCCACTGGCAACCCCCAGCAAATATCCAAGAGAGCCCCAGCTCCCCAGATCCTGGACAATGTGCTAAGCCTGTCACTGACCAGGCCTGGCCACCCAGTGGTGTCAAGGCACACAAAGGCACCTGAGCCTATAGTATAATCTGCCCTTCTTCCAGCCACAGAGCCCACCAGCAAGGCCTGGGAGGACGATGAGCCTCAGACCAAGTGGCTACAGGCAGAGTCCCTGTCCTGTCCTAGGAGCCTGGGTCCCTGGGCAAGTGTTGGGCTGGAGTGGGCCATGGCGTACTCACGTAGATGAGGTGGTCCCTGTAGCGGATGAGCAGGTTGCGCAGGATACCGGCCTCGTTGAGGTCCCCCAGACGGATCATGTCCTCCACACCGTGGACTGAGGTGGGATGCATGGGCTTGATGTGCGTGGCGTTCTGCGGGGAGATCCAGTGTTCCTGCAGGAGGGACAGTCCCTGGGGTCAGCTCATTTGCCTGGGCCCAGGCTGCGTGCTGCTTAGGAAGAGGCCCTGGAGGAGCTGAAGCCTGGGGTCTGCGGGCCTGCTGTGGGAGTTGGGGGCAAACACCGTCAGTTCTAACAGGTTTGAGTCTTAGCATGCTACTGCCTGTCCCACTCCTTAAGGCAGCTCTTCTTCCGCTTAAGGGGTTATCTCTAGACCTAAGAGGTAAGCAGGACAGGGACTTTAGTCCCTCCAGACAGTTGTCATTAAAGGGATCAGATTCCCTCTGGTCGCTTTGCAGGACAGAGTGGAACGTGTAATAATTGGATTTATACAGACTTGGCTTCAAATCCAGACTCTGGTAAACAAATACATAAAAGTAATTTCAGATAGTGCCAACAATAAACTCAGAGGCACTTGTGATAGAGAACTGCAGAGGGAGCTACTTTAGATGGGGTGGTCATGAGCCACCTCAGGTGGCATTGAGCTAAGATCTGAGTGAAGACAAAGAGATCTCTGTAAAAAGATGGCAGGAGGGAATGTCAGGCCCGGGGGAGCAGTAAAAACAGCACCTCAGAGGCTTGTGTAGGTGCAGCAGGTTCAAGGGAAAACCAGGGGGCAGGGCAGTAGCAGTGGCAATGACAGAAGTGGACCCACCAGGATATATTTCACCGGTCTTGCTGATGACCTATGTGGAGCAAGGGGAGAACTTTCCATTCCCGTGAGCAGGAGTGGAAACATGCAGGCTGTCTTCCGGGCTCTCCCCTGCAATACCCCACGATGCCAGGAGGTGGCAGACGGGTGCACCCAAGAGGCTCATCAGCTCTCTACAGTTTGCAAAAGGCTGGTTTCCCAGGGTGCTAGGAGCTGCCCTCCCTGGGGTCTCCAGCACATTGTCCTCACATTTACAGACCCTGCATGAAACAAGAGCCTGACCTATGCTCTATGTGTGGCCACGGCCTGAGGAGAGCCCTACAGACCTCCTATTCCATGGAACCACACAGGAACCTGACTACTGTGGGGAGAAGGAACCTCTCTGCCACCTCCCAACTGAGGTGACACATGTCATGTCTTACCCCACCTGCGCCTCCTCTGGCTCTTCTCTGGCATAACGAACCCCATTAGCTAGACATTAGAAGAAATCTGGGCATCACATCCCCGCCCCCCAGTCACCCAGCCCTGCCCATTCAACCCTCTAAACCCTCAAGCACCTGCAGCCCACACCCTGACCCACCTGGCCTGGGCCCACCTCTTGGGGCAGGGTGGTGGCCTGCTTGCGGCACTCAGAGGGATCAGGGCAGGGCCAGGCAGAGCCCACCCTGGCATTTCGTGGCCCTTCCAGGGAAGGAGCATTTAACCTGAGTCAGGCCCTCAAGCAGCCTCCCCGAGTCACCAGGGGGCCAAGTGGTGAGGTCAGAGAATCCATCTGAACTTTCCAGTCCCCTGTGGAACATTCTTCTCCAGGCACCCTGTTTCTTGATAAAGGCTGATCCATTTGGAAAACTCCCTTTGCCTATCTTCTCTGCCTGACTTGGTCCCAGGCCTTGGAGTGGGCCAGAGGGAAAGGGCTCCTGGGCCAACTCTCTGCCCCGCAGCATCTCCCCAGGACAGCTCAGCCAGAGGCCAAGAGCTCAGTCAGGCGTGCCCTGGAGGTTCACGCACCTCACCCTCTGGAGCTTCTACCTCAAGTGGGAATAGGGATACGATGCCTTCTTCCTGGGGCTGTGGGGAGCACTGATGGACCTCATGGCCAGGCTTCTCCATGCAGAACTGGGCCTGGCAAGTGCTAGCACTGGGGATTAGCCCTCGAATGCTTTTTGTTTTATAAAGACCCTGTGTGCTCCCTGTTCCTCACAACATCCTGTTGAGAATCACAGCCCCTGTTCTCCAGTGACAAGTCAGAGTCCAGAGCCTGCGGTGTGGGAGGACACCCTGCAGAGGCCCGCAGCCCTCAGCGCAAGGTCCACTGCCCCCACGGCTCTGACCAAAGTGCAACCAGGTTACCATCAAGGCTGGGCCCTAAGGGAATGCCAGAGAGACAGAGACAGTGAAACAGAGACAGAGAGGGCCAGAGAGTAAGATGGTGACAGGGAGACGAGAGAGAGAGACTTAGGGAGACAGAGACACACAGAGAGAGGGGGAGAAAGAGAGAGAGCATGGGCAACTCCAAGGGTCAGGGTGAAGAGCTGGCCTGCGACTGAACTTGGAAGACAGGTATTCTGCAGAGGAGGGGAAGGAGCATGCACAAGCTACAGGAGTGGCTAGGAGAGAGGGGACCCTGGGGTTCCAGTGAGGACTGGACCCATAACCTGTCACACATCCTTCTCAAGAGCCTCCCCTGGGCACGTGCTCTGCTGGGCTCTGGGGAACCAAATGGGACTTGCAGGGTCCTTGTTTCCAAGTTGCTGGGGTCTGTGGGAGCACAAAGAAGTAAAGAACAATGGCTTATTGGGGGAGGGGGCACAGAAAGAAGGGTCCAGACCCCCTGAGACCCTGTGCCACTGAGGCAAACCCCAGCTCCCTAACCTGGCACCCCCTGCCAGCCAGCCGTGCCCCTCCCCCTCTTATGGCTCCCACTCAGGGCCTTGGTGGGGGAGGGGAAGAGGGGACCTTCAGGATCAGGTGACACAGGTTACGGGACACCATCTGACGGGCAACATGACCCAGGTGAAACTCAAGCCTGCAGAGTTCCAGTCCCCACCCTCAGGCTCAGGCGGGTTCAGGGCCCCTTTCCCTGACAGCAGAGCCGTGCTCCCTGCTGCTGTGACTACAGCCTCACTGTGGCTTCCTAGAGGAATGATGTTGGGGCCCTCAGGTTCTAGAGCCCAGGGGACAAAAGCATGGTAAATAGAAACTGAGTCCAATCCTTGTCACTGTGGTGCTGGCAGGGGAAACGCAGGCATAGAGGCCTCCAGCAACGTCACTAGCTGTGCAATGAGGCAAGGGTCCCCCTCTGTGCCTCAGTTTCTCCATAGAACAGTCGCTGCCCACCCTGCCCTTCCCAGATGCCACGAGGACCCAAAGACAGAGCATGCATCAAAGGGCTCTGCAAACCCTGAGGGGTTGCCCTTGAAGACCTAAAGGGCAGCTGGGGTGGCCCTGCCCACTCCATGGATAGGACCTCCGTGGGCCTCCTGAGCCTCCATGAGCCTCCACTCCACGGATAGAACCCCCGAGCCTTCCTTTCCCCAGCGGAGCCTCCTGTTCCTCTTTGTCCTGACTGTCCCCCCTCAGGCTAGGAGGCTAAGCCAGTGTCTCAGGCAAAGCACTGGACACGATACAAGTTATCATAAGTCGAATTCCCCTGGGTCCTTCGTGTCCTTGCTAAGCTGCAACGGTGCACTCTGCACCCCATCTACATGTCCCCCATGCCACCTACACGTCCCCCAAGCCACCTACACACGCCGGCGCTGTACTTGTGCACACAGGCTCAGAGGCCCCGGGACGTCCCTGTGGGCTCCTGTATAGGCCACCCACCTTCTCCAGGGAAGGCCTGACTTCAGACCTGCCCCCTCCGCAAGGCCTCACTAGCACCGCCTATCACACTTCTATCTCTCGCGTCCCTTTCCTTCTGGGCCAGGAGAGGTAGAGGGTCGATCTGTTCGACGGATTCCCAGGGCAGCCTCAAGGAGGACAAGTTCACCTGGTGCCATGACCCGAGAGCAAGATTCTAGGCGTTTCCCCACCGACCGGAGCTGTCCTGAGGTGCTCTGCTGCGGCCTCACCATGGGCAGCTGCACTCGGACACATTCACTGTTACCCCATCTTACAGAGAGCACACTGAGGTTCAGAAGGGAAGGAGCCGTGACCAAGGTCGCACAGTAAATATGCATCGGGGTTCGAATCCAGTCTGTCTGACCTTGAAGCACCCCTGCCCCCCCGGGGGGCGTTTTCTGCCCCCACCCCTCACCCCAGTCCCCGGCAGAGAGAAGGGAAGAGCTGTGGAGATGGAAAGGGCAGCTGGGCAGGGGGAGTCCCCTCCTGCTGGAAAGGTGGAGAGCACTCCATGGGGTGGGTGCCTGAGAGGCAGAAGGGGGCACAGGCACTGCCTCTGTGCCCCATGACTACTTCGGGAAGTGGCTACTTCCCGGCCCCTGCCTCGGGACACTGATCAGCCTGTGTCGCATGGGCAGGTGGAGGGAGGGGCGACTCACGTTGCCTTCATCGTCCACCACCTGGATCTGCCCAGAGTCACAGAGCTTCACCACCGCCCCGATGGGCACGTCAAACTCCTGCCCGGATCTCAGGTCCATCCACACATAGTCCCCCTGGGGAGAGAGAGAATCCCAGGACGGCTGAGCAGGAGGCGAACCAGACAGCCCTTCCAGGATGCCCCCAAGCCCACACCCACCACCAGAAGAGGGAAGATTGGGAACCATGCCTGCTGGAAACGCCTGGTGCCAGGCCCTGGGCTGGAGCTTGGGTCGTGCCACCGCCTCTCCTCTGGGGCAGCCATTATTCTCCCCACTTCACCGAAGAATGAGCAGATGCTCAGAGAGGGAGAGCAGCACACAGCAGGGCTCTAGCCCTGGCCCGTCCAAAGCCCGGCTCCCCCTGGTTCTGCCCGCTACATGTGTATGAGGGACTGGGGGAGTTTAGGCACAAACACCAAGCCACCCAAGTACAACCTCTCTGTCCAAGGAGTGATGTCAGGGACCTAAGGCTGCAGGCCCCATCTCTCCAGGGTCAAGTCTCACCATCCTAGTAATAGTTTCCTCTCAGTATACTCCCTGTGCCCAGCCTGGGATAAGAGACAGCCACATTGTCTTCTGGCTTGTGGGGAGAGCCCCAGCCTTGAGGGACACTGTGTCACTTTTGTGTCCCCTGCAGCTTCTAGCCTACGGCCTGGCTCTCAGCACATACTGAAGGCTCATAGAGGCCAAACAACCGCATTCAGCACTGATGTGTTTGACCGGCATGTGTCTCTCGAACACCTGCTGTGTCCAAGGCACTAACTGGCCTAACCTTGGGGGTGGCGCAGTGACAACGGAATCTACTTTCTAGTTGAAGAAGACAGAAAATAAATAACAGAGCACATTTATTAACATAGTCCCTTTGGACATTGGTGAGTGCTTCCCAGGGAGTTACCATGCTAACGGCAGAGTCAGGCAGCCACCCTGAGCCTCAGGAGCCAATGAGGCCGCTCTGCAGAGGAAATCTTGGAGCTGAGATCTGAGAAGCAGGAGCCAAAGAAAGGGCAGGGGAGTCATCTGGACAGAGGGAGGTGGGAAGGAACAGCAAGGAGGTGTTGCAACAGGGGCTGAGGAAGAGACGAAGGTCAGAGAGTGGACGGGGCCCAGAAACACAAAGGTCTTTGCTGACTTTGGGATGAAAGATTAGATTTTATTCTAATCCTAATAAAAGTACTCTTTTGGGGGGTGTTTTCTCAGGTGTGTGGGAGAACTTAGACATTCTAATAAAAATGTAACTTCATAACGAGCAGCAATTACAAACAACACTGATGAAACTGATTCTGGGTGACCCAGAGATGGCATGGCCCAGTGGGAACGGCTCCGGGCAAGGCTCTGCTGGCTGATCTCTGAGCCTCAGTCTTCTCATCCCTCTTTGAGTCCAAGGTCAGTTCACGACTCTTTCAGTCTCCTGATCCCATCAGAAATTTGCTTCTCTTGGACAGGAGTCAGGGCATGTTAGGGAAAGGCGAGTTCCAAACCCAAGCTTCTCAGAATGTCAGAGAGCATGGAGGGGCTCCCGAGCTGGGGAGACCTGTGTCTACGGGGCATCAGCTGCAGGACTGGGGCTCTGGGGCGCTTCCCAGAGCTGACCCTTCCATCCTCCAGGCCCTGAGCTTCCTACCCCACCAGCGACTGCTCCTCCCAAGGCTGCCTACCCCCACCTCTTCCTGCCCCACCCCTGCTGGGTCTCCTCTACCAGCTGCCCCGGCAGGCTGCTCTCCTGTCCAGGGCAGGGGACAGGCCCAGGCTGCAGAGAAATGAGTGGGAACCAGGGCAGGCCCCAGGTCACACAGGACCCTGTGAGCCACAGACAGGAGTTGGACTTTCTTCTAATTTATGACAGAAGCCATGGGGAAATGTCAGGATAGGTTGACATTCAAAATCCCACCCTGGCTGCTGTGTGAGGAGTGGGGTAACCCCTGGGGCTCCACAGAGGGTGGGCTGGGCCTCTCCCACCCAGGGGAGGCTGGTCCAAGCCTCCCATTTGTGACTCCCCAGAGCCAAGCACAGCAGAAGCCTCAGAGCGGAGTGTGTGTGGAAGTGAGAGTGTGTGAGAATCAGGGAGAGTGGGGCCCAGGAGGAGGGAGAGCAGTCCGCCTGGCAGCAGCTGGATGCTCCCCTGGCCTTCGTGAATTGTCCTCACGCAGAGCACTCAGCCTCTACTTCATCTCTCAAGAGTCGAAAATGTGCCCAAATTCACACAGTGGCTCTGTGGCAGGGCCAGGACTGAGGCCCAGGCCCAAGAGACTCCAGACCCAGTGCTCCTTCATGACATCCCCTGGGCCTAACCCTGAGCACAAGAAAAGGCACTAACAGGGTCCTTGGCCTTGGGTGACTCATGGGCCCAAAGGAAAGCTGACAACAGGTTGAGGACAGCTAAAGTAACCGGTGTCCCTTGGCCCAGCACACAGAAAAGATGGTTCCCACTGAAAGAACACAGGAAAACAATAATAATAATAATAATAGAATAACTGAAACAAGGGGCTAGGATTGTGGCTCAGCAGTAGAGCACTCGCCGCGCACGTCTGAGGCCCTTCGATCCTTAGCACCACATAAAAATAAATAAATAAAATAAGGGCACTGTGTCCAACTACAACTTTAAAATATATATAACTGAAACAAGCAGGAAATGGAGACTCCGAGAGGCTGAGCCAGGTACTCAGAGTCACACAGCAAGCACACAGCACCTTTGTGGGGAAAGGCCCCAGAAGAGCCAGTGTCTGGTCCTCCTCATCTGGCCCCTGGTCAGCTCTTGAGTGATGTCCAGCCCAAGGAAGAGCCACTGAGGCCTGGTGCCGGGGCCCCTGGGTTCCCCAGGACACTAAGCCACCAGATAGTTCAGAGATCACCCACAGTGGGCCAAGTGGGGCTCCTGTGTCCTGGCGTCCACACAGGACTGGACACCTAGACTCTTCTAACCTCAGGCTGTCACCAGAAGATTTCTGCTCCAGGTCAGAGCTTGAAGGAGAAATTTCAAACAGTAACTAAGAGGCTTCAGGGGGAATTCTGAGACCACAGGACATCTGGGGTGTGATCCCAGGGCAAGCCCTTGAATCAGCATGTAGCCAGGAAGTAAGGGTCCCCGTTTTATAGATGAGGAAACTGAGGTCCAAAGAGAAAAGGGAACCTGGCTCAGACACTCATCAAACCAGTGAGATAAGCCTATTAGCCTCTGGAGAACAGAGCCTGAACCAAAAATAGGGTGGGAGGGAATCACTAATTGAGTGGGGGAAGGGAAGGAGGAAGACAGGAAAGAAAACCAAGTTTAACTGAGGGCAGGAAGGCAGCAAGGAAAGGGGACCTGGGCTCTAGGTCTAATCCCACAACCCTCCCATCCCTGTGGCCAGTGCCTGGGCCACCATGATCGCATCTGGTGCATGACTTCATGCACTGTGAGAGGCATCCCTCTAGGAACCTCACCTTGAAGTGAAATCCCATTTGTGACATGGCACATGCCTCAATGTGGCTAACTTGGGCCAAGTGCCAGCTTTCCTGATGTCAAAAGGATGGCTGAAGCAGAGAGCCCCCTAGGACCCCACCAGCTTTGCAGGATCTCAGTCCGCGAGTGATAACTTCCTAGAATGAGTCTAAATATTCTCAAGGGTACTCTAAAACCCAGTGGGGCCTACCCCCGGAAAAGCCAGCACACCGTCACAGTAGGTTCTAATTTCAGTTCTGCCACTGATGCTGTGACTTTGGGTAAGTCATTCAGTCTCTCTGGACCTCACTTTCATCAGACTTCAAATGGAAGGAACTGGTGAATGCAAAGAGAGGCTTTCAAACACAGGCTGTCCTTGCTCCCCTCCTTCTCCCAGGCCAGTCTGGGATCAATATAAACTCCCACAGGGCCTTAGCACTTTCTGCCTTTCCCTCCTTCCGGGGCTTGGGGCTCAGTCCCTGTTTGCCAAATGTGGACACCTGAATGTGGACACCCAGCCCCCACCACATATCTCCCTTATCAGTCTGGGCCACTGGTTTTCTCAGCCCCATTTCACAGGTGGGACGGGAGATCTAAGTGTCTAGCCAGAGGCACCCATGAGTACAACACAGTGTCCAGTTGCTAACCTTTAAATAGAGGGGACCGGAAGGCTGGCAGTCCAGCCAATGGGCAATCAGATGGCTAAGGTCCCTCTGTGCACCTGGGGACAGTCCCTGCCAGCAAAAGCTGGGAAATCTTTAGCCCATCTGGATCCCCCCACCCCCCACCTTCCTGGGTCACCAACTTTCCAGATGGCGCCCAGGGAGGCTGCCTTGGGCCGGGTTCCTGCTGGGGTCGCGGTGTCAGGGATCCCATGCAGCACCCTAGGGCTGTCGCCCTTCCTCACGCCCCGGGCTTTGTGACCCTACGCCTTCCCGGCTTCTGCCCCGCGGGAAACTGAGGCCGGGGCGCCCTCCCCGCCGGCCTGGGTCTCACCGGCAGGACAGCGAAGGTCTTGAGCGCCTGGTTCAGGTGGCGCACCAGCGCCCACTTGCCCGGCTGCGGGGCGCGCGCCTCTCCGGGGTCAGCGGGGCTGCCAGGGGCCTCCATGGCGCCGAGGGTCTGGTGGCGGCGGCACCGCTCGGGCTCCCTAATTCACCTAATCCCCTGCGCGCTGCCCGGGAACCCTAAACCGGGCCATCTGCCGCGGGCCCATGGCAACGGCGGCTTAGGTGAGCGCCCGCCCGCGGCGGGAACGGGGAGGGGGCGCTCGCCGCCCGGACCCCTCCCATCTCCGCGACCCTGGCACCTCCACCTACCGGGCTTCCAGGTGGCTTCTCCAGGGCTGCAGAGCCTAGCCTTGGGGCCCCGGGGGACTTGGCACCTGGAACCGCACCCTCGCTGCAGTTCTGGAGAAAATCAGTATTTTTCCCCCTGCAGGGATGTTACTGAATAGAACTCAGACTAAAGGGAGGGTGGCCTGTGACTCGCTGGCTACCTCTGGAGACTGAAAACGGATAAAAATCAGTCTTCAGGGGGCACCTTTGTGGGGAAAGGCCCAGAAGAGCCAATGTCTGGTCCTCCTCATCTGGCCCCTGGTCAGCTCTTGAGTGATGTCCAGCCCAAGGAAGAGCCACTGAGGCCTGGTGCTGGGTCCCCTGGGTTCCCCAGGATACTGAGCCACCAGATAGTTCAGAGATCACCCACAGTGGACCAAGTGGGGCTCCTGTGTCCTGGCGTCCACCCAGGACTGGGCACCTGCCTCCAGTCCATGCTAGGTGGTGAGCCAGAGGTCACTAACTTGGCCTGGAAGGGCCGGGTGACTCCCAGGTGACGCCTCCTTCTGGCCTCTTCCTGCTTATCTTTGCCCTCTTCCCTTCATTCTTCCTTTTATTCCCTCTCTTCTCTCTTGTGTCCATTTTTGACCTTCAGCTCTGGACTCCTGGAAGCACAGCTGCTCCCCAGCAAACCGCAGTAGGGAGTAGAGCAGGGAAAGGGCAGGGAAAGGGCAGGGAAAGGACAAGGAAGTAGACAGTGGTGCCACATGACTCAGGGCTGCCGAGAGAGGCCTCCTTCCCTGCCCTTAGTCATAGCAAGCAGGGCTCTTCCCCCAGCACAAAGCTGACTGACCACCTGACCCTCACCCCTTCTTGCACTCTCTCGAGGATCCACCTTTCCAGAGAGGTCCTTCCCCAGCCAAGCCCTGAACACCTGTCCCTGCCCACCTGCCCCTGGACTTCACTGGGACAGGGACCAGCTCCTCAGACACAAAGGAGTGCTGGTGGTGGACTCAGAGCACTTTCCACCTGTCCATAAAATCATCCTTCACTGAGCTCAGGTTCAGAGCAAAGCACAGAGGATAGTGTCCACAAGACAAGTCCTCAGAGCTCCCTGCCTGATGGGGAGGACAGACCCAAACCCAAATAAGGCTGGTACCACCCGGTAGGAGACATTAAGACAATTCTAGATAATTAAATGCAGAGGGAGTTTGTCACTAGTCAACCTGTCTTATACAAAATGCTACAAATAGAAGGACATGGAAGGACAATAAAACAAACAAATAGATTTAAAAAAATGGGCAGATGACTTCAATAGGCATTTCTCTGAAGAAAATATACAGACAGACATGAAGCACATGAAAGATAGTCAACATCACTAATCTTTTCTTTTTTTTAAGAGAGAGAGAGAGAGAGAATGAATTTTTTTAATATTTATTTTTTAGTTTTCGGCGGACACAACATCTTTGTTTGTATTTGGTGCTGAGGATCGAACCTGGGCTGCACGCATGCCAGGCGAGTGCGCTATCGCTTGAGCCACATCCCCAGCCCCAACATCACTAATCTTAAGGGAGATGTAAATCAAAGTTATAATGAAATGCCCCTCTATGCTCATTAGGGTGTCTACTATCAAAAATCAGAAAATAAATATTGTCTAGGATGTGGAAGAATCGAAACTCTTATGTGCTGCTGCAGAAATATAAAATAGTTCAGCCACCATGGGAAAAAAATTTTAAAATAGAATTATTATATGATCCAGCAATTCTAGTTCTGGACATATACTCAGAAGAATTGAAAGCAGGTCTCAAAGAGGTATTTGTGCACCTATATTCACAGCAGCACTGTTCACAAGAGCTAAAACAGGGAAACAACCACGGTGCCCTTTCATGGGTGACTAAGTACGAAAGATGTGGTATATTGATTCCATAGAATATTATTCAGCCTTAAAAAGGAAGGAATCCTGTCATGTGCTACAACATGGATGAACCTTGAGGAAATTATGCTAACTGAATTAAGCTGTCACAAACAGTCAAATACTGTGCTATTCCACTGATGTGAGGCACCTAGAGTAGTCACAGTCATAGAGACAGAAAGTAGAAGGGACATGGCCAGGAGCTGGGTTAGGGAAAAAAATAAAGTGTTATTCCTTAATGAAAAGAAATACAGTTTTACAGATAAAAAGGATTAGGGAGATGGATGATGGCAATGGCTATCACAACATTATGAATATTTGTAATACCATGGAACTGTGCATGTGAAAAGGGTTAAGACAGTAAATTTTGTTATGTATATTTACAAAAATGAAAAATTGGAAAAAAAAATCATAAAATAATAGACAGTAAGTCAAAGCCATATGAAGAAAAAAAAGGAATACTAGTAAGGATAACCATAGAGTAAAGTTGAAAGTCAGAGCCAGGCATGGTGGTGCATGCTTGGAACTGCAGAGACTCAGGAGGCTGAGGCAGGAGGATTGCAAATTCAAGACCAGACTCAGCAAGATAGTGAGACCCTGTTTCAAAATAAAATAAAAAGGGATGGGATGTAGTTCAGTTGTAGAATGCCCCTTGGTCCAATCCCCAGTTCCAGAAAAACAAAAACAAACAATTTATAAAGAAGGGGAGGGCTGGGGATGTGGTTCAAGTGGTAGCGCACTCACCTAGCATGCATGAAGCATGGGTTTGATCCTCAGCACCACATAAAAATAAAATAAAGATATTGTGTCCACCTAAAACTAAAAAATAAATATTAAAAAATATATTTTTTAAAAAAGGGGGAAAAGCCTGGAGGAATGGCGCATACTTTAATCCCAGCCACTTGGGAGCTGAGGCAAGAGGATCACAAGTTCAAAGCCAGCCTGGGAAACTTAGCTAGACCCTGTCTCAAGAAATAAATAAATAAAAATAAATAAATAAAAAAATTTAAAAAAGAAAGAAACTTCACAGAAGAGGAAATGAGGAAGGAATCAAAGCCAGGTATGGTGGTATATTTCTGTAATCCTAGCAACTTGGAAGGCTGAGGCAGGAGGATCACAAGTTCAAAACCAGCTTCCACAAATTTAAGGCCATCTTTGGCAACTTAGCAAGACCTTGTCTCAAAATAAAAGTAAAAAGAGCTGGGGATGTTACTTAGTGGTAGAGCACCCTGGGTTCAGTCCACAGTACCAAAAAGAACAAAAAAAAAAAAAAAAAAAAAAAAAAAGGAGAGAGAAGAGAATTAAAATAGTAGATGAGGAAAAAAATCAGTCAAACACAAAAGAACCGAGAGGGGAAAGTCACAGGAAAGGTCACAAGAAAACAAACAGCAAAACAGCAGAAGTAAAATTAAGCCCACCCTTAGCAGTAATTGCCTTAAATGTAAATGGATTGGATCTTTAGTTAAGGGGACAATAAAAACACAGGATCAATTATGATAAGCCTCAGCTTCTCCACTTGAGACCCAAAGACACACACGGGCTCCAGGGGAAGGACTTCATATAGGTGGTATTCCATGCAAGTAGCAACCAAAAGAGAGCTGGGGTGTCAACACCAATGTCCTCTGAACCCATTTAAAGCCAACAGTTGTTTTCCGAGCTGGCTGCAGTGTGGTAGACCTGTAATCCTGCTACGCAGGAGGCTGAGGCAGGAGGATCACAAGTTCAAGGCCCGCCTGGGCAACTTAGTGATACCCTGTCTCAAAAGAAAAAAATGAAAAGGACTGGGAATATAGTGTCATGGCAGGGCGCTGGCCTGGCCTGGGAAGGCTCTGGGTTCCATCCACCCTCCCCCCCAAAAAGTTGTTACAGAAGACAAAGAAGGACATTATATTTTACTAAAAGTATCAACCCAAACCGACATCAACAGCCCATGAATTTATTTTCAAACTTCCCTCTGCCCATAAATCTGGGCCAAGTACCCATGGCCCCAACCTGGCCCTGCAGAGAGGAAATCACGTCAGACTGGGACAAGAGAGCCCTGCCTGAAGGCCTCCGAGCGGCGGGTCCTGTGCACCACCGAGCTCCAGGTTCTCATTCCACCCCCCACCAGGGACCTTGCAACCCGGCCAGTTGGTCTCCTCAATGTGTTCCCAAGGGCTACTGCAATGGCCTCAGAGCCTTCCTGGACTCTTCCTTTCCCCTTCCTGGCCTCTCCAATTCCCCACTACCCCTGGAAAAGACAGGCTTCCATTTCTTAAATAAAAGAAAGAAAAAAAGAAAAAAAAAAGACAGGCTTCCAGCTATCTTTTCAATTGGTCTGGAAACTCTTTCAGGACTGAAAATAGGAGGGCTCCGTGGCACCTTGCTTGGGTGGGTGGGTGACAGTGTGGCTGAAGAGGGCAGCCTCTGATACACTTCCGCACCTCCATTCCATTCCCCAGGCCATAAACACATTGGGCCTGCCCAGGCTGCCACAGGGTCGCTAGGCAAGAGCTACAATGCCACCCAGCACCTGCAATCTGACCTCTTCTCTCCAACACTGAGCCTGTTCCCGAGCCTCCCCTGGGCCCTCGCTGCAGCCCATCCCTGGGCCTCCTCTTCCTGGCTATTGTCCCCCTCAACATCTTGGCTCCCAGTCCTATCTGGACTCCTTACCAGGAGCCTCAGCTTCTCCATTTCGATATGGGCATGAAGGTCCCTACCTCACAGCCTTATCGCTATAGAATGAGATCATGCATAGCATGTCTGGCACATAGGAGGACCAAGGGGATTTCTCCTGATGATTAAAACTCTTAACAAATGAATAAGCTATTTTCATGAGTAAAGAGATTTGGGTTCTTAGCCCATTTTGAGGAAGGTATCTCCTGTGCCTGGGACCCTGTGGGGAGCTCGGACGGGCTGGGATGATGGGTAAGTACATGGATGGAGGAATCTGTCACTGATAAGTCCCACATGGAGACATTCTCCTACCTGTGGAGAAAGAACCATTGTATTCGTTGAGGTCTCCTGAGATTTTTTTTTCATCCAAAGTAAAGTGAGAAAACAAAGGATAGGGAAATGTCACAGCCGGGAACACTGTTGCTATTGCTGGTAGTTAAGCTCTCCTGAGCTCTGTCCAGCTGGGCTAAGCATTTCATATACACTGGTGTTTCAGTCTCAGCCACTCCTATGAGGGAGGTGTTCAGATATGGAAAATAGTGCAGCAGTTGTCCTACAGCCACGCGGCTGGACAGTGGAGGGACTCTGAGGTCAAGTGGTGGTGTGCTCGCTGACCCAGCCCACCAGCACAGAGCTCCTCTGGAGTGGGCTGACGCCTGGGGCTGAGGGAGTGTGGGGAGGAGAAGGAAGGTTGTCCCTCATTTCTGGGGCTCCCCAGGAGGCCCGGGAAGGCAGTGAAGGGAGAAGGAGTGATGTGGACAGGTGAGGTGGAGCAGGGGAGGCCAAGGCTGTGGGGGGACCGCTGGGGTGGGGGGAGGAGCAGGCATCAGGCCAGGTGGCAGGTAAGGAAGAAGCACGGTCATGGCACGTTAGCCTCACAAGAGCAGCCCTGGGAAAAGAGGGCCTCCATCTTCTCTTATTGGTGGGGAAACTGAGCTCAGAGAACAAGCCCAAGGCCTCTACTTTTCAGCAAAGCCCAAGACAAAGCCCGGGGCATGGGCACTGCCTTGTGGAACCCAGAGGTGGGACATTTTTTGGATCAAAGAAGCAACAAAAGATTATTTCCTATTTGAGGGTGGGCACAGCCCCTTCATCTACAGACCCCTGCTCCCCACAGAGTGAGGTGGGCCAGCATGCAAAGGTGGCAGTAGGGGAAGGGGACAGGAGGTCCAGTCAGCCAGAGGCCTGCTTCAGAGATCCCTGGGGGAAAACACCCTTGGGGAGCCATGGAGGCCCAGGCCCTCCTTCTGTCCCCTCCCACCCAGCTCCCTGTGGCACATGGCAAACGCTCAGTGAAGGTGACGTTTTCCCTCTTGTGGATTCTGGCCATTCTGGTCAAGGGCTCTAGGGGGCACTTCCCCCTCTAGATCCCACCCTGAAGTTCGCCTTCTTACACACACATCCCATGTGGCTGCAGGGCTGCAAGACAAGTCTGCTCCACTGACCTCTGATGGCCCAGGACAACAGGAAGCTGCTGGCCAAGCCCCACAGCACCAAGCCCCACAAGCCCCAGGGCCCTGTGCCAGGCCCACCTGGCCCAGGGCCCACATTCCTGGCTCCCGCTCTGGAGACCAGAAGCTCATTAGAGCCTCAGACCAGTCACGGGAAAGGGCTGAGGGTCGGAGGCTGTGGTGGCCCTGGGGAGGAAGGGGGACCAGAGGGCTCAGCTGAGGGGCAGCACCTTTGCCTCTTCCCATAAACCCCAGGGAGCTCCAGCTTAGGACATGCCAGCCCTGCTCACTGCTGCCTAAGGCCCTCAGGACACATCAGGATCACGACCCTTCCTAAGCAGACTTGCCAACCCTTTCCCCCAGGACTTCCCCAGGTTTGAGACTTTGCACATGCTGTTCCACTGCCTGAAACACCTGGGATTCAGAAACGTGGGAAATCCATCATTTCTGCCAAGTGGGGTGAGTCAGTGAGAAAAGGAAGCCCCACAGGGACCTCAGAGGGAGCAGATTCCAGCCTGGGACTCGAGCTGCAGGGAAAGTTCCCAGAGGGTCTTGAAGCAGAGAGTAGGAGTTTTTCAAGAGAAAGGCCTGGAGAGGGTATCCCACAGTTCAGCATATAGTTGAGAGAGGACGGGATGGCAGCAGGATGAGCCACCCAACAAGGTGACTCCTTGAGAGGTCAAAGGTGAAGGGAGAGCAGGGCCGGGAGCACCCACCTGCTGGAGAATCACCATAGTCTGTCAGTGCTCCCGCTGCTGCCAGCCAGAGACGGTTCTGCAGAGAGAGGGACCTGGTCAAGCCTCTGAGCAGGCCAGCCCAGGGAGCCCTGAGCCTATCTAGGGTCACCTGGGCTCCTCCCAAAGCTCCAGCCCCTCCTCCCTGGAGGAAACCCTCCCTGGCTCCTCTCCCTCTGGCCACAGCCCAAACCACGTGACTGAAGCCTTGGCCACTGTCAGCAGCCCCATTGCCCAGAACAGCGGACGCTCTGTCATCCAGAGATTCCCAAAGGGCTCCCAGGAGAGAACAAGTCTAGCCCCACCTAAATATATAAGCAGAGGGGCCCAGGGACAGACCAAGCCTTGCTAAGTTCACACAGCAGGGCAGGACCATTCAGAACTAGGACTTGGTCTCTGGCCTCCCAGTTCAGGGTGGTCCTTGGAGTATAGGTGAAAGGGCAGCCTAGGCTGGGGACAGTCATGAGCTGAGCTAAAACCTTGCCAGATTCGCTGCTGCTGCCCTCAGGACAGGCAACTTCAGCCCCTGAAGTCTGGCTTTCAAGGTCCAGCCAATCGGGGCCTTGCCCATATCTCAAGTCTTTTTTGTCCCCAACCTGTCACTCGATATTCCTGAAATATTCTGCTCTTCTCAGACCTCTTAGCTTTTGCTTACATTGGCCCTTCCACCTGGAATTCAGACTAGAAAAATCTTGTCTGTGGTTCATGGCTCAGTTCAGGTGGTACCTCCTCTAGGAAGCCTCCCCTGACCCTGTCCATGCCTCCAAGGTCCTCTGTGTCTCCCTTCATCCCAGGCTTGACTACACGTATTCTGTTGTCTGGGTTGGGGCCTGTCCCCACCTCTGCCCTGAAAGCTGGGGATTGGATTCGGCACAGGGTAGGGCCTGAGTCTGAGCCGTCCCCTATCTCTAGCCTTGGCCAGCACAGGGCTGGGCTCAGATTTGGGATTGGGAAGGACTCCTGGGACTAGGTGTAGCTCTTAAAGCCCTGGCCCATGGGCCCTGGCAAGAGGCCCTGATGGCCCCAGACCTGTCCTTCAGGATGAACATCAATTTTTCACAAGGACCCATTCAGAGGCACCGGGGCATTTGATCCTCTGCCCATGACACTGCCTGACACCTGAGCCCTGACCCCTGTGCTGAGCCCTGGTCTCAGTGGGCACACAGTCCGTCTGGAGACCAGCACTAGCCTGGGTACCGGTAGGGAAGTGAATTCAACAAGGGCCCGCAGGTAGCTGCCACGGGGAGCTATGTCTGAAGAGGACTCCCAGGTCACTTGCCGGCATCCAAGGCCAGCATGAGCCAGGACAACCAGGGGCAGACCAGAGTTGTTACAAAAGGTACGGGACCATGGAGGCTGGTGAGGCTGTAGAACTTAGGGCCCACACAGTAGGAGAAACTATGAGATATATGATTTATTTCTAAAAATGGGAACTAGACCATGTTCAAGCTCATTGCTTTTCAAATTGATGATAGGAAACACAGATTGCATTTATATTTCTGAGCCCGTGCCCGATTTTGCCTTCTCCCCAGGACAGTCCTGGCTGATGGGCTTCAGACCCCCATGTCACAGATAGGAAATTTGAGGCAGAAATAGGAAGTGACTTATCCAAGGACAGAGCATGTCTGCTCCAGGACGCCCCTCACCCCAGCTCCCGCTCAGCAACAATTCAGCAGATACCATGCGCTCGGCTCTTCCCTTCTCCAGGGTTTAAGCCTTCATCTTTCCAGGCTTAGGACAATTTCATTCAAGGACTGCTGTGGAGGCACCCCTGTGGGTGGCAGGAAGCCCAGGAGCAAGGGGCTATGGGGGCAGGGGTTCCAGAGGAAGCCCATACCCAGGACTCTTCCAAGCTCCCTCTCCCCATGCCTGGGAGCAACCCAGCCTTACCTGGGTCCCAGAAGCACACTCTCAGCACCCCACCGGCTTGGGTGCTGCTGCCACAGGCACAGAGGACTCAGGAAGCAGGGCACAAACGTAACTGGCCTGCAGACACGCTGCCCTGCCTGTCTTACTCCGAGGCCCGCTGTGGGTGTCACTCTGGGTCTTTCCGACTCTCTCTGGTCTCTCTTCGCCCTTCTCTCTCTGCCCAGGGAGGCTGTCCAGCCAGCACTGCCACCCTCCTTTCTCACTCCAGAGCCTTCTCCCAGGAGGCGGAGCCGGAGGGGGCCTCCAAGGTCTGGGTGTGGTGACATCAGCATGGGGGATGGGCTGTGCTGGGACTAATGTCCAGAGGCTGTCCAGGGCTCTGTGCAGGCCCCCACCCATCCTGGCCTCAGGTGCCTCTGTCACTTGCCCAAACCTGCTACCTGCTGACTTGGCGCGAGGGCAGGAAGTCTGTTCTGGTTTTGGTCGCTGATTGCTGGCAGCTCAGGTGCACCTGCCTTCCTGCAAGCCCACCGTCTCCTAAGGTGGCTGGGTGAGACTCCCACAGCACAGGGGCAGGCAGCCCATGGCAGGAGGCGGGTCCTAGCTAGCTCAGCACTTGGCACCCGCTCCCAGACACACTGGCCCGTGCCCTCTGAAGCACACCAACTCAACACAGCCCCACAACATGTTCTGGGGGTGGGGTGCACTTTATTCTACAGTCATCCAGAAACTTTGTGAACCAGACAACTTGGGGCAACCCCAGTGCACCAGGAACACATACCAAGGGAGGTAAAGTGTGTGATTTGAAAGGGACTGAGGACAAAGAAGGGCACAAAGCCTGTTATTAGCATTGTGCAGCCCGGGGCTGGGGGTGACTTCTTGAGACTTGGCCCTTTGTCTTTGCCACCCTTGGCCTATAGCTCTGGGCCCCAGAGAGGGAGAGGCACTTTTGTCTCCCTAGGCTCCATACCTGGGGTACATCTGCAGGGAAACCAACCATGGATGGGTGTGGGGGCCTGTGGGGACCCGATGACCCAACAGCACCACCTGCTGGACGAAGTCTCCACGGCCACAGCGCCAGGGAAGCAAGGCAGAGTGCGGGGAGCCAGGCCCCAGCTTCCCAGCTCCAGCTGCAGCTTCGGTCCCTCCACAGGTCGGCCTGGTCTCCCACATCCACCTGGGCCTCACAAGCCCTTTAATGGTGTCCTTGGTGCGGCTGCCTCTGCACCCCTGGATCAGGGCTTGGGCCTGCTTGACCTAGCAGGCGAAAGGAGTCCCCTGGGAAGTCCCACACTGCCTAGCAATCTTCCTACAGTGTTTGTCGTGATTGGAGATCCATCTTCCAGAGCATGGACTGTCTCCCTGTGTCCCCAGGGCGAGGCTTGTAAAGCCAACAGCACTGACTGGCTGTAGGCTTATCCTGCTGACCAGAGGACAGTCACCCATTGTATCATCCCCTGCAGAGGGGGAAAGACAGACACAAGAAGATATTTCTGGATTGCAGAAACATTTATTCTGAGAACAGAACAGGCCTCCTCTCCCTCAGCCTGGCAGTGGGCCCCAGAAGGACTGAAGCCCAGGTCTGGCTGGTGTGGGCTGGAGGCCCTGCCCATCTGTGAATGCCGACTCTGAGGCCCTCCTGGGCGCACAGGTGAATTGCTCTCCCTGATCCACCATCTATTCTCACCTGTTCGGACCCCACACCTTCCTGGGGATCAGAGATCCCTGCACAGCCAGGAACCAGCCTGGCCCACCTCGAGGGAAGGAGCTGCTGTTCCAGTTCTGCTGTAGGTGGGAGGCTAGGATCAGCCCCCAGGCTGAAACCTACACAAATCAGCCACTTGGTCCCAGTTTGCCCCTATACCTAGGGGACTATGGCTGAGCAAAGACCCACGTGTCAGCCCCAGAGGCCCAAGCTGGCATACCTGACTCAGGAATCTTAATTTGAAATAGACAAGAAGCGGTGATTACAGGAACGTGTATGGTGTGTAGCATACAGAGATACACAGAGAGAGGGGTTGCTTTGCCCTTGTTTAGCACTGTGGGTGCTGACAAATAGGAATCATTGGCCCCACTTTGCAGAGGGAGAGATCAGAGGCACAGGAGGTTTAAGTGACTTGCTCCTGGACACATGCACAGTTCCAGCCCTGGGTCCTCTAGGTCTTTCAGTTCCAGGGCAGGACCCAGGAGCAGAGCCAGCCCCAGAGCAAGGTGGCAATATCAGAGAATCCAGCACCTCCAGCCAGGACACTGGACTGAACAGTGAGCTCTGGAGAAGAAAATTCAGGTTCCCAAAGGAATTGCTGTCCTGGGGCCAGCTGGACTTTCCATTTGCTTTGCCTGGTCCGAAGTCCAAGGAGGGTACAGAGGAGACCCTGAGTGGGTCACGGCACCAGCACTTCACAGAAGTTCTCCAAGAACACAGCGCCAGCCTGCAGTCACCCAAGCACAAACACCCTCTTCGTCACCCTCCTGCAGACCTCCTCTGAGAAGGCCTGACTTCGCCCATGTCCCTGCCCAGGTGGAATCAAAATAAAATTAGAGGGTGAGCAAAACTGGTTTCAAAAGAAAGGGGGATCCAGAATCTCCTTTAAACCCCCCTGGCTAAAACTGAGATCTTTTTTTTTTTTTTAAATACAGAGAACACTAAAAGGAACATTTTGGTCCAGGCAGTAAGAGGAGCACTGTGGCCCCATTAGCTGTTGGGGGAAGATGTGGGTGGAGAGCTTCTGGGGAGGCAATGGAGTCACCTGTCTCCTGCCATGCCCAATAGGTGACCTGACCCCAGCAGGCCTGGCACCACCCACCCTGGAGTCCTTTCTCCTATGGGAAGCTGGGGTCTTGCAGCAAGGGGAGCCTGTGCCTCCCTCTGGGTCCCCACAGCTGTGCTGCCTGCCTGGCCCACTAACGGGGCTCACTCCTTCCAACATCAGGCAGGGGACTCAGGGAGGTGCCCTTTACTTCCCACGAGGGCCACTGCCTCAAACCAGGGGCTGAGAGTGGATCAGAACCTGGAATGAGAAGGTAGCTGCAGCCTGCCTGGGCATCTGCCTCTGGGGGACCTGAAGACAGAGGCCCAAGGTGGGGGCTGGGTGGTTCCCTTCACCTGTTGACTTGTGAGCGTTGCTTCTTCATTTTGGGGGGAAAAAATGGATGGCTGAGTGGGCAGGATTAGAGAATGAACAGGAATCACCTGCACATGTCCCAAATTCCAGCCTGAGCAGAACCCCAGCAAATGCCCAGCAAGCACTCTTTCAAAGTAGCTTGGAAATCAAGTGTAAGTGACAGAAAAAGTGAATTCTGGGAGACTGAGGTGGGCCTGGGAAACAAGGGGCAGGAAACATGGGGCTTGGGGACATGGCAGTTTGTGTGTAAACAAGTGACATCTTCTTGGCACTCCTCGGCAGACAGCAGGGCCTGGGGAAAATGTTTTCAACGGATAGAGTCCTTTAGCAGTGGTGACAGCTGGGGTGGGGAGGGGACTCCCCAACAAGGAGGGAATGCTTTGGGGCCCTCAGGACACTGAGGTCCAGAGAAGGGTAGAGATCTACCAAAGTCACACAGCAAGTCAGTAAAAGAGTGGAAAAGGACCCCAGCATCTGGCTCCCAGGCTGGTCCCAAGTCTGGTGGGGACATGCAGGTGGTGGTGAGACTGTTGGGGCCGGTAGATGGGCAGGCATCAGATAGCTGTGAGGGAGGCACTGCTGAGGACGTGCACAGCCACGGTGCCTGGCAAGTCGCTCGGCTGCCGGCTGCTGCGGTCTCGGAGGTGGAGGGTGTGCAGGGCCTGGAGGTCATCCGGGTCAGCCTTCAGGTGCACCTGGCCCAAGAATTCATCCTTCAGGACTCGCTGATTCCAGATCTGGGAGGAGACAGAAGATTATGGTAGGGGCCACATAGTCTATGGTAGGTGCTGGTGGTGACAGCTAGGTCTCAAACTCACTTCCCGCAGTGCAAGCCTGGCCAAGGAGCCCTGGGTGGTCTGCCTTGGCCAAGGGCATGCCCCATCCAGAGTCTCAGGCTCCCCGTCTCTCAAACTGCTCTTCCACCTATAAAGTCACATCTGTTCTTATTAGCTCTGCTGCTGACCTAGGATGAACTTGGACAAGTGATACACCCTCTGCTCTAGTTTTCCCATCATTTTTTTTTGGGGGGGGACGGGCTACTCAGGATTGAGCTCAGGGGCACTCGACCACTGAGCCACATCCCCAGCCCTGTTTTGTATTTTATTTAGAGACAGGATCTCACTGAGTTGCTTAGGGCCTCACTTTTGCTGAGGCTGGCTTTGAACTCATGATCCTCCTGCCTCAGTCTCCCTAGCTGCTGGGATTACAGGTGTATACCACAGTGCCCGGCTAGTTTCCCCATCTTTAATATGAGGGTCAATATGAGGGTTGAGTCCTTTCCACTCCAATATCTATGAGTCTGTGATTTGATCCAGTGGGACCCAATGTTAAGAAAACTTAGAAAATCTACTGAGGCTCTCCGGGGGGTACCCCAGCATTTGTTCACAGAGTTTTTTCACCCAGAGAGATGCTGTTCTGAGCCTGGGGGGATACAGAACTTCCTGGTAATGAGCTCAAAATCATGTACCAGCCTGAGAGGGGTGGGAAGGCCTTCCAAGGACACTGGCTTTCCCACCCCTGCTCAGAGCTCTTAGGAAACAGCCACCCTGGTCTCCAGCCACTTTCCCAGGTGGAGCCACTACAGGGGAATCTAAAGAATAGCTATGAGGCTGTGGGCGAGGTCAGCAGAGATGACCATTGTCCACAGCCGAGAGACTGACCCTGCTGGGTCTTGGGATTGCATTGGCTAAAACAACTGGCCCACTTACTGAGGGTGACCAGGAGGGGCAGGCAAGAGAATGCCAAGGCCACATGGGGAGGTAGGGACAGATGGAGAACCAGAATCCAGCAAAGGTTTTCTGCCCTGGAGCCTGTGGGCAGGTGGGCTCACCTGCACGGTGATGGGCTGGCTTGGCTTCTTGCGGTAGAAGACTCCTTTCACATTGTACTCAGGTGTGGAGGTCCCTTTCTGCACAGTTGAGCGGACTTTGTCCCCTTCACACTTGATGATCACGTAAGAGTTAGCCCCTAGGGAGGGGGAGGGGGAGCTGGGGTGAAGGTGGAGGCTGGAGCAGGGCCTGGGTGGGACAGATGTCTGGGAGGTGAAGTGCCTCCCTGGGCTCATGCATTCAGAAGGGGAGAGCAGAGCCTGGCCCACCCCAGGGAGCCTTAACTTCCAGACACTGGCAGATGGCAGGAGGGCCCTGGCCATGTCTGGCCTTATCCATGAGGTTCTCTCGGCTCAAGCTTCCTACCATAGTACCTCCTCGAGCCTCCAGGTCACCTTCCCTGAGCCCTCCCTACCAGCTCTCTGTCCCAGCATCTGATTTCCCTACCACCCAGGAAGACCCTGGGAGCAAGAAGCAGCCTTACTCCTCTCTGAGCCAGGATCCCCCAGCAGTGGCTGGCCTACAGTGGGTGTGAGGAAAGGTCTGACACCAGCTGAGTGTCAGAAGGGAGTTGTGGAGGCTGAGCAAGGAGAGGGCCTGGGGCAACTGCCAGGAGGGAGACACAGGCCTTTCCCTGGGCGAGCTCACCTGTCTGGGAGTCCTTGAGGCCAGCAGCCCCCAGGACATGTACCTGGGTCACCTGCTGGGGGTAGCCACACAGGGAGCTCCAGCAGGTGCGGGGGGGCTCATCATGGCGCAGTTCTCTAATCCAGGAAGGACAAAGAGGCCCGGGGAGACAGTGAGAAGGGGGTTCAGAGTGAGCAAGGGGAGAGGAGGGTTTAATACAGACATTCATTTAGTTAGTCCTGGGTCCATCTCTATGGGCAGAACGAGCCACCCAAGCTCACGGCTTCCTGCCTTCTCTATCCCTATCCAGGGGCACCTATCCCATAGGTAGGGAGAGGGGAATAATTTTATGAGCACCTACTACTGAGTGCCAGGCCCTCTGCTGGGTGACATAGGCGGTGTCATTTCTAATCCTCAAAAAGTCTGGGGACACACAGGACTATTATTTGTCCATTTTATAGGGGGGGAAGCACCAGGCTTCCCCAGGGGAAAGCCCCTTCCCACACAGCTGGAAAGCGGTGGAGCAGGGGGTGGCAAGGCCCGGGTCATCTGAAGACCACACGGGAAGCTGCTGCCTGGGGCTGGGATGTGGGCAGGGCCCTCTCCTGGGGACAGTGAGTCTGGGCTGCATGACAAGGTGGCGAGGTTAGTGGAGGATACACAAGGTCTGCTCTCCCGCAGGGACAGGGGTGGTTTCGGCCGTCCCTGATCCCCAGAGCCAGCTCCCTCAGGGAGAGGAGAAAGGCCACAAGGCTAGAATCAGGCTGGGTAGTGGGCCAGCCTGACATGACCACACCTTGGCATGACCTTGGGCACCTTTCTAACCATGATCCCTGTTTTCATTTGTAAAACAGAGTGGCCAGGCCGCCTACTTGGGGGTGTGGGAAGATCAAATGAGGTGAGTGGAAGCTTCTTTGTAACTGGGAAGTGCAGTGCACACAGGAGCTGCTGGTGGTGGTGGTGCCCGAGAGGCCAGGACAGACACGGGGAAGGGGAGAAGGGGCAGGGGATGGGCAGGAGGTCAGCCCAGGGAGGCTGGATGCCCAGGCTCCACACCTTGGGCAGACCTCAAGTGCCCCTGGGACTGCAGACTCTGCTCAGCCTGGCATGGACTGTCACACCGCAACCCTGGCCCACTGCAGTCCCTGCGCACCGGCAGTTGGAGGGCACGTCCGTGAAGACTCTGAGCAGGAACTCGCCGGTGTGGCCTGGCTCAAAGGTGGTGGGGATGATGACGTAGCGGCCCTCGGGCTGGTCCGTGCGCAAGAAGACGCTGCGCGAGTTGATGTAGATGGAGCTGGCGGCCTTGTGCTGCAGGCTGTGCATGCGGTACTGGCGGTTCTCCTCCACCTGCGGACACAGGAGGGGCTGGCCACTGTGCCACCTGGCATACCCAGCTTGCCCCATGTCCCCTCGCCACCAGGAAAGGACAATGGAACCCATGCGTGTGAAATTCCAAAATGGGCTAATCTATAAAGAAGTGGATTAGGGTTTTGCCTAAACTGAGGGGAAGCAGGTCCTAGATTGGGTGAGGGGTTTCATTTTGGGGAGATGAAAATGTTCTAAAATTGTAGTTTCTAACTCCGTAACCACACCCAAAGTCTCTAGATCATATACTCTGAATAGGTAAATTGGATGGTCTATGAGTTGTATTTCAATAAAAGCTATTAAAGACGAAGGGCACCGGGCATGGTGGGGCATGCCTGTGTTCCCAGAGGCTCTGGAGGCTGAGATAGGAGGATCATGAGTTCAAAGCCAGCCCCAGCAACTTAGCGAGGCCCCCCAAGCAACTTAGCAAGACCTTGTCTCTAAATAAAATATAAAAAGGCTGGGGATATGGCTTGGTGGTTAAGTGCCCCTGGGTTCAATCCTGGTACAAAAACAAAAAACAAAACTGAAGGCAAGGAGTTAGGGCAGTGGGACATGACTGTAATCACAGCTGTTTTGGACTGCAGGAGGACCGCAAGTTCAAGACCAGCCTCAGCAACCTAGTGAGATCCGGTCGCAAAGTTAAAAGTAAAAAGGGCTGGGATGTAGCTTGGTAGCAGAGCACTCTTGGGCTCAATCCCGAGTACCACAAAGGAAGCGGATCACAAGGAACCCCCTAATAACAAGTCCCTTGGAGTTTCTCACTGTTATACTAGGATCAGGTACGGCAGTCCCCCATATCCATGATTCTGTTTTCCACTGTTTCAGTTACTTATAGTCAACTATATGCTGAAAAAATTAAATGGAAAATTCCAGAAATAAACAATTCAGAAATTTAAAATCTCTTGCTGTTCTGAATAGTGTGGTGTAATCTCGCACCAGCTCCTTTCACCCCTCAGGGCAAGGATTTGGCTTTTTCCAGCATATCTATGCACCAATGACTTAGTGGTCGTCTTGGTGACACTGGAGTGCATAGGACTTGGTACTATCTGCAGCTTCAGGCATCCACGGGGTAGGGGTCTGGGACCTACCCGCCATGGAGGAGGGGACTACTGTATCATGGCCTGCCCAAACCATGGCACAAATCTATGAAATGACATCACCAGCTGCCAGGACATGCTAGGCAAGTCCTAGAGTAAGTGCCACAATACGCCGTGATCTCCTGAGTGAAGGCCGTGACATGTCAAGGTCACGGTGTCACAACAGGCCAGCCTGTGGCGAATGCAGTACAATGATGTGAACAGATCGCCTCAATGTGACTGAACACACTGAAGGCCAGGGACCCAGCACACCCATGTGGTTTCATCAAGTTCATGGGGTCTGACAAGGACATGGATCCCACTCTGCCACCTGTCACCACACACTGGGCCTCACACGTGGATGGCCTCAGCTTCCAGGTTGTGGGGAGTGGCCACAGTGAGCCCACCTGGCTCATCTCAACTATGCTCCTACCTGTCCTGGCATGGCCTCTGACACAGGGAGGTCCCAGGAGAGGGCTCTGAGCTCTGAGGAAGGGCAGCAGCCCTCAGAGCCCAGCCCCAGCCCCAGTCCTCCCCTCCCTCACCTGGGCCTGTGGTCTTGGGAGCTCCCACAGAAGCCACGCCCTGGAGGGGCCCACACCACTGCATCCCCATGATGTCACGGAGCAGCTGGGGTGCTGTCAGAGACTGAGGTGCTCTAGAGTGTTCTCCCCAGACACGGGCAAACCAAATTCTCCCGTGCTCTCCTCACCCTCAGCAGGGGTCCAGCTGGCCTCACCTTGTAGATGTCAAAGCCAATGGCCAGGTTCTCGCCCTTGCCCTCCTGGCGGGTGGACCGCTTCGGCTGCTGCTGAAGACACACCAGCACCTCATCTTCCGGCTTCCTGACCTCAAAGATGTACTGCAGGGATGGCCAAGGAGAGACAGACACCCTGTTGGCTCCGGGGTGCCTGGGCTCCTGAACCAGGACCAGACACTTTGGCTGTGTGAGCTTGGGCCAGTCCCATCACCTCTCTGAGCCGCTGCATCCCTCCTCTGTAGCATGGGCCTGCCCACGCCTACAATGGCTACTCTGCGTGAAGGCTCAGCTCAGGGCCTGGCATGTAGTTAGCTGATGCTCAATAAAGGCACACTGATTCCCAGGACTGAGCAGTGCTCACAGGCTGTGAGTGAGGAAGCCGCAGGGCAGAGGCTGCTGCCGGGGAGCTGAGCCCGGCCAAGTTCCCCAGGAACAGGCACGACTGTGCTACCATGAAACCACGCACTGATCCTCAGCTCCACCACTAAATGTCCTGAAGATTCTGGACCAGACACTCAGAAGTCCCTGAGTCACAGTTTCCTCATTTTTACTGTCTGCAGGTCAGGTTTAAGTGTAGGGCTTCGTGACAGCCAGCTGGGACTGCTGCGACCGTCTACTGTACACACAGGTATGCCGAGACCCAAGGAGGGGTAGAGATGTACCTGAGGTCATGCAGGAGCCCCTGGAGGGACAGAGGGGCAGGGGGGCGCTGCAGTCGCTGCAGAGGCAGGGTGAGGTCCCTGAGGATGCCCACCTGCGGGTTCTGGAAGAAGGTGTCCTTGTGGTTGATGCAGCCCCCGCTGCGGTTCTGCCGAGGGTCCTCGTGCCGAGTCCAGGCACCGCGCAGGCGGGCCTCCTCCCACGTCTTGTGGATGCTCAGGTAGGATGTGTTGAGCAGGCGGCACTTGATGATGTCGGTGAAGTAGCGGCACATGTCCTCGAAGGTCATCCTGGGTGAGGGAAGGGGCTGAGCCAGGCAGCCCCCAGGCCCTCCTGCCTGCCCACCCTTTATGCTCTAAACCATGGCTCACATAGGAGTGACTGGGCATGGCCTCCCGCAGAGAATGGTCTCCTCGTTTGTAAAATGGGGCTGAATCTACCAGCAGGCGCCTCACAGGGCTAGTGCAGAAATCAAGTACAGCAATAACAGCTGGCACACAACCTTTAACGGAGTAGCTCGCAAAGGCCGGCTGTACAGCTATATGCATATAGAGGATGGATAACTGAGTACTGCCCTCTGCAGTGTATAAAGCTGGTTTCCATCCATTGTATTGTACATCAGCTATGAAGCCTCAATAGAGCGGTGGGTAGGTGGGTGACCGTGGCCAGGACATTGCTATAGGCACCTTGTGCCTATGCACACCTCCAGGAGCCTGGGTGAGGCCAGGGGAAGTGCATGGAACAAGGGCCTTAACAGGAGTCCTTTCCACAGGCCAAGGGCTCGACTGACCCCTGAGCCAGAGTGAACAAAGCAGATCTTGTCCACAGGAGAATAGAATGAAGGCCCTGGGTGGACTCGGGCAGCAGCTCCCCTGGCATCTGTAGGAGGGTCCTCGACGGGTTGCCAGGATCACTGCCCTCTGCCCCTGGTCTGCCTAGGAGGCCTCATGGCACCCATATCGCAATGGGCAACCCATACGTCTCCAGGAGAGGCTAAATTCCCAAACCAGGTGTGTTTTTGGTGGTGCTGGGGATTGAGCCCAGGGCCTTGTGCATGCAGGCAAGCACTCTACCAACTGAGCTCCATCCCCAGCCCCAACAAACCAGGTGTTCTGTTGAAGAACAACACAGCCTGGCAGAGTCGGGGCAGGACACAGGGGAATGAAGGCAGCGGTGGCCCCCACGCGCCTCGGTCTAGGCTTCCGTTGTCTTCCCAGCCACGCCAGACACCCGCTGCTCTCTCCTCTGAATTCGTCCTGAATTTGAGAGGTGTGCCCTCTCACCTCTGGGGCATGTCTCTCTCCTCAACCATCAAAGGTTACTCTGTACCCCAAATCTCAGCTCAGGAGTCAGCTCCTCTGCGAGGCCTCTCCTCTTCTCTCCCTACTCTGAGCACTCAGGCTACCACAGTGTGCCCCTGTGCTCAGTCCCCTACCTGCTGGTGCCCCAGCCTGCTTGCCAAGAGCAGCCCGGGGGTCCCTCAGGTGGGCAGAGGGGGCTGCAGGGCTAAAGGGCCCATTGCTGCCCAATTCATTATACAGTGGAGGAAACCAAGGCTCAGAGAGATGGTGTGACTTGTCCCAAGCCACACAGCAAGCTTCTGATGGGGCTGTGCTGGAGCCCTGGCAGCCAACTCCCCCACCACCAGGTGCTCCTTGCCAGGTCCAGGTGGTCCCCTTGACCCAGGTTCCAGGCACCAGCACACTCACCAGAACTCGCCATCGTCCTGCACGGTCACACCCATCTTTTCCCGCTCACTCTTGCTCACTTTCTGCCATTCTTCTGAGCTGGGATGTGAGTGCCGGGAAGGAAGGCAGCAGAATAAGAGGGCGGGCCCCACCAGAACCACCCTGAGGGACAGCTCAGCGCGAGGCCACCCTCAGTGCAGTGTGGTTAGGGATACCTGGGGCCCTGCTCAGAGAAGCCCTGTCTGCCCTCTCCCATGGGTTGTGATCATGCTAGGGCTAGGAGGACAGGAAGAAAAGCCGCAGACAGAGAGGGAGGGGACGTGACCTGTCACTATTCGGGGCCTCACCTACTCCACTCCAGGCCTCTCGGCCGTGAACAAGCACAGAGCATCAACCCCGTTCACTGTCAGCTGGTGGCCTCCTCCTTACCCTCCTTCTTGCCCTCCTTCCCAGCCCACTCACCACACTGGTCACTATGTCCTTAGAGGTCAGCTGTCCTCCAGGCCTCTGTCCTTGCTGAATCCACTGCCCCACACAATACTCCAAAGGAAGTCTTTTCTAATTTCATCCTCCCCCAGACCCTTTGAGGCCCAGGTCCAGTATCAGCACCCCCATGGAGCCCACCCCATCCCTGCCCAAACTCTCATGCCCGTGGTGCCCATCCCCAGGCCTCACGTGTCACTCCAGGGACCATTCCACTCCCGCTCGCCCCAGGGGTTGCGTAGGCGGATCATGTCCAGCTTCTCTGACTTGAAAAAGGCCAGCAGGCCATGGCCCAGGCGCACCTTGCGTACGTCGGTGACAGCATAAGCATGACCCTTCACCAAGCCGCACGCCAGGCGTGCCTCCATGTCAGCTGCTGTAACAGCCTGCAGGAAGACACAGGTGCTCAGACAGGTGGGGCCAGGCTGGAAGCCAAACCCAGGGGGGAACCAGAGCAAGGAGGCCACACCGCCCCCTCCAGGCCGGTACAGGAATTGCACCCTCCCAGACAGATAGACCTTGTTGGGTGGTGACGGAGTGGTGGGGTGTTCAGAGCTTTAGGCAGCAGTCTCTCGTAAAGGAAGGTGTCTGCAGTGGGGCCAGCCCAGGGTGGGCAGAAGCTGATTCACCCTGGCTCAGCTGACCATTAAATATTCAGGGTTTTTCTTTTTTCTTTCTATGGTACTGGGGATCGAGCTGGGGGTGTTCTATCCCTGAGCAACAGCCCCAGTCCTTTTTATTTTGAGATAGGGTCTTTCTACATTGCCAAGGCTGCCCTTGAACTTGTGATTCCCCTGTCTGCATCTGCCTCTCAAGTAGCTGGGATTACAGGTGTGTGCCACCACACCCAGAAATAGGCAGAGGTTTTGAGAATTGACTGTTAAAACATCGGTAACTGGAAATTAACCCTGGTGGAAATATTTACACCCCTCAACCAGAAAACGCTACAAGTCAGGGCCTTCTGGGTTTCTAGAGCCAGTTTGTGGGTGTACCAGGGGGTCAGCTAAACCTGGATCAAAGCCTGTCTTCACCGGGCTGAGCTTTCTCCTCCAAGACCTGAGCAATGAATGAAGCCACATGAGCCTCTTGAGGTGGCAGCCCTGGGCCGGCCCACCACAGGGCTCCTTCCCTCTTCCATCTGCCCCCAGCTTCTGATGCCTCCCACTTTGACTGAGTCAGATGCAGATGCCCAAAGCCCAGAAGGGTCAGCATGGAGTGGGTGGTGTGGGGCTGCACAACTTGGGCAGGGCAGGGGCTGCTCCCTCCAACTGCTCCCATTGCTCACGAGGCTGAGGGTCTGGACTTGGCCCTGGGTCCTCACAGCCACCTCCTGTCCCAGTCAGGGTTGGTGACATGGAGGTCTGCTCTGGGCTCTCACCTTGATGGAGGCACTGATGAGGCCTCCCCGGCTGTGCACCTTCAACACACGCTCAAAGAGCTGGTTCCTCTTGGCCTCGTCATTGGCGAAGTCCCCCTCAGTCAGGTCGATGGGCTCAGAAACGCCGCCCGTGAAGTCCACCAGTGCATCCGCTGTGTTGCCTCCATCCAGGGCCTGGTAACAGCCCGCCAGCCTGGGGAGCAGTGAGCAAGAATTCCCAGTGCATCCCAGCTGGGCTACACCCTTCACCTTGTAGGGGAGAGTTTTGAACCTCAGAGAGCTCAAGCAAACTGCTACGGTCACCCAGTAGGCCACAGCATAGCCAACACTAGAACCCAGACCCGACTCCCAATGAACCATGTCAATTTCCACTCAAATTTCCCCAGGACTTAGCAGCTCCAGCTTCACAGATCAGATGTCCCAAAACCTAGCCATTCATTTCAAAAGCATTAAAGGCTCATATACCTTTTGACACCCCAATTCTGGATAAGTGACATGATTTATAATGATATAAAAGCAGAAATAACCTCAATACCTAACAATGGGGAATTGATTTTAAAAACTAAAGCTGTACCTATACTCTGGAACATGAAGCAGCTGTGGAAAATGTACAGAATTCCTGAGATAGGGAAATGCTAGCGCTTGCTTGGTACATTTGAAAAGCAATACAAGTGGATTCTAATTGTGATTTTAAGTATACCATGATTCACTTAAAAAAAAAAACACTTATTAGCCAGGAAGGACAAACCATAAAATCAGAGGGACCAAAGTCCCATTTCCTGGGAGTAAAATAAAAAAGAAACTCTTAAGAAAAATTTTAAGTACCTACTATGTGCCACATAGTAATGAATGAATGAAAACTCAGAAGCAGAAAGAGATATATAACATAATACTGTTGATGGAAATTGAAAATATATATACACAAAACTGCAACACTTAGCATGCCTAAGGCCCTGGATTCAATTTCCAGCACTACAAAGAAACAAACAAACAAACAAAAACAACACCCACCCCGAAACATGGTTTTTATAAGGTCACCCACAAACAAAAATGTCTCACAGATGTTGAAAGAGGCTGGAGGTATGCATAAGGCCTGAGTTTGATTCCCATCCCCGCCCCCCATTTTTCTTAAAAAAAAAAAAAAAAAAAAGTTAAAGCCACATCAATTTTACAGCAGCTCAATTCACAATAGCCAAGCTATGGAACCAACCTAGGTGTCCTTCAACAGATAAATGGAAAAAGAAAATGTGGTATATATGCTCAATGGAATATTACCCAGTCATAAAAACAGAATGAAATTATGGCATTTACCAGTAAATGGATGGAACTGGAGACTATCAGGCTAAGTGAAATAAGCCAATTCCCCAAAACTAAAGGCCAAATGTTCTCTCTGATATGTGGATGCTAACCCATAACAAGGGAGGGTAGGAAGGAGAATAGAAGTTTATTAGATTAGACAAAGGAGAATGCCGGGAAGGGAGGGGGAGGAGATTAGGAAGGACATTAGAATTAACTGGACACAACTTTCCCAGCCTTGTATTTCAATATGTGATCAGGGTAACTCCACATCATGTACGACCACAAGAACGGGATCCCAATTAGAATAAGTTATACTCTCCTATGTATAATATGTCAAAATACACTGTACTGTCACGTATAACTAAAAAGAATAAACAAAATTTTAAAAAAATTATCACCAAAAAAGAAAAAAGTTGAAAGAGTTGCCATTGGTGGGGGAGGGGAAGAGGGGAAGGAAGAGGCCCAGGTAGGAAAGAGGATAAATGGTGACAGAGCAGAGTAGGACAGCTACAATGGTGATGCTCTTCGTTAACTCAGACCAAAACAGGGAAGGGGAAGGCAGGGGCTGATCTTTCTACAAATCTTTCATTTTATAATTTAAAAAGTAAATGTGGGCTGGGGCTCAGTAGCAGAGTGTTTGCCTAGCATGTGTGAGGCACTGGATTCCATCCTTAGCACCACATAAAAATAAACAAATAAATAAAGGCATGCTGTCCATCTACAACTACAAAAAAAAATGTTTTTAAAAAGTAAATGTAAAAAAATAAGCAAGCACAAAGTATGCAGCCACTGTGGAAAACAGTTTGGTCATTCCTCAAAAAGTTAAACATAATTGCCCTGTAATTCACTCCTAGGTGTGTGCTCAAAAGAAGCGAAAGCAGAGATTCACATGGACACACCCATGTTCACGGCAGCACTATGCACAAGAGCCGAAGGTGGAAGCAGGCCAGGAATCCAATAGACAAATGGAGAAACAAAATGTGATGTATTAAAAATGTGATGTATTTCTCTGTCACTCAGCCGTTAAGAGAAAGGAACCTTTGATATCTGCTATAACACAGATGGACCTTGAAAACATGGTGCTTTGTAGAAGATGCCAGACCCAGAGGGGCTAATACAGTACTCCACTTACACCAGGAACCTAGAATAGGGCAAGTTCACAGAGACAGAAAGCACAGAGACTAGAAAGCACTAACAGAGGTCCCCAGGGACTGGGGGAGGAGAAGGAGGAAGCTACTGTTCGATGTGTAAGAGTTTTCAATAGGGATGATAAAAAAGTTTCTGGTGTAGACAGTGGTGAATTCGTTGCATGCCACTGAACAGTGGGCGTACACACGATGAAAATGAGAAATGTGGTGTTGGGTTTATTTTACTACAAAACTGCTTATTAAAAAAATAAAAGCAAGCCAGGCATGGTGACACCCCAGCAGCCTCATCTACTTGGGAGGCTAAAGCAGGAGGACTGCTTAAGCCCAGGAGTTTGAGATCAACCTGGGCAACATGGCAAGACTCTGTCAAGAAGGGAAGGGACAGAGGGAGGGAGGGAGTGACGGAAAGAGGGAGGGAGAAATGGAGGAAGGAAACAATGATAAATACAAAATTTTTTAAAAACCCCAAACCCAAGAGCAAGGGCTGGCTAGGGTTGTGGCTCAGTGGTAGAGCGCTCGCCTCACATGTATGAAGCACTAGGTTCGATCCTCAGCACCACATAAAAATAAATAAATCAAATAAAGGTATCGTGTCCATCTACAACTAAAAAATATATATTAAAAACGAAACAGAACAAAAAACCCCAAGAGCAAGACCAGAGCCTTCTCTCCAGAAGGGCAGCATCCATGGTAGAGACTTAGTGGCCACCAGGGGGCAGGCTTTGCTTTCTTAAGATTACAAATGGAACCTGCCAGTGTTGTTCTCTTGGATTTGTTTTTACTGTTAGTTTTTTCCTTTTCCTCCCTTCTTCCTTTCCTTGGACTCTCCCTCCCTTCCCCTCTTCTGTTAGGAGACTGACACATGGGTCTGGGAGGAGGAACCAGGGACCGGCTCCCACCAATCTGGCTTGCCTGGTCTCTGGCCCTGACACTCTTGTCCAGGCCCACCCCAGTGCTGCAAAGGCCTGGACAGGTCACTCTGCTCCAAAGCCCTCTACAGCTCAGCAAACTTTTGTTCATGCACATTCTGTGTGAGGTCCTGTCCTGGGGACACAGAGTCTGGCACAGAGAAGGAAGAGGGGTCAGCAAAAATAGTAGAGATGGACAGTCAGGTAGAGACATGGTGAGTGGACAGGAGAGGCCTCTGAGCAGGGCATCTGCCCAACCTCCACACTCAGGCTGGATCTCCGTTACCACATTCCCAGCAGAGGCGCCTAGGGAAGGTCCCACTGCAACACCTTCGAGAAACCCACTGCTATGAAGGTGAGCGTTGGCCCTGACCCCAACTAACGCAGAACACCTGCCTGGGCCCCAGGCCCACCCCAGGTAGCCATGCCTTCCCTCCTGGGGTCCAGGCTTCTACCCTACCCAGCTCAGCTCTAGCTGGCCATGCCCAGGCCCTGGGCTCTGAGCTCGCTGTGTGCCCACCCATGGAAGTGGCCACCCAAGCCTGCTCTCGGCTGGCACCTACTTGGCATAGGCCTTCTCCACCAGAGCGCACCAGAACTCATTGCGGGAGTTGGAGTGGCAGTAGATGAGCTGGTTGTTGACTGTGGGCAGCCGGTCATCAATGACCACGTCCACCCACTCCCCAAAGCGCCAGAAGTGGAAATGGAAGATGCCGGCGTAGGCGTCGGGCTTCTCAGGGTCCCACTCCTGCTCCTTCCAGTCTGGGATGACCTGGGTGGAGACACGATGGGGCGCATTGAGGGAACACCCGGCTCCAGGGGAACGGGGGTGTGTGCCTCCCAGGATGGCGAGGAGTCCTGCGCTGCGCCCGTCAGCGCCACGAACCCAGTGGGACTCGGTAAGACCCCGGCACAGCCCCCGCACCTCCGGGCTCCTCCAGCTCCGCCACGCCGCTCCGATCGGCTCCCGCTCCCTCCCGCCCGCCTCCTCCGTCTCCCGCCACATCTGCTCCAGCCTGAGTGGAATCTGGCAGCCACACTGGCCTCTTCACTCTGCAGGTCTCCATCAGGGCCAGCTGCTCAGGCGCTGCCTCCTCCCATCCCACCCTGCCCCAAGCCCCATCACCTCGTCCTGAGGACACTGTACCAGCATCTGCAGCCACACCTGCCTCCCCCCCTACACACACACCAGCACCCCTGACTTGATTGTATCACTTCCTGAATGGACTCTGCCCCCATCCCTTCAGCCTCGTTTTTCTGCTCCCACCACTGCCCCAGCCCTGGGTGCTCTAGTCTCTGGGCAGGAGCCCTACACCTGCTCCTCTTCTGCTTCTTCACCCCGCTGACCTCCATTCATCCTTCAGTTCCATCCTCCTCCTCTAGGAAGCCCTCCCTGACTCCAGGCAAGGTCAGGACCCATCCATCAGACCCATGGCTGTGCCACTTTTTCTTAGATACTTACAGTTACTGAGCTAAATACATTAAATGCCTGAGTGACTTTGTATTCAGTGACTGACACTAGGAACAGCAGTCCTCTGAGGGCAAGGCCATGCTGTTCTTGGTCACTGCATATACCCAGCACCTGGCCAGGGCCGGGTCCAGAGAGTGACCTGAATATACTTGTGTGTTGACTGAAGCAAAAATCCAGATGTTGATTTAGACTCAGAAATTAATCTATTATTTAAATACCAGGCCTTGTGCTGAGACCACCATAGTCCCTCAATTTAATTCTCACAATAACCTTATGGGTGGCCTACGATTATCCATCCCTACTTGACAGATGAGAGAACTGAGGCTCAGAGAGGGCAAGTAACTTGTCTATGACCACATAGTCAGAAAAAACACGCGTTCTTTGTAAGCACACAGATCTGGTTTGAAGCCAGGATTCAAACACGGGTCTATTTATAAAGAATGAGTCCTTCATCAGTGTGGACTACTCTGTGCCCAGCACTTGCTGAACAGAGGAACCAGACATGGTCCCTGCCCTCAAAAGTCCTCCAGTCTGGTAGGAGAGGCAGGCGTACAGGCCACAAGCCAAGCTAACATGGGTATATGCAGGGCCCCAGCGGGGAGGCGGGCATCTGAGAGCCAGCAGAGGATGTCCCCCAAGCACACAAGGGCAGACAGAGGTAACCTGGGCAGCAAGACGTGGGCAGGGAAGGGCAACTTCTCATCCCTCCAAGTTAGGAGGAGGGGCTGGCCAGCCAGGTGTGGCTGAGCCCACCCAGACCCTAAGCAGATCCTTCTAGAAGAAAACCATGCCCAAGTATCCGGGCACCCAGGCATGCGGGCTGAGCTGGACCCCCACCAGGAGCCCCACATGCTGAGGCCCTGCCCGCCCACAGGCTGCGGTCACCCCACCCCCTGAACTCATTAAGGACGCCTTTGTTTACAGGCCTCTTCCATCAGCAGGGAGACTGGCAAAGGGAAATGCTCCCTAGCGGCACATCTGAGACCACGAAAATGAAAATGCTAACTCTGGCAGAGCCACTAATGGAGCCCTGCTAGGGGCCCGGCGGGCAGGCTGGTCACTGTTTCCAGAACTGCCTTGGCCTCACAGCCAGCCTGGCGGCAGGGCTCCGGGAAGCTTTTTGCAGAGGCTGCCCTGGGCACAGTCGAGGGAAGCAGGATCACACCCAGCCAGGAAGCCTGGCCCAAGACGGCTGCGGCCTTTCCCCACTCCTCACCTCTCTTTCCAGGCAACTCTGTCCTTTTAAAGTAAACCCCCCCGCCCCCAGGCCTCTGCCCCTCCCCTCGTTCTGTCTCCCCATTTTGCTTTCAAAACTGAAAGCTGTATCAAAAAGAAGCCAAGCTAAGCACTGTGGCATACCCTGCTGCCCCAGCTACTCGGAGGCTGAGGCTAGAGGTTTACTTGAACCCAGAGGCTTAGTGCCAGAGACTGGGTGACATGGGAAGGCCCTGTCTCTGGAAAATGGGGGAGATACATGCAGGGTGGGGTGATCATCTCTACAGCACAAGTAGGAAGCTCTGAGCTGAGAACACAAGCCTGGCCTACCTCTCCACTGCACCCGCCTCCCTCCAGTGGCCCTGCTCTGGATGCTCTGGACTGTGTGGGGAGGGAGGAGGAGGCCTTCCCGGGTGCAGGGAGGTATGCTGGGACCTGGAAGAATCACTAGCTAAACTTAGGGCTTGGCCCTGAGCCCTCTGTGGCTCAAGAAGCACTTAATGAGGCTCCAGGGCCTGGGGATCGTGAGTCATGAATTCCTGGGGGCCTTGACTTCCCCTCCTGTATCACAGCCAGTGGACCTGGTGTGGGGTGAGCCCCAGCCAGCCTTCCACTATGAGCTCACCCCTCTGCTGCCAGGAGGACACTGAGTGGGAGAAACTAAACAATTCCACCTTCCTATCCCATAGCCACCATGTCCAAATTCAAGGAAGCCACCCAAGACTCCTGGGACCTGTCAGATGATTCAGGAAGCAGCCTGAGGAGGTTCCCATTGGCCACAAATGGGCCACCAGAGCATCAATAAGGATAGCAGCTGCAGCGGAGTACACAAATCTGTTTAAGTTATCAGACCACATGATACAAAACAAATAATTAGTCATTTTGGAGGAGAGTAGGGAATTAATTCATTTTTTTGAAACTGAAAAATCAGATCAAGCGTTGATCCAGCCTTTGCTCACACTGTGCCAGAGGTGAACCAAGGAGATGAAGGGAAATCCCCAGCTGGAAAAGAATTCCAGCTAAGAAATGAGGAGTAAGTGACAATACTGGACCACCACCTTCTATTACCATAGGAGAGTTAGTGGATTTAGGCAATGGTCAACACCAGCTCCTCACACCATAAAAGAGATAAACAGACATTTCATGCCCCCCCACCACCGCCCAGGGAAGGACACGGCATATCCTGCAGACCAGTCATGCCACAAAACATTTGCACCTCAGTTTCCTCAAGCTTCTAGAGCTAAGTCCTAAATACAGGAATGCAGGGGACAGGGCACATGTTAAACAACACCAGGAAGACAGTCACCAACACCCAGACTGGGAATCCCACAGGGCAGATGACTTTTGTTTCTTCAATAAATAAATCACAAGGAAAGGTAAAAAGATGAAAGAGAAACAACCAATTGCCAATACGGACTTTGGTTTTGATCTCATTCAAATAAAGTGTAAGACGTCTACGTGTTTGCAGCCTGAACTGGGAACTACAATACTTTGGGGGCATTTGGTGATATACATTGAGCATCCCTACTCCTAGAGCTTGGATCTAGAATGTCCCCCAAAGGCTTATGTGTTAAATGCTTGTATCCCAGTATGGCCCTATCAGGAGGTAGTAGAAACTCCCAGAGGTAACACTATGTGGGAAGTTTTAGGTCACAGAGGGATGTGCCCTTGGGATGGTGGGACCTGGGTCTCCTGTGTGGCTTTCAGATCCCAGCCATGAGGCCGACTGTCTTGCTACATCACACATTCCTACCATGATCTGCTGCCTCTCCACCAAAGGTCTTCAGGCAATGGATCTGCTCAATCATGAGTGAACTGCAACCTCTAAAACCACGAGCCAAAATTAACCTTTTCCTCATTATAAATTGATTCATCTTGGGTATTTGTTAAAGTAACAGAAAACTAACACAACTGAAACTTTCTGAGCACTGACATGATGTTTGGGATTTTGGAGCATTTTGGATCTGGGATTTTTCAGATAAGGGATGCTTCCCTGATAAAGGATATACAAATATTCCATAATCAGAAGAACCCTGAAATCCGAAACAGTTTTGGTCCTGAGCATCTTGGATAAGGGATACTCCACCTACATTAAGGAGTTACTTTAAAATGTTTCCGTTGTATATGGGTATTGTGGTTATTATTTTTGAAATGAGTGCTTCTTTTCCAGAGCTGTATCCAGAAACATTCACAGATGAAATGATCTGCTGCCTGGGGGCAAGGGTAGTAGAAGCAGTAAGATTGGCATGAGCTGCTGGCTGCTGGAGTTCTCTGTGCTTGTGGTCTCTGTGTTTGACATTCCCTGTCATCAGGGACACCACAGCCTGGCCTGGCAGCAGGAGCCCTGTGGGTGGTTCAGCTGATCCTCTCAACTCTGTCCCTCAACATGCCCTCCTGTGGGCTTCTCAGAAATCTTCCATGACCACCAAACACCACGATGCCTCCTGCCATCTCCCCCGTGTGTGTGTGTGTGTGTGTGTGTGTGTGTGTGTGATCTGCCTGCACCCCTTCCCTCGGCTCTCTGGTGCTAGCCCCCACTCCTGCTCCCCAGCACAGCTTCCTTTCCCCACCCACTGGGAGGAGTTCCTCAGACCCCCCTGCCACACCCAGCACAGGGCCTGGACCGGCTCCAAAGCTGGTTGGAGTCCTTCTGGCAGGAAAATCCCCAGCTCTGGTCACTGGTGAGGCCCCTGACAAGCTGGTGATGCCCCTGACCAGCTGGTGACCCTGTACACACAACCTCATCTCAGAGACTTAAGTTTGGACTGGGCCACATCTCTGAGCCTCAGTTTCCTCATCTACTTACCCTACCCCCAGGACCATCACAAGAACTCAAACAGAAGGCCTTGGAGGTGCACCACATGCTTCGGAGGGCTGTGCACACCTGGATGGGGCTGTTGGCTGTGGAGTACCTCCGTGGGCACTCAAGGCTGCAAACCTCAGGGCAGGGGGGAGCTGCAGCCACCGGGTGGCCTCCTTCCCAAGAGGAGAAAGGGAAACTCAGCACCACCGGCTGTGGGGTAACTTGGGGCTGACCTGGCTGGTGGCAGGGACTGGGTAGGGTTTGAAGCCTCCCTCACCTGCCCGGGGGCGTGGCCTCTTGCAGCACACACCCCAAATCTCAGGGCTGTGATGGGCATCTCAGCGCCCCTAGTGCCCCAGCTCCTGGGCTTTGTCCTGGGAACCTCCCACCAGGTTCAAGCAGCCTCAGGTCATGGGACAGAGAACAGGAGTCGGGAGCCCAGGGAGGGCAGTACTGCTCAGGAGCTGTGGGTATGTGACTGTATGTGCGGATGTAGGGGCGTGGGAGATAGCTTTCCAGATGTCTACCTGGGACCCCAGGCCCAGCTCACAGCGTTTCTGAACCACACAGTGGCTGTGGCAAGAAGGGCTGCTGCTCCCTGTTCACCCAAGTTGGGTAAGATGAGCCACAGGCCTTTTGGAATCCTCAGACCTAGCAGGTTCCTGGTGCGGGGCATCTGAGATTCCTCAGTTCCCAGCTTCTGGATTCAAGAATCTGAAATTCCTTAAGTTTCAGATACTCTAACTGGAGGAGCCAGGAAGGCTGCGTGCCATCCCCGCCTCCTTAGGAGGGCAGAATCCTGCTGCCCAGAGATCAGGACAGCTGGAACCAAGACCTGCTCATCCCAGGCCTGCCTCTCTGCTACCTGCTGGATGGCCTCAGGCAACTTTTCCCCCTCTCTGAACCTGGAGCTTCTGTTCAGCAGTCAGGTTCTCCTAACCCTCCTCAGAATAATTTGAAGTGAGGCCGCGCTTCTACAGTCACTGGGACAGAAAAAGGCAAACCCAGAGAGGGTGGCCAGGTGCCAATTCTGTCGCGCTTGACTGACATTCAGCCTTGTCATCAGACTGAGTCACCAGAGGAGGAAGCCACTCAGAGAGGCTGCCCAGGGTTACCCAATGGGACAGTGCATAGCAAGGCAGGGGCCCTCACCACTTACCATGCTGCCTCTCTGGGAAGAGGCTCAGGAAGTGTCAGGTCTCCCCACCCTACGGTTTCTCATGGTTTCCATGGAGAGTGGGTTATTTCCCCCTGCCTGAGAACAGAGCCAGGTGCTACCTCTTCCCATGGAGGGAGGGCTACATTTTTGACTCTCAGAGGTGTTTCCAGCAGTGGCCAGGAGGCAGGCTTGGGAGGGCAGAGACTCCTGGAAGATGGGGGAGGGGGATTCTTCGAATGATATCAGGGGGATGTGGAGGCAGGAAATGGGGCTGGAGGAGAAAAGGGGCTACGAGACCAGCTCGGGGAGCATTTTGAAGCAGGGTCATTCCCAAGCAAAACCACAATGCAGCCTCTGACCCCCATCTCAGGAAAGGGACAAAGGGACACATTTTCCCAGCCCATTGCAGGTGACAGTGACACAGGGTCAAAGGTCCACAGGGCCATGGCCTGGTGCTCCACCTTGAACTCCTGACCCTGGTCCAGCCCCTCCAATCCCTCCATGACCTGCGCAGGAAGCCTTCTCCTCTGAGTCTCAGTTGTCTCTGTTCAAAATGAGCAAGAGGTAAGGACAGAGGAGGTAAGGGCAGAGCTGTGAAGAAGGATCAACAGGACACCAAGACTATGTGGCCTTGCAGCTGCACTGATACCAATATCAGTCATATCTGGTCACTAGTCTAACAATCTCAAAAGGGTAGGGCAGAGAGGCGCCTCACAGAAAAAGCCAGGCTGTTCCCTCTGGAAAGCCTGGGGCCAGGACTGGGTCAGAGACTGACAGAAGATCCAGGGCTGGTAACTCTGAGGCCATCCAGCAGGAAGCAGAGAGGACTGACCCTGCCCCACAACCTGGCCATCCAGTGCTCCATCCACCCCTGCCCAGCGCCCTGTGGGTAGGGAGACTGGAGACAGCATGGCCTCAGCATGGCTCCCTCTACCCCACACAGGCTGGCTAAGCTTCTGGAGGGGCGCCAGGAGGCCCAGTAAACCCAGGCCTGAAGGAGGCCTGGCCGGTCACCTGACTGCTCTGGGCCTCATCCCTGACTGCTGGCAGGAGCGGGGTAGACACTTTGGGAGAGGCTCATGGAGGGTTGCCCAGGGTTGGGAGGGCACTAGACAGGACTGGGAGAGAGGTGGCAGAGCTCCTGAGGGGCAGCGGTGCTCACGGTGAGACGCACACCACCAAGGCAGGACACACGGCTTTTATTGGGCACGCACAGCGGGCACAGCAGAGGCACTCAGGACCCCACAGGAAGACGGGATGGGACAGAGTGGGGAAGAGCAGTCTGGGGGGTCCAGAGAGGAGAAGGCAAGCAAAGAGGCAGAAAGGGGGAACTGCCCCGGGGTCTGACCTCCTCCCATCCCACAGTTAGCAGAGAATAAGGCAGCAATGGCTATAGGCAAGGCCAGCACTTCTCCAAACATGTCCCAGAACAGACCCCAGAGACACAGTTTCACAGGACCAGAGCTCACCACAGCCCATCTCTCACTATAGAATCCTGACTCCGACACCACCTTCCACATCTCTGAGAGGGAGCCTGCCCCCACCAGCCCCAACACTGGGGATGGTTCTGACCCTCTAGGTCTCAGTACATCTCTTCCCAGGTCCAAGTGCCCTGATGGACCTTTCAAAGGATGTCTCTGGCCAGGGCCAAACAAAGCCAGCCTTGCGACAAGGTGTTGGGGGCACTTGTGGAGGTGCTCGGGTCTGAATCCAGGCAGCAGGTCAGGCCCCTCTAAATGGGGGCTTTGGGCCTGTACAATGGGAAGCAGAATGAGGCTAGAGCTGGAACTGAATCTGCCAGTAACTGTGCCTCATTTTCCCCATCTGGTGAATGGATGCCCCCAGTGACCTCCAAGGCCAGTGTTCTCCATCACATTGCTGTCACCTCCAGCCCACTTGAGATTATAAGCCATTGTAACTACCCCCATAGGCTTTACCCACCCCTCCCCTAGCTCCCCTAAAGCAGCCCAGGAAATGCCAAAGCTGTTCCAGTCGAAGGAAATGCCTGCTTCTCTCTGTCCAGTGAGCTGGCGAGGCCTGCTTCCCCAAGGGGACATGCCATCTCTAGCTCCAGGGCCCTGGATCCCTCTATCCAGCCTCCCCCCAGGTAGAAGGAAACCCTTTACTAAACTGCTCCCACTTCACTGTATGAATCTCAAAGACTCCCAGCTCAGGAAGCCCCCAACGGGGCTCAACCCAGGTCATGTCAATCAACCCCTTGCCAAGAGTCACCCTTGAACCAGCAGCAATTTTTCAATGGATAACCTAAAATTAGACGTGTCCACAGGGCAGGAATAGACCCTAGTGTGCACTGTGTGAGCCCCGCATGCTGTCTTGATGGATGTGTGCATGCAGGTAGACAGATCTGTATGACTGTATGTAGCTCCCCTTCACTTCTCCACTACAGCCAGCACTGGGTGACAAACCCCAAGCCACTCCCACCACCCAAATCAGCCCTGCAGCAACCCTGCCCCATGTCCTGAGGGTCCTGAGGCATCCTGGGACCACACTGGGTCATTGCAGAAGCAGCACCTTCCCGAGTCCTCAGGCTGGGTGTTCACCTCCTGACAAGGGTGGCCGAGGGTGCGCGGAGAGCAGAAGCCTTCTTCCTGGATTCCCCGAGGAGGTTGCTCCTGTCATCTCCATGTCCCCGTCTCTGGAGGAAGCCAGATGGCTGGTTGTTTGAATCTCTGTCTCTCTTGGTCTTTGACTGTCTCACTCCCTCACAATGAAGCAGAGAAGGCAGGTGCCTATAGCTTCTCCATCTGCCACATGAGCCCCTACCAGGTCTCTATCATCTACAGGGGGTGGCATCGGTGCTCAGTGAAGCTTCTAGACTACAGAGCCTTGGGATCTTTCCGGGAGCTGGAGCTCTGACATCAGGGAAAAGGAGAGGAGGAGAGGAGGACATGGACTCAGGGGGCCTCTGGCCACGCAGAATCCAGGCTGAGCAGCTAGAAGAATGTCCTCCCAAAACACAGGTGTGGGGAAGGGAGGTCCAGGCAGGAAGAGGGTGGGGGCAGATGGGGCAGAGGGCAGCCCCCTCAGAGCTGGCTGAACACCACGGAGGCCTTGAGGTCAGCAGGCTCCAGCCCTTCACCAAAGGTGATGAGGAAGTACATGACCTTGCGGATCTTGGCCAAATCCGACAGGCGCTCCCCGAACTCCAGGGCATCGGCCTCGTTACAATCCATGGCGTCCGAGTCCTCCTTGCGCCAGAAGATGGCAGCGGGGTCCAGCAGCTGGCGCGTCATGAGGTTGGTGAGGTCGGGCGTCCAGTTCTGCGAGGTGCCGGTGATGGTGACCTTGCCGGGCTTGTCCAGCGCCACGTTCCAGCGCTCGAACTGCAGCCTCTGCTGCTGGGTGAAGTCCAGGCGGTACACGGACTCCGCCGGCCGCAGCAGCTTCTCGCCGTCCTGGCGCTTCTCCCCACGCTGCTTCAGGCTCTCCACGCGCAGCCGCATCTGCTTGGTCAGGTCCTTGTCCAGGACCAGCGGCATGTCCAGCTGCTGCTTCTGCGGCCCGTCCTCCGCCATGGCCCAAGTGCTGCTGCTGCTGCTGCTGCTCCCACCGCTCCCGCCAATGTCAAAGAGCCAAATGGGCTGGGGCCTCAGTGCGGAGAGAAGAGGCCACCTAGAGGCCCCGCCTCCCCTTATGCCCTCCCTCCTCTCCTCTCCTCCGCTCCAGGTCACTGGCCCTTCCAGACCCCACCCAGTTCCAAAATAGGGTGGGATGAGAAGTGGGAGTCCACCTGCCTCCTCTCCACTCCTGGAAGTGATAATACAGGTGCTGCAGGCAGGCAGGCAGGAGGGTGCTGGGCTCCCCGGGGACAAGGACGCTGATGTCAACTGCTGTGGAAACCACCTTGACTACATGGATGGGCTGGGAGCTGCTTGTTTGTGAATAAGGGAGTGCTCTGCATGGCAATGCGGGAGGAGTGGAGCACTGGCTGGAGGCTCGGAGGAGAGGCTGGAAGACCCCTATGGGGGGCAAGAACAGGACCAGACAGGTGCACCCGATGGAGATCTGGAGTCACCCAAGCCAACATCCCAGGTTCCCCTGCCCCTCACTCACTCACATCCAACCACCAAGGCTGGTACATTCTACTTCCTAAATGTCAGGGAGTCTTCCCCTACATTCCCACTGCCAGGACCCCCACCCTGCCACCATCATGTCCCACCCAGATGCCTGGTTCTCAAATTCCAGTGTGCATCAGAATTACTTGTAGGACTTGGAAACAGACTGTCAGCCTCCACTCCCAGAAATTTTGATTTAATCCATGTTGGATGTGGATTTGCATTCCCAACCACCTCCCAGGCTGCTGGCCCAGGAACCATGCTTTGAGAATCACTGACCAGCTGATTCTGACCTGGCCCTTCCTCCACCCTGTGCCATGGCAACCACATGACCACAGTTCTCTTCTACTAAAGTCCTATCACGTATTCCCCCTGTTACCCCAGGAGACTTGAGGGCAAGGAAGAATCACAAACATCTATATCTCTAGCATCCAACAGGAAGCAGAAGCTCTGTTATCAAAAGTGGGCAAGGGGGCTGAGGTGGTGGCTCAGTGGTAGAACGCTGCCTCGCATGTGTGAGGCACTGGGTTTGATCCTCAGTACCAGATAGAATAAATAAGATAAAATATTGTGTCCATCTACAACTAAAAAAAAAAAAAAAAAAATTCAGGCAGGATAGGTGGCTTAGTGGTGGAGGAAGGCCTTGGGTTTGAGTTTAGAATATACACACATACCCCCCCACACACACAACAGGACACCTGAAAGAACTGGGGTATGTGAGCATAGTTGAGGTGGGGATGGGGCAGAGGGGTGGGCTACCACCATGATATGCAAAGGAAAGAGGAAAGAGGCCCAGGGCCAAGTGTAACAACAGAAAAAAATCTGAAGGATCTCGTGGACCACAAGCAGAGTCAGTTGCTGGATGAAAGCTACGTTAATCAGTGATATCTTGAGCTACATGAATGGCATGCGGGTACCAAAGGAGACGGTACCTGGTTCTGTAGAGTGGGAGTTCAGTGCCAGATCAGAACCTTTGACCTTATAGCTGGAGGGGCGGGGGTGGGGGCACAACTTGGCTGATGAACTGACACCAGGCAGCTTCTCCTTCCTCCATGGGAAGGAGCAGTTTCTACCTTCCTGGCTCTACATTTTGCTTTTCACTTGTATGTCGGCTTCGTTTCTGCCTGTGGTGTCCCCTGCTAGACCACCAACCCTGAGAGGGCAGGGACCGGGCCCATCTTGCTCAAGACCCTAGGCCAGCACCCAGAATAAGGGAAGCACAGAGGAGACCCACAGAAATGCTTGTTGAATGAGTAAGTGGCACTGATAAGAGAATAGCTGCTGGAGGGACTGTGGGGCCAAGGACAAGAGGATGCAGGCAGGTGGGAGAGTCCAGGGCACTGGCTGAGGCCTGAATGAGGTCAGGTCAGCAATGTGCTGGGGCTGGAAGTTGAGGCCAGAGAGACCCAGCCTTGACTGCAGACCACCTAGAGCTGTCCCAGGCTGTGGCTGTGGAGTGACTGAGGTGGCTGTGAATAAGGGAGTGCTCTGCACGGCAATGCGGGGAGTAGTGGAGCACTGGCTGGAGGCTATTGGAGATGGAACCCAGAACTAAGACCAGGGCAGTGGGGAGTAAGGGGCGGAGCAGAGGCATGAGCCACAGGGGCACAGTGATCCCCAGAACGCAGCCTTTCTTGGGGTATAAAAGGCTAGGATCCTGGAGGTGCCACACCCTTTGAACCTAGGTGACAGTGCAGACAACAGCTGGATGAGGATCCAGGAGCACAGGAGAGCGCCTCATCTCTGGCGGGGTGGAGATGTGCAACCAGGAGGAGGCTGAGGGTGGGCCTCACAGACCGGGCAGGAGGGAGGGGGCGACAGGGGCCACAGGAGGGGAGGACAGTGCAGGAAGGAGGGGAGCAGGAAACAGAGGGTGCAGAGGCTCCGGAGGAGTGGCAGAAAGGAGGCAGGAGGCTGCAGGCGGTTCTGGATGCGCTGATATCCTTGGCTCAGCTGCCAGACACTGGGGAGGACCCACCCACGGCTGGACGCAGGAACAAATTCAGGGGAGAAAAGCAGGCTCCAAACTTGCACAATTAAAATAAAACTTCTTAACCGAAATGGAAGAAACAACAACATGAACAACTGAAAATCCTTAACACTGGAGGCTACTGGGTAACGAAAGTCACTTGACTTTGTGGTTTTGGGACTTTTTCCACATCTTCTGTTCCAGGACCTTCTGTGGCACTTGGGGCGCAGTTGGTGTCCAGGAACGTGCACTGAGCAAACTGCTGAATAACTGAGAACAGGAACTGCTGATATTAAAGGGCCAAGACAAAGCGGGAAACACAAAATGGAACCAAGACTGTCTGTCCCGGCCTCCTCTGCCTTTCCCAAACCCGCCCCAGTACTGCAACCCCCAATTTCCATGCTTTCTTGCAGTCGGGGGCCTGGCTGGCTCCTCCAGGCCAGCCCACGGCCAGGGACACGATGGCTCAGGCAGCAGGCCTGGCCTCTGCTCTGGCTGCACCAGGCTCCCAGGGAGGTGAGTTCACAGACGACCTTGGGTCCAGCCTAGGCATGGTCTCCTGGCAAGTGCTGTCAACTGCCACTTCCTGATTTCAGGTTCACAAAACCTGGCCACCAGAAGTCCACTGCCTCCCTGCCTGCAGGGAACACGCAGTGGGATACGGAGGCCAGGATGCCCCACCAGGGAGCCTATAGGAAGGGAAGCCCACTGCCCGGGGTGTCTGGAAGAGGCGAGGGCGGGAGCTAAGTGTGCAGAGTGCTGGGAGCCAAGGGCTGGTCCTCCTTCCATGATGGCGAATCCTGAGCCTATTGGTCCCAGGCTACTTTAAGAACTAAGAGTGAAGGGTGACTTCCTGGAGGAGGTCACGTGTCAGGTGCCATGCACCTGCTTCTGAGGCCCAGCCTCTCGGAGTGTGCAGCTGGATGGGGGGGGCAGGGGTGCAACTCAGGCTAAACGCCACCCCTGTCCCCTCCACTGCCCTTCCAGGGAGAAAACAGGGTGGGGCAGGGAGGCCCTGCAGGGCAACAGGCCCTGAAAGTGAGGGGTGACAACAAACAGGGCCCCGTCAGGGAGTGTGAGGCACAGTAATGAGCTCCCTGGAGCCTCATCCCAGGACCCAGGGGCTATCGCCACAGCAGTACCTGGAGGCAGAGTGCAATTAGCCAAGAGCACCCAGGTAGGCTGGGGACCTGAGCTACGGGAGACCAGCCTCCTGGCTCTGCAGCCTGGAAGACCACCCAGGCCGGTGTCCCAACCCCTCAAAGGAGGAAACTTCAGTCCTGCCCAAGGCGGCACAGCATCAAGACCAGGCCTCCTCCTGTGAGTCTCAGCCTCCTCCTCCAGCAGTAAAGATGGGGAGCTGCCACAGGGACCAAGGGCCAGGCCTGGGGTAGGGCACACAGCGCAGAGCTCCTCCCATCTTGTCCGGCACCAGCCCACTCCTAGACCTGGAGGACTGCCAGCAAGGCCGGCGGTGGAGCTGCCTGTCAAAAGCTGGGTGGAACAATTCGGGGTGGACTTCCATTCCCAAAACTCTCCAGAGGCTCCTCTATGCTGGCTCCTGTGAGGCTCCAAGGGAAGATATAAGTTGGACCGGCTCTGTCTGTGGGGAGCTCACCTCAAGGGGGGAGACAGCAGATAAACAGGCAATTATAGGGCGGGTGGGAGGTGGGGGGCAGCCCCGTAGGATTCCCTTGTGCCACCTCCAGCCACATGAGTCCTCGCCTGGGGGTGCTGGGGCTCAGAGGCAGGGGGCCTGGTTCTGGACTCAAAGAAGCGGGCTGGAGGCTGCAGGGTGGAGACCAGACCTTCACCTAGAGAATCGGGCCAGGCCCCACAGGATCCCACGTGCTTTCTCCCAGCCTGGATGCCCCTGAATACCCAAATCTATAAGCTGTAGCAGTTGCCTTTGCTGAGGCCCTGCGAGCCCTAAAGCCAGCTGCCCTGACCACTGCAGGAGCCTTAGAGGCTAGGCCTCAGGGATGCCCACTGGGTGGCTGTGAGAGGCCACACCCTGTTCAGAAGACCTGAGAAAAGGGACCTGAGTCCCAGCCTTGGCCAAGGGCATAGCTCCCTCTGATGGCTGATGGATGCCTCAGAGGATGAAGAAAAACACACTATGCTCCTTGCACCCTGCTTGCATAGGAACACCCGATGATCCAGGAATGTTCCTAACGCTGCGTCTACCGAGCGTCACATCACACGAAGCACGGTAAGGACAGCATGTCAGTCCACCTTCTGGCAAGGCCACTACTCTGATTCTGCAGAGGAATAACCTGAGGTCAGCTACAAAGCTTCCGACTGGTAAGGCTGGGGCTCAGATTGAGCCTGGGCGACTCAATGCCCCAGGCTCTAACAGCCCACCACCCACCCCTTCCTAGGGAGAGCAGGCAGAGCAGAGAAGGGAAAGAAACAACCACTGGAGCTTAATCCTGTGCTCAGCCCAGGTCTCCTCCACAATCCCTGTCTTAATTCACCAAGTTCGGCCTCCACTCCAGCCTCCCTGTTTTCCCCAAAAGGAAGCATTGGATTTGAGGGTCCCAATGCTAAGTGCTGCCATAAAAGAACCAGATGGCAAGCCAGAGTCCATTTGTTCCAACCCCAAACCTTTGGACGGCATGATGATGAACAAGCTGTAGAAGGTGATCAGGATGCTGGACCTGGGCCGCCACCTTCCCCCCACCCTTGTGGCCCTCCTGGACTGGTCAAGAACATCAGCAGTGTAGAACCAGTCAAGAAGCATTGTCCAGACCACTCATGCTGAACAACTGGGAACAGCAAGGCCCAGAGAAGGATAGCAACAGCCCAAGTCACACAGCAGGTTACTGGCAGAGATGCCCTGAGCCCCGTCACAGCTGACTCCACACTGAAAATCATGCAGGAAGGTTCCACATGTCACAGGTATATATTCGGCTCCAGAGACACTAGGCACTCAACAGTGGGGAGGGGACACATCAGGATCCCCCTAGAGTTACACAGATGCTACCAGCACCTGCCTCTGGATCTTCAGCTGATGGTGGAGGGAAGGCAAATCTGACGCCCAGCCAGTGCTGAGGGGGCCCAAGGTCGCCCACCCGGCCCTGGAGCAGGCTTTCGGGAAGTCTCCAGCCACATCAGGGCTACACCTGCCTGGCAGTGAGGGCCGCAGGCTGCCTCAATGCCCCAGCAGCCCCGTCCCCAGGCCTCACCTTCTGCCACAGCGACTCACGGGAGGCGAGTGAAGAGCAGGCTGCCACAAACCAGCAGTTGCCCACCTGTCCCTGGTGCAGATCGTGGGAGCTGATGCCATCCACAAAGAGGCGGGGGTCCTCGCAGATGTCCTACAGAGAGGGCAGGGAGAGCGTGAGGGCCCCAGGAGCACAGGATGCCCACCTGCTGCCAGCACAGAGGTTCCCCACTCCCCACACACTGGGGGTCTAACCTTGCAGACCACTCCCCAGACCCAGCCTCCCCAGTTCCTGGTTGGATGCCCTCTTCCTTCTCTGGCCCAGAGCGCGCTTCTGTCAATGGCATGATGATGAACAAGCTGTAGAAGGTGGTCAGGAGGCTGGACCCGGGCCACCACCTTCCTCCCATCCATGTGGCCCTCCCTCACCAGCCAGCCCTCATGGTGCCCTGGGGTGGGAAGGGGGAGGTGAAACAACACCAAATTGACAGGGATGAGCAGAGGGCAGGGCCTAGTGAGCAGAGGGCGGGGCCTAGTGAGCAGAGGGCAGGGGCGTGGCTATCTGAGGGTGGGGAGGGGTGAACAGCGGATGGGGCGTGGCAACAGAGGGCATGGCTGGGGCGAGCTGATGTCCCTTCTGCTCTCATCTGATCCCCACACCCCTGAGGAGTATGGAGTTGCTATTCCATTTCAGGAATGGAGGTCCACAGTAGCGCAGCAGCTTGTTAAAGGCATACACACAAAATGCCCAAGTGGAACATAAAATCCTGCTGCTTTTCCCGTGGGACTGGCAGCCATGGCAGGGGGCCTACTCCCTAGGACATGCCAGGAAGCCAGGCCGGGCAGCCACTGGACAGGGAAGTGACTCACACAACCTGGTAACTGTGGGACCCAGCCCTTCCTAGTTCCTGGAAGCCCAGGGAAGCCGGCAGGGGGCCTCCGCACCAGACCCTCCCACCAAGCTCACCCAGGGTTTTCCTTTAAGGCTCCCTGAGGCTGGGAAGTGGGAGGACCGTGGACTTTGACCTCAGACACAAGCTAAAAGGGTTCATTCCCCGGCTTCCCACAGCGGCTGACATCCCACTCCAGGCCTGAGGTGGGCAGCTGGTTAGTCCTCCGCAGGGTGACAGACAACTCCCGCCCGGAGCTGAGCCCCACCTACAGCCAGGGGCTGCCTGCATCACTTGTGGGCCAGATGGGCCAGGCTGTGGTGGGGCTGGGCACAAGAGGGGGTCTCTTCTACTGCCCATCCAGGCCTTGGCCAGCGCTGCATATGCAGCTGGCCAACCCAGGCCCCTCTTTTTCTCTCACCAGCACCTTGACTCCACAGAGCTGAAAGTGACTGTCCCCCAAGGGGTGGGATCAGGGAGACACTGATTCAGGTCTTCTATGTGCCACACAGCCTGCTAGCACCATGATCAATCCTCACCCCTCACCGTAGCCCAGAGAGGGGAAATATGCCCATTTTACAGATGAAAAGTTGAACAACATGCCCTAGTCATACTGCAGGGGGAGGTGACAGCAGGTCACCTGCAAGTTTGCTCCTGAGCTCCATCCATCAATCACCACAGAGCTCCTGAGGCCCTACCACAGGTGGCCAGTAGATGGTAGCAGAACCAGGAAGATAGAACTCCAATTCCTGCTCCCTATTCATTAACTGTACAAGTTTGGGCCAGTAGCTCAACCTCTCTGTGCCTCCATTTCCTCACCTATGCAAAGGAGACAGACTGTTATTCCTGCAGGGCTGTTTAAGGCTCCCACAGATCTTAGTGGCGGAGATTTGGGCAGGTGGAAATGGACAAAGGGCCCCTCAGCTCCCATAAGGTGCTTGAGACTCCTCTGGTTTCCAGAGAAACCAGTATCACAGGACTGAGGAAAGGATCAACTCCCAGAGGACACGAGCGGCTCCTGAGACCCGACCCCTGATTCCAGTTGGAACCGCAGGGTGACCCAGAGCCAAGCAGCGAGGAGGCTTCCCCACAGCAGGTCTGGGTGCTTCATCTCAGGTCACAGGAGACCAAGGGAGGCAGCCTGCCCCATCCAGTCCCCAGGGCCTCTCAGCTGCCTTCCTATCTCGCCTCCCAGCCCAGCCTGGTGATGACTCAGCATCTGCCTGAGGGCTGGAAGGAGGGAGGAGCTTCAATATCTGGAGGACCCCAGCCAGGGCAGGCCTGGGGGAGACCAGCACTGCAGGGCATGCCGGGAGGTGACTGTGAGGTGCCCTCCACTTCAGATGCTCCCAGCCTGTGGCAGACATGACTGCCCCATTCCATGGAGGAGGCTGAGCCCAGGAGGGGGCAGTGCCACCAAGGTCATGAGGAAAGTGACAAAACCAGGTGTCCTGGGCTCCCACCAGGGTTTTCTCCACTGATGCCCAATTCTGCTGGGCAGATCTGTGGGGCAGGCACGGCCACCCCAGCATAGGGCTCTGGACCCAGGCACCTCTCCAGCAAAGACCCGGCTCCCAGTCAGGCTTCCAGGGTTCCACTGCCCTGACTGCACGAAAGCTGAGACCTGGGGCCATCAGACAGCCTGGAAGGGAGCACCTGAGGCCTGGGCCTGTTCCTCCTGCCTGGACAGGCTCAGGGTCCTCAGCTGTAACCTGCAGAAACCAAGTGAGTTTGGTGGCACTTGGAATTCAGAGACCATGTTGGGGCACCTGTAAAAGAACCATCATAGAAATAGCTCTCAAGTTCCATGCACACACTGCAAGCCAGGCACTGCCCAAAGCAACCCTGCAAGACCAGTATTGCTAGCATCTCCTTTTATAGATGAGGCACAGAGAAGTTAGGTCACTTGCCCAGGACCACAGAGGAAGAGGTTAACTGAGACTCAAACTCAAAACTCAAAGTCTGGCTCTAGAAATTCCAGGTAGGCCAGGTTATGGGTGACAAAGCCACCCTTCTTTCACCTGTCCCCCTGCATCTGTTCTAAGCCCAGCTCAGGGGCCAGGGGATACCCAGACCATCACCCACCACCATGGGGCCAGGTTTCTCCAGACTGGCATTTGTCCTTCCACCTTTCCTGGGTCGTCAGTTGGACATGTGCCATAGAGTGAGTCAGGGACGGCACCTGTCCACAGGGCCCTGTCTCCCTTGAGCAGGAGGAACGAGAGCCGAGCTGTATGTGAGCGGAGCTGTCACAGCCCGAGCCTGGAGGGATCACAGAGGCCACCATCAAACAGGCGTGGAGAGGGCCGATGGGAGAAGTGGCTCCAGAGACAAATGAGAACTCTGAATACTCCCCACAACAGGGGCCAGCCGGAGACAGAGGCCACTCTGACACAACCCCGCCAGGCCTGGCCTGCGCCCTCTTCCACCACTATCCATGCCTTGGGGTCTCCCCCTCCAGCCTGTGAGCTCTGCCCACCTTCAGGGTAAGCAGGGCCTAGCAGGTTCTGCTGGGGCTGTAAATAGCATTGGGAGTGCCAGTGCCAGGGTTGGAGGGGATCGGGCCTGCTGTGAGCCCTGGGCCAAGCCACGGGAGGGCTGGGGAGGCTCCTCTGGTCAACACACCTCTAGGGCACAGACTTCTGCACCTGTGGTCACCTCTCCCTCCTCTGTGGCTCCCAGCCTGTTGGACCGGCTGGACCAGATGCAGGCCGCAGCCCTCAGGCACCTCCCCCTGGCACAACAGGAAGTTCAGGTTCCCTGTCCTAGTGTACAAACAGGTGTGCACAGGCAGCAGGTCCACAAACACACCCACACTCACACCTACACACACACCCACACCCCCCCCCCCACACACACACACACGCACACGAGCAGCACCTCTGGCCTCTGTTCCCTGACCTGTTCTCTGCCCACCTTCACCCAGGTCACCCTGCTCCAGAATTTAAGGTCACAGAAGGAATTGGCAACTGGGGACACTGGGAGGGGGACCTCTGCCTGGGACAGGAAAGGGCAGTGTTCTCGTGAGTCATGCTGTGTGACCTGCACCCTCTGCCCCACTGCTCCTGTCACCATTCCCATCCTTCAAGGCCACCTCCTTTAACAAGCTTTCCCCAGCTGCCCTGAACCTGTCCTGGTGCCAAGGGCAACGGCTCCTGGCTAGGGCAGAGGTCTGCCTGGCGCCTGGCCTCGAAGCAGACAGTCTGCTTGGGGACATTCAGGGGTCTACGGCTCAGCACAACAGAAGAGCAGAGGCCACCCCAGGAAATGGGCATGAGCCCCAGAGGGTGGGGATGGACAAGTTCTGGGGGGTTCCAAAGCTGACATCAGTTTGTAGGACCCCCACTTGTCCCACAATGTGTTCCACCAAGTGACCCCCAGAATGATTTCCACGTGAGATAAGTAGAGTGATGGATGGGGGCACTCTGTCCCCACAGGGATGTCAGGTGGCCCCCTACCCAGCCCTGAGCCTGAGAGAGCTGGAAGGTGGCACTGTCCATACTCTTGGGTCTCCCCCGAGTTCCTAGGCCTTGCTGACAGTGCCCATCGCCTCTCCCTGACCAGCCTGTGAGGGAGGCCGGCAGGTGTTTACTGTACTGGAGAGAAAAACAAAAAACAATGAGCTGCAGCAGGGTTGGGCCTAAAGCAGGTGCCCTGGGTGGAGGGGGAAGAGGACAAGACCGGGTCCCACCTGCAGAGTCAATAAGAGGTGTCGCCCCAGGCAGGGAGGGTGGCTGAGGAGAACCTCTAAGAACCGAGGGCCACTGTCACCAACAACTTAGAGAAAAGGAGCCAGAAATGGGGTAGAAGTGAAGAAGGTTCCCTGGGCTGTGGAAGGAGCTGGGCCTCCCTGTGAACAGCTGGGCTACAGGACCACAGACGCGCAGCTGCCCCGGGGCCAAGGTTCACTGGGCAGCAGTGAGAGCTACGGATCAGGAGCTGGGCCCTCCCGCGGAGGCTTGACTTCCTGCTCCATGGACCTCTGTCCAGCCATCCAGAAGTCCAGGGCCCAGGCGCTGCCCACTCACACTCTTTAAATCCACACAGTCAACGTCCCATCGTGTGGTCTCACTTCCTGGTCCTCTGTGACTCCCCAGGGGTTCAGTCCTTGAGCTACCTCTCCACAGACAGCTGAACCCCTACTGCAGCCTCGTGGACTCCCCAGACTCGTCCCTCAAGACCAAGGAGCACACGCTGTCACCCCTCCCACAGCACAGCGGCTCCATTCCTGCTTGTCAGCCAGGCTGGAAGGGCCCAGGGAGGAAGGTGGTGAGGTGGACAGACAGGCAGGGCTCCTGGGCCCAGAGAGGGCAGAGACTCCCCCAGGTCACAGAGCCAGGCTGAGCCATAGCCTGCCCTACTTGCCCCAGCCAGGCCTCACCAGCCTCCTTCCGGGTCCCCAGGCCACACGCATCTTTAGTCTAGGTGACAGGCCCAGGGCAGGAAGAGGGCCAGGACAAGGGCAGCAAGCAAGGGTGGAGCAAGAAAAGGGCAGAGAGTGAGTGTCCACTCCTCCTCCCGGAACCAAAACCCTACAAAGGCCCTTTGAGGGTAGCCTCCTTCCCCACCCACTTGACAAAGAAAAATGACGTGGGAGGGTGGGCCACCAAAATTCTGTGACCAGGCTGAAGGCTCTGGGGAATTCCAGAGGATGAATGCAGGGGCCAGAGGACCAGGGACCCTTCACGTGGTGTCACAGGAAGGTCCAGGGAGGCAGGACTCCAGGGCACTGGCCCACCCCTGCTAGTGACTCACTGGGTGATCCGGGGTTCAGGCCTCCCCTCCTGGCTTGTTCCCCTCACTCTCAAGGGTTCCAATCCAATCCAAAAGAGAGCACGGGGATTTGTGAGTTGAAAGGGGTTTCAGACCCTGCCTAGGAGAGGAGCTTGAACAATAAATTTAACTTTCCCCAAAAGTCCAAGACTTTGTAAAATGCAAACCTGATCCTGTCACTTGCTGCATAAGACCCTCAGAGCAAGGGCCAGCACCTCAGCCTGCACAAGGGCCCCACCCAGAGCCGTGGCCCGGTACACCACCCCCAGCCCTGGCCCAAGCCACCCTGGGCACCCAGGCCTGCCATTTCCACCTGCTTTGAGCCTTGGACACAGCTTCCTGCCTCTCCCCTGGCTGAGATGCCTTATCTGAGAACTGAGCAGGAGTCACAGTCTCCTCCCGGTCTAGTCCAGGTGGCAGGTAGAGCAGTCTTCCACTGAAGTCCCTTCTGTGGGACACACCTCACCATGTCACTAACATGGCCATGGGACCTGGGGAGGGGCCTGAACTATGATCTCTAGCAGTCTCTCCTTCACACCGGCCCCCGGGGACACCCACTCTGCAAGGTCCTCTCCCCACCCAGCCTCCCACCCAGGAAGCAGAGCAGTCACCCCATGGGGCCACACTCCGGCCTCAGTTCTGAGGCCGGGACTGGGGGAGTGGCCGGGAGGTGCCAGAGTCCATCAGGACCAATATTGATGGAAAAGACTCCCAGTTAAAACAGCCAGGCCCTGTTTTAATCTCACAACAAGAAGCACAGGCTCTTACTTCTTACTACCCTTATCCTTACTGATCAGTCATCATGATAAACGCTTTCATTTAGACAGGAAGGATGACTGCCAAACCATTAGGATGAGAATAATGAGGAAATCCCTTACACTTGATATCATTCTACATTTTACTAAACAAAGGCCACACCCACAGGCCAAAACAACCCTAGAGGGGAAGGCAGCCAGGCAGAGGTGACCGGTGCACTTTCCACCGTGGGCCTAGCTGGGCAGTGGTGGCTGCGGGGTTAGGGCCCATTCTCCTGGACCCCTGCCCAGGTCACATCACATAACAGGGGCTCAAAATAGGACCCTCTGCTCTCTGGGCAGTAGGTATCCCTGTGTCCCTGCAGACTCAGCCTGGGGTCTCTGGCCTGCTCGACCAGCTCCATGGGGGCCAGACACTGACCTTTGGCCGCTTCCACCGGACAGTGGGCCCTGGGCTGCCCTTGTAGTAGAGCGAGTCATCGGTAGCGGGGAAGTGGGAGTCCTCAAAGAGCACCTTCTTCCGCAGACAGGCCCGCTTCAGAGACGAGTAGTTCTGATCTTCATAAGGCTTCACGCAGGAGAACATGGTGGCCGCTGCCCCAGGGGGAGGCAGAATACCTAGAGGACAAGAAGGCACAAAGGCCATCACTCATGGGGTACCTGGGACCCTGTCAGCACCAGCCCCGTGTGCTGCCCTCAGCAGCCCCATGAAGTTGGCTTTACCACCCTCACCATCCAGGTAAGCCAAGGAGCTGAGGGCAGAGGCCACACAGCCGGTTTACGGTGTCCAATCTGCAATCTGGGCTCTCTCCTCTCAGATGCCTGGAGGGGATGCCAGGCCCACAGGCCACCAGTCAGGGCTCAGGGCCGCCCTGGCCACGCCCCCTCCCTCCCTCTTTGTTTAACCAGCTTCCTTAGACCTTGGGGACCCAACAGACAAGTGGCCAACCCAGCCACTCTGGGCTAGCACCACACCCACAGGAGAGCAGCCTGGGTCTCATCCCCAGTTCTCCTTCCTCCCAACCCTCACCTCTAGCCAGGAAGGGCATGTTTCCTCCCTGTGGCCAGGAAAAGCCTCCAGGAGGGAAGGAGAGGGCAGGAACAAGCAGCCAGCAGAGACTGTCACATCAGGTACACTGACAGGTGTTCAGAGACCAAGCACCTGAATGACTGTGCCACCTCTGCTAGCTGGACCCTCACACCCCATCAAGGCTGCGACAGTGCCACACCTTGAGGATCTACTCCTCCTGGGCCTGCCCAGGGCAATGCTGCAGCCCCATCAAGGTTCAAGCAAGTTTCCCAGCCTCACTTGGGAGAGGAGGAGGCTCGGGAGGTTGGCTTCCAAAACCATGTTGGAGAGGAAGATTGATGTAGGTGCAGAGGCCAGTTGCACCATTCACCTGTTGGGTGACCTTGAACAAGTCATGCAGCCTCTCTGAGCCCCCATTATCTCATTTCTGCCATGGGAACAGTGCTGCTCGGATAACTGGAAGATGCCGCTATAATTAACCACAGGCTGGGAGAAGGCCGGGCAGGGGGAGCAGGAGGAGCAGGAGGAGCAGGAGGGAGGGGCTCTGGGACGACCCTATGTAAGACCCCTGGATGACAGTTTGAGTCTATTATTTGAAAACAGAGCTGGAGGGGGACCTTGTTGCCACGGTTCAGAAAGAGAGCCGAGGCTCAGGGATGCCACCTGTCCACGTCCCCCCTGCACTGCCTGGACTCCAGCCCAGTCTTCAGACTTCGGTGCCTCCACCTCAGCCTCACAACCCTGCCTCTCAGGAGCAAGGGCTGAGCAGGCAGGGCTCCCCACACACCCTGGAGGGAGCTGGGGCCTCACAGGAAGTGGACGATGAGGGGAAACAGGAAGGAAGGCATGAGACCAAGCAGAATGTGGTCTTGGAAGGGACAGCAGAACTCGGACACAGGACAGCTGGCTTGTTCCTTGTTCTGCACCAGCAGCTACTTTATCTTCCACGCCCACATCCCTACGGGGGCTGCTGTGTGACCTCAGGCCAACCATGTAACCTCTCTGTCTTCCCCTCTGTCCAGACAGGCCAATCACCCCACGCCCTCTGGCCTCCCCCCAGCCCCAGCCTTGGAGGCCAGGGGAGAAGACCTGGGAGAGCCTGAGAGGGCTCCGGCCCACAGGGACCCGGCGGTGTCATTACACTGTGGGTTCCCAGCAGCGCAGCTCAGGAAGCAATTTAAGCTGTAAGAGTTAGATGAGAGAAGCTGGAAGCAGAAGCCCAGAAACCAGCTTTTGCAGTTCCAGTATTTCAGAGCCCAGAGGGCCCAGAGAGGTGGAGTGGGTGGCCAAGGTCACACAGCAAAATTGGTGAGTGTTCTCCGGGCCTGCTCCCAGGGAAGAGAAGGGGAAAGTCTGGCCAGACAGGGCCCAGGAGAACGGGTGGGGCCTTGGGCTGAGATGCAGCTCCACTGCCCCTCCACCTCACCCTGAGGGCCAGGCTGATCCAGCGCTCCTTATGCTGGGTCTTCTGGGCCTTTGGGCTGACAGCCCTTCTGCTGCATCAGAACCCCTGTCCCAGAGTCTATAGCATCTGACTCTGGGCGGCTCGAGGCATCATCGGAGCCAACTACTACCACTGCTTATCTCTGAAGCTGCAGACACCAGGAGAAGGGAAGCTGGCCTCTCAGCTGGCCGCTCTCTCTAGGCCTGAGCTCCGGGCCTGGCCCTTCCCATCCTCAAGCAAAATTACACAGTGTTCAGCCAGCCAGGGCCCAGGGGGGTTCAGGACATCTGAGCATCCCAGCTGCCCTGAGAGCCTGCCCTCTTCCCTTTCTCTTTCTCTCTTTCTTTCTCTCTCTCTTTCTCTCCCCTCCCTCCCTC
>NW_026000174.1:11533323-11562614 GCF_001458135.2 Marmota marmota marmota
CTCCCTCCCTCCCTCCCCCTCTCTCTCTCTCTCTCTTTCTTTCTTTTTGGCACTTGGGATTCAACTCCGGGGCATTTTACCACTGAGCTGCACCCCAGCCCTTTTTACTTTGAGACAGGATTTCACTAAGTTGGCCAGGCTGGCCTCAAACTTGTGATCCTCTTGCCTCAGCCTCCCCAGTAGCTGGGACCATGGGAATGCACCACCCCACTTGGCTCCCTCTTCCCTTCCTCTGCCAATCCCACCCCACATCCTCCACTGGGGCCTGAGCTCCAGTGCGGTGGGTCCCTGCAGTCCCCCTAATGCTGCTCACCTCAAGCCTTTGTACAGTTGGCCCCTTGCACAACCCAGCCCTGCCTCACCAGTCCCGGAGCACCAGCTCCCCAGCCCCTGCACACGCCCCCTGGATGGAACCTGTGTCCAGGTCCTCTCTGCACTCCCAGGTCCAACGCTGGGGTCAGGGACTCAGTAAGCACTCAGTGGGCCAGGCAAGGCCAGGGCGGAGGACCCCCACTCCTTCCCAGGAGGGCAGAGTTCCCTCTGCAGGGGAAGCTGCTTCCCAATCACAGCCCCAGACTCAGGTGGGCTGGAGCTGGGCCACCGTTCCCCACCAGGCCAGGCCTCCCTCTTCCTTCCTGCTCTTCCTCATGGCTGGGTGCCAGCAGGTGCCCACACCCGCAGTCAGCTCTGCTGGGCCCCGCCCTCCTCCAGGGGCTGACACCCTTGGCTGTAGTTCCCCAATGCCCGCCTAAGCAATGAGGCTTGGAGCAGGACGCATGGCCTCTCTGGTCTGCACAGTCCTTGTCTAGAAGGAAGAGGGAAGGTGCCAGGACCTTGTGCCTCTGAGAGCACTGAACAAGGCGCCACCACTCGGAGCAGCACACTGGCACCTCAGTTGGCTATGAGCAGCTGGAAGCAGATTGTGGAAGGGGCCAACTATGCAAAGACCCTGAGGTCAACAGCATTCGGGGAACTGCAGGGAACCCACAGCACCTGGAAGCAGGAAGTGGGGACCGGCCACAAGAGCTGACGGGGCCAGGCATGATGGGGCATGTCTGCAGTTCCAGTGACTCAGGGGCTGAGGCCACAGGATCACAAGTTCAAGGCCAACTTAGCCGGACCCTGTCTCAAGATAAATTTTGTTTTTAAAAGCCTGGGGATGTAGCTCAGAGGAAGCGCACTTGCTTGGCCTGTGTGAAGCTCTGGGTTCTATCCCCAGCGTCGCAGAAAGAAACAGAAGGGAAAAAAGAAGCTGAGTCAAAGAAAAATAAAAAGTTGCTGGTGGAATGGGTAGAGGGCAGGGAGCTCCCAGGCAGAGCTGAGACTGAGTTCGGAGCTGAGTGCACGCAGGGCAAGGCACTTACCTCTCTGAGCCTCTGATGGGAGATAATGGAAGGTGTTAAAAAAAACCAATGGCACAGTAGAGTCTAAGTTCAGGAGCAAGAGGGCCTCAAATCAGCACAAAGGACCAGGAACAGCCAGAGATTTTCAGAGGACAAGCTAAGGGACTCACTCTACCAGTTAACCCGCCGATCACAAAGCTTTCCCACTGAGACAGTGCTGGATGGACAGGCAGACCAGTGGAATAGAGCAGAAGGGCCAGGTAGGGCCGGGTGTGGTGACGCACACCTATAGTCCCAGTGGCTCGGAGGCCCAGGCAGGAGAATCTCGAGTTCAAGGCCAGCCTCAGCAACTTAGCAAGGCCCTAAGCAGCTTAGCAAGACCCTGTCTCTAAAAATAAAAAGGTTTGGGGGGGCGGGCTGGGGTTGTAGCTCAGCAGTTGAGCACTTGCCTTGCATGTGTGAGGCACTGGGTTCGATCCTCAGCACCACATAAATAAATAAACTAAAAAAAGGTATTGCATTATGTACAACTTAAAAAAAATTAAAACAAAAAAAGGGCTGGGGATGTGGCTAAGTGGTTAAGCACCCTTGGGTTTAATCCACAGTATCAAAAAAAAAAAAAAAAAGAAAGAAAGAAGGAAGGAAAGAAAGAAAAGAATAAGGAGGGCCAGATAGGCCACAAGCATAGGGACACCTAAGGTACGGCCACGCATGGTGCATTCAGGAAGAATCACCCTTTTAATAAACAGTGCTAGGTCGATTGGCTATTCATATGGGAAAAGATTTATCCTGATGCCTACCTGCCACTACACATGGAAACTAATTCTAGGTAGACTGCAAATCTAACTGCAAGGTAAACCAATAATGCTTCAAGAAGAAAAAAGAGCACATCCACATGGATAAGAAAAAGAGCTTGACTTCATTAGTCATCAGGGAAATGCAAATTAAAAACCACAGCTAGATACCAGGATATCCCCCACTAGGATGGCTAAAATGAAAAACGCCATAAACGCTCACAAAAATGAGTGACATAGCTCTGTGGTAGAGCACTTACCTAGCATATGCAAGGCCCTGGGTTCCATTCCCAGCACCATATCAAGGAAAAGAAAATCCCAGGTGTAACTCCTATACTCTGGTGGTGGGAATGCAAATTGGTACACTTTGCTAAGGCATCTGACTATGGCTAGTGTAGCTGAACAAATGCATACTCTACTGCCCAGTAATTCCACACCTAAGAATATGTCCAACAGAACCACATGCACATATTCACCAGTTACGTGTAGACCAGTGTTTATCCTGGTAGTACATTATGCTGAAAATTAGAAACAACCCATATGTCCATCAACAAAAGAACAGATAAATACGTTGTTATATATCCACATAATGCACTACCAAAGGATGATGAAAATGAACAAACTGTTGCATGTTACCCCATGGATGGATCTCACAAGTATAATACCAAACAATAAAAGCAGGGCCAGGATAATCCTGATACCAAAGCCAGAAATAAAGAAAATTGTAGGCCAACAGCCCTGATGAACATAGATGCAAGAAATCCTCAACAGCTGTGCGTGTTGGTGCACCCTTACAATCCTGGCAACTCAAGAGGCTGAGGCAGAAGGAGAGCAATTTCAGGACCAGCCTCACCCACTTAGCAATGCCCTGAGCAACTTAGGGAGAGCCTTTCTTAGATAGATAGATAGATAGATAGATAGATAGATAGATAGATAGATAGGGCTGGGGATGTGGCTCAGTGGTAATGGGTCTATGGGGTTCAATCCTAAGTACCAGAACAACAACAACAAAAATTCAATAAAATAATAGAAAACAGAATTCAGCAGCACATTAAAAGGATCATTCACTATGATCAAGTGGTACTGATCACTGGGAATCAAGGATCAATAAATGGGATACACATTACATGTAAACAGAATAAAAAACAAAAGGTACATGACCATCTCATTAGACACAAGAAATGCATTTGACAAAACTAAGTATCCTTCATGAGAAAAACTTTCAACAAACTAGGCATAAGAGAAATGTACAAAAATCAGTATTCTTTCAAGTTCAAGGCCAGCAACTTAGTGAGACTGTCTCAAAATAAAAACTATAAAGGGCTGAGGATATGACTTGGTGGTAGAGCACCCCTGGGTTCAATCCCTAATCTGTAGAAAAGGGAAGAATCAAAACAACGAAATCAACAAACTTGAATACTTAATAATCAGTGAGCCTGTAAATCAGCTCCAGTCCAGAAATAGATGAAAAGATTCTTTCTTTAAGGATTGGAAGGATTAATAGTGTCACAACATCCATACAACCCAAAGCAATCAGATTCAGTGCAACCTTCTGGAATCTAGGGAGGTTCCAAAGAGATTTTTCACAGAAATAGAAAAAAAGAATACAAAAATTCATATGGAATTAGAAAAGACCCTCCAAAGGAAGAAAAAAACAAAAAAAAAAATGAAAGAAGTCTTCGAGCAACAAGGACAAAAGCTAGAGAAATCACAATACCTGACTTCAAAATATAGTACAAAATCACAATCATCAAAGCAACATGGTGCTAACATAAAAACAGACCCAGGGACCAATGGGACAGAAGAGTGAGCCAAGAACTAAATCCACACGTTTATGGTTGACTGATTTTCAACAAAGGTGCCAATAGCACACAACAGGGAAAGGCCAGTCCCCTCAGTAAGTGGTCTGGGAAACTGGACGTTCACATGCAGAAGACACGTATCATAACATAGGAATCTGTTCAGGCAGATCAGAGACTTAAACTTCAGACCTAAAGTTGTAAAACTACTGGAAGAAAACACATGGAGAAACTCCACGACATTGGTCTAGGCAATGACCATCTTGCATCTGACCCCAAAACCACAGGCAAGAAAAGCAAAAAATAGGCATATGATACTACACCAAATGAAAGTAAAAGAAATCATCAACAGAGTAAAGAGACAAGGACAGAATGGAAGAAGACATTTGCAAACCGTATATATGGTAAGAGGTTAATGTCCCAAATATAGAAGGAACTTGTATAATTCCACAGGCATAAAGCAAACTTATTTTTAAAAAATGGACAAAGGATGCAGAGAGACATTAAAAAAAAAAAACAAAAACACACAAGCAAATGACCAAAAGGAATGAAAAAAAAAAAAGTTCAACATCACTGATCATCAGGTAATTGCAAATCAAAACCAAATCGATCTAATACTGTTTGATACCTACCACCAAAAAGTGCTGGCAAGAACATGGGGGGGGGGGGAATCTTGCGCATGGTAGGAGGGATGTAAATTAGAGAACCCTTATGGAAAGCGGCAGGGAGATTCCTTGAAGAATTGGAAATAGCCAGATGCAGTGGCACAGCCTGCATGCCTGTAACCCCCCAGCTTCTCGGGAGGCTGAGGCAGGAGGATCGCAAGCTCAAAAGTTCAAAGCCAGCCTCAGGAACTTAGTAAGGCCCTAGGCAACTCAGTGAGAACTGTCTCTAAATAAAATATAAAAAAGGGCTGGGGATGTGGCTCAGTGGTTAACATCTCTTTGGTTAAACACTGAGTTATGGGGGTGAACCCATTGCACACCTGGGTTCAATCCTCAGTACCAAACAAACAAACAAACAAAAACACTACCATTGTATCCAACAGTCCCACTGCTGGGTAACATCCAAAGGCAATGAAGTCAGTGTGGTAAAGAGATGGCTACACTGCAGAGTGATTTACAGCAGCCAAGATACTGAAACAAGTATCCATCAACCAGTGAACGGATAAGAAGATGTGGTACACAGATACAATGGAATACTACTTGGCCTTATAAAAGAGGGAGGTATGTTCGGTCATTTGTGACAACATGAATGAGCCTGGAGGAGAGTAGGTTAAATGAGCCAGAAAAGTACTGCATGGTCTCACTTATATGTAGAACCTAAAAATGCTGAACTGATTGAGAATAGAAGGATGGCTGTCAGGGGCCTGGTGTGGGTATTAGGGAAGGAGGGCTGGGGAGACAGTGGCCAAAGGATACAAAATTTCAGACAGGAGCAATAAGTTCAAGAGACCTATTGTACAACATGGTGACTACAGTTAATAACAATGTGGGGCATTTCCCCCACCCCTCAATACTGGGGATTCCATCCAGGCTGGATCCTCAGCCACATCCCCAGCCCTTTTTATTTTTGAGACAGAGTCTCACTGACTTGTTGAGGTTGGCCTCTAACTTGTGATCCTCCTCCCTAAGCCTCCAGCCATCTCTGGCATGTGCCACCACATGCCAGCTAATAATGTATTATATCTTAAAAGTTACTGAGAGAGAGGACTTTGAGTGTTTTCACCACGCACAAACAAGGTGAGATAATGCATACGTTAATTAGCTTGATTTAGTCATTCCACACTTGTATACCTACTTCAAAATATCATACTGTACATGAATATATATAATTTCTGTCCATTCAAATTTTAATTAAAAAAAAAGGGAAATGAAGGCATAATTCATCTATAGTGAACAGAAAATAAGAGAGTGACCACTCTCAGCTTTCCATTACTGGACGAACACCGAGATAGCAGCTTCTAAAGAGAACAGGTTTGTTTTGGCTCAGGGCTTTGGAGTTTCCAGTCCCTGACTGGGGGCCCATTGCTTTCAGGCCTCTGGTGGGGATCTGGGTGGCAATGGCGGAAACCCAAGGGGGAAAAAAAACCACTCACCTCCTCATGGCTGTGGAGCGAAAAAAGAAGAAGAGACCAGGGTCCCAGAGTCCTCCTCCAAGGGCACACTCTCAGTGTCCCGCGGGGTCCCACCACGTTCCAAGAGCACCTCCCTGGGGACGAAGCCTTTCACACAGGGGCATCTGGGGGACATTTGGGATCCAAACTAATGCACTACTTTTAGGGTTTGGGACTGGAAGGGGCATGATGGGGCTTCTGTCATTCCGACAAAACTCTTCAGTGACGTGGGTGGTGGTTATGGGGGGGGTGGTCACTTTATTTTTTATTTTTTCAAGTATAAGGGATCGAAGCCAGGGCCTGGTGCATGCTAGGCAAGTACTTTACCACCGAGCTACATTCCCAGCCCTTTGTAAAACTGCCAAGACTGGCCTCCAACTTGTGATCCTTTAGTCTCTGCCTCCCGAGTTGCTAGGCATGTGCTTGGCGGTTGTCACTTTGGTAGTCCATGTATGCTTATGATTTATGCACCTTTCTGTGGATCAGTTATGCTTCATTAAGAGGATTTAAAATCCAGCACAGTGGAACTGGGAAGAAGGAGGGCTAGATCTGGTGACCTAGGCCCTAACAGATCTGGGCTCTTCACAGATACAGCTCTGTCACATCGGACACTAGAAGCCTAAGTGGTTGACCCAGAAAGGCAGAGCAGGAAAGAGTGTCAGCCTGGACCAGGCCTTGTCATCTACAGGCTGTGTGACCTTCTGCAGATCTCCACCTCTCTGATCTTCAGCCCCCTCCTCTATCTCTCAGGACACTGTGGCTTTGCCATTCAGAGCGCTCAAGTCCAAGAGGGGCCAGATGAGATGTCCTGTATCCCAGTGGAACCCATACCTGCAGATTTCTTTGGGGCCTGGCAAGGGCTTACAGCCGCCTCAGACCATCTCAGGAGATGTTCTTGGCCCTGAGGAGCGCGGGCACAGTGCTCAGGGAAACGATCATAGATGAGCTACAGAGGACCCAGTCAGAGGTCCTTGGATGCCCCCCACAGGCATCAGTCTTGTCTTGAGGTGAGGAAGCCCTGGAAGGTGCTGAGCAGGGGAAGAACCGGTTACACCTGTCTCAGTGAGATCCTCTGGATGCCTGCCATGCGTGGCTGGATTAGGTCTGTCCCCACCAGAACCGACGCTGAGGCTGAATTCCTCAGTGAGGTGGCACTGGAAAGTGGATCCTGGTGGGCGGTGTCATGCGGTCACAGCCCTGGAATGGGCTACCCATCACAAGAGTTCAGTCCCCTTTCTTTCCCACCTGCCTGCTTTCCTTCTGCCTCCTATCATGAGTTGAAGCAGCTTCAAGTCCCTACCTGATGCGACCTTGGGTCCAATCTTGGATTTCCCAGTCTCCAGAATCGTGAGCCCCAATAAACCTCTTTACAAACCACCCCGTCTCAGGTGTCCTGTTATAGCAACAAAACATGACCTAGGACATTGCCACACGGAAGACAGACTAGAAAAAGACAAGAACAAGGGCAGAAATACCAGAAGGAAGGCTAAGAACTGGCAAGGCCACACATGAACGAAGAGGAGCGCATTCCAGAGGCCTGTGGGAGGCAGACCCAGCTCTACAGGGCGCCAACTGGCTGTGGGGGGGCCTCGACCCCTCCCCCACATGCCACAGGAGTGCCTCATGAGGCACAGGCCTGGCAGGGTAGGTGTCATCCAGAGCCAATGGAAGAAAACAGAGATGCTCCCACCCATAACCTGGCAAAGTCCCCCACGCCCCTCACCTCCTTTCCTCAACATCCTACTACCCCCACTCCAGTCAAGACACCCCCCCCACCACCACTGCCCTTTGCCATCTGAGCAGGGAAGGCTGCAAGCTTCCTGGAGGCTGAGCTGGGGATGATGGGTGGCGCATGCATCCCAGCAACACGGGAGGCTGAGGCAGGAGGATCGCAAGTTCAGGGCCAGCCTGGGCAACTTAGCAAGACCCTGTCTCAAAATAAAAAGTAAATGGGCTGGGGATGTGGCTCAGTGGTGAAACACCCCAGGAGGAGGCAGGACCAGAAAGCTCAGCCTCAGGCAGAAGCTTAGGGTGTACATGGCAGGACGGCTCTGCAGGGCTGGGGACACCGGGCTGAGTGGTGTCAGCTCCCACTGGGGACACCGAGAAGCAGGGGTCAGATGCTGATGGAGTGACCCCGGCCAGGGAAGGCAGATGCCACGGGGGCGCCTGCAAAGGGTGGAGGCTCAGCCTTTGGTAGCTGACTGATGACCTGCGTTTCTGTTCGGGGGCTTTGTTGGTGGTGGTTCTACTTTCATGGTGCTGAGAACGGAACCCAGGGCCTCGAGCATTAGGCAGGGGCTCTACCAACTGAGCCACAGACCAGCCCCAGTGCTTCTGTTTATCCCACGCCTCACTGCCAACCTCCACTCGCTCGGCCGGCCACCATTTTAAGAATGTTTTTAACGTGTGTCTCTGTTCTGTTGTTGGTGTATTCTGACCTCCCTGGACCCGTCTCTCATAATGAGGAGCGACAGCAGGATGGGGGGAGGCAGGTGGGGAAGGAGAGCTGGCTTGGGCCCGCTGTCTCCGGGCTCCTGGGCTCTGGCTTCAGAGCCGAGGTGGCCAGACCCTGTGAGTCACTCCAGCCAACACCAGGCAGGCTGGCACCAGGGCCGGGAAATCCTGTCTTTCTTCTCCTCCCCTCCGCTTATCATTTCTGTCTGTGTCCAATCCATTCCTTGCCTAGCATAGACGGGGTGGGGCTGTGGCTGGGGGGTGGAGCACTTGCCCAGCAGGCACCGGCCCTGGGGTCCACGTACAGCACCACCAAAAACAAAACTAAAATTCCAACCAGGCAGCTAGGAGACCCAGAGCACCAGAGGGCAGGCCAGACCTATAGGGCACAGGGTCCCATCTGGTCCTCATGGACGGTGGCCCGGGTGTGAGGAAGCAGCAGGCCTCCTGGCCTGGCTCTGGGTGGGCCTGACTGAGTCATAAGGCCGGACCCCACAGCTGTTCCTGATTTGGGAACTGGGTCCTGTCCAGGGCGTCAGGAACAGGAGGGAGCTGGGAGGTGGATGTAGGCAGGATGACAGGGGAGAGGTTCCGTGGGCCTTGGGCAGGGACAGAAAGAACCTGAGAACCTGAAGGCGGGGGCTTTCTCCCCAGGCTCAGTCTCAAGTCTCAGGAGATGGCTGCCATGGGTTTGGCACTCAAAGACCCACATCCCAGGACAAACCCTCATTGTGGGCAACCCAGGACAGTGGGTCACACTACAGTGGGGCCCCCAGGCCAGCACCATGTTCTGTAGAGAAGGCCCTGGGCTGAGGGGCAGCAGTGAGCACTCCTAGCAAGGGGCATTCTCTCTCTTACCAGGGGAGGGTGAGGATGTAACATACAGAGTCCAGGATACAGATGCCACTCACTCCCCTCCAGGGGATACAATTTGGCAAAGGCACTTATTCAGATCACAAAAGCCACTTCTGCTCTATTGCACTGTGTGACACCAGGCAAGCCCATGCCCTCTCTGGCCTACAGGCTCTTGCTGAGGAAAGGGGGAGAGAGGGACATTCCTTGCCTTTTTCCAACGGTGGGTCTGTCAACAGGACAGCCTCTTTCCCCACTTCCTACAGAAGCAAACTATGCCCCTAAAAAAAAAACAAAAACAAAAAAACACACACCCGCCTCTTGATTGCAAAGTTTAAAACCTGATGAGTACTGGCACCCTTTTCTCATGCAGGGAAACTGAGGTGCCATTCCTCAGAGCAAGTTCTGCACAACTACAGAAATGAGCTGTGCTATTCTAACCGCAGAGGCTCAGTCGGAGAAGAGAAGCATCTAGGGCAGAGGCAGCAGCCTGTCCCATGTCAAAGTGCTGCTCTGTGTGACCTACCACCTCTCCCTCAGGCTAAGATGGTGACCCTCACCAGCCATGGGGGTCCCACTCAGTGTCTGTCCCCCATCCTCTTCACTCATATTTGCTCTGTGCCTGTCCAAGCAGGCAGTGAGGAGTCAGGGCTCTGCCCTAGGGGTCAGCCTGGTGAGGGAGAGATGGAGACTTCAGGAAGACAGAGGGATCTGCTATCAGAGGGAGGAGTTGTTCAGACAGAGCCTGGAAGGCTGCATGGAGGAGGATGCATTTGAGCCAGCTCTCAAAGGGTGGATTACACTAGGCATGATGGTACACACCTGTAATCCCAGCGACTCTGGAGGCTGAGGCAGGAAGATCGAAAATTCAAAGCCAACCTCAGCAATTTATCAAAGCCCTAAGCAACTCAGTGAGACCCTGTCTCTAACAAAATATATAATAGGGCTAGGGATGAGGCTCAGTGGTTAAGAGCCTCTGGGTTCAATCACCAGTACCAAACAAACAGACAAATAGAAGGAGCGGGTAGCTCAGAAATGTTGAGTGGTGGAGAGTCCTGAAAGCCAGACTAACAATATAAGAGCAGCCAGGTGTGGTGGCACATGCCTGTAATCTTCCTGAGGAGGCAGGAAGATCTCAAGTTCAAGGGCTAGGCAACTTAGACTCTGTCTCAAATAAAACAGAAAGGGCTAGGGGTATAGCTCAGTGGAAAAGCACTTGCCTAGCATGTACCAGGCCCTGGGTTCAACCTCCAGCACCAAAAAAGAAAAAATATAAAAATAAAATGAGAGGCCAGGCACGGTGATGCACGACTGCAATTCCAGCAGCTCGGGAAGCTGAGGCAGGAGGATCACGAGTTCAAAGCCAGCCTCAGCAACTAAGCAAGGCACTAAGCAACCAGTGAGACCCTGTCTCTAAATAAAATATACAGTAGGGCTGGGGATGTGGCTCAGTGGTTGAGTGCCCCTGAGTTCAATTACCCCCACCCCCCAAAATTTTAAATTTAAAAATAATTATATAAATAAACAAAATGCTGCCCCTGAGAGAAGCAAGGCTGGTATGACCTAGCCTTGGCTGAGGGGGTGGAATGGAGACCCATGCTGGGGCAGGGTCCACGGCATGTGGGCCAGGGGCTCTTTGGGGTTGGCTGAGTCCCTCCTTGGAGACACACGCATGGCTGACCATGCTTGGGGCCATTAGCATGTTAACAGCAATCCCAGGCCCTGCTCGCTGCTGAAAGTGTGTCCTTTACTGCACATAGCAGCTTTGAATGCCAATATCTCTTCTCCGTGCCCAGGCAGGAGACTCAGGATAGCAGGCAAGGCCAGAGATGTCCCACCCATATGCCAATCTTCAGGTGGGGAGAGTGAACCCAGGGAAGGGCAAAGCAGCCAACCTCTTCAGAAAGTGAAGGTCTTTCCAATCTACAGGTGCAGCAGCCTCAGACCCTGCCTGCAGCCTCCCAGGCTGAGACACTGAGAGTGACCTCATGGGGTAATGAGAACTGTGACTGGAGAGGCCAGCAGCTGTGGGCATCAGGGGTCGGGAGGAGGGCTGGGCATGGTGCCAGCAATGACACCACAACCGTGGTAGGCTAAACAATGGCCCCAAAGATGTCCACATTCGAGTCCCTAGAACCTGTGGGTGTTGCCTTATATGGTGCGGGGACTTGCAGATGTGATTTAGGATCCTGAGATGGGGAGATTATCCTGGCTTATCTGGCTGGGTCTTAAATGTAACCACAGCGTCCTTATGAGGGAGGCAGGGATGGGGGTGCAGCTCTGCGGTGGCAGGGTGCATGGTTAGCATGCACAATGCCCTCCCTCGGGGCAATTCCCAGCACCATGCAAAGAAAGGGGGCAGGGAGGAGGTGACTACAGAAGAGGAAAAGGCAATGACCCGATGGAATAGACCCTGGGTGATGTGGTCAAAGGATACCAGCAGCCACCAGAAGCCAGAAGAGACAAGGAATGGATCTTCCCTTGAGCCTCCTAAGGAACCAGCCTGACTTTTAACCCCACAAGACTAAAAACAAAGACTTCTTTTTTTGTTTGTTTTTTGAGATAGGGTTTCACTAAGTTGCCCAGGCTGGCCTCAAAGTTGCAATTCTCCTGCCTCAGCCTCCCAAGTTGCCAGGATTATAGGCATGTGCCCCATGCCTAGCAAGACAGTCTCATGTGTGCCACTGTGCCCAGCAAGACTCCCAAAACTTCAAGAGAATACATCTGTGTTGTTTTAAATCACTAGCTCGCTAGTGCTTTGTTACAGCAGCAATAGGCAAGAAACACGGTTCTTAAAGCACAGTGGACAGGGGCTGGGGCTGGGGCTCAGTGGTAGAGCGCTTGCTTAGCATGTGTGAGGCACTGGGTTCATCCTCAAAACCACATAAAAATAAATAAATAAAATAAAGAGCAGTGGACAGGTGGGTAATGGAGCCCACCCTCTCACCCTGTTTAGGCAAGTCAGCAAGTAAGGGAGAAAATCATTACACCTTGAACTGCTCCAACATAAAACAAAGTCACCAGCATGTCAGTGTCTTAGTTACTGTTATTAGTAGCAAATCACCTGAGTCCCTCACTGGCAGAAGTCACCTGGCACCATGGCAGACGCTGGCTAGATAGGGGCAGGTGGATCAGGCCAGCAGGCTCTCAGCTTTGGGCCACTCTCCTGGGCCTGACCTGCAGTGATGGGCAGCTGGGTTCCAATGGATGGGCCACAGATCCCTTCTGCGACACCTGACCACATGTCCTACTGTGGCAGAAAAACCACAAGACACACCTCCAAGCCACCCTCGCCTCAGCCAGTGGCACCCCACACATCCAGGCCTGGGAAAGCTGGGGTCCCCAGAAAGGTTGTTTGAACAAAGAGAAAGGGAAACAGTAAGTCCACCATTACTGTCCAGCAAACTCACACGTTAGACTCCTGTGTCCAAGACAACCTGGATTAGAATCCCAAAGGGACCTGGCCCACTTTGCCTTTAATGAATGAGGAAAGGGAAGGCCTGAGGCCAAAGGGAAGTTTGCAGCTATCCCAGGGTGGCCCCAGCAATCCAGAGAAAAGGCTGCAGAGATGGGCCTTGAAGGCCAAGCCTGGGGACCACAGCAAGCCAGCTATATTTGACCCAGGCAGGGCAAGGAGTGACGGGCAGAAAGGTGTCTGGGCAAGCTGGAGGAGCTGCAGGAAGGGGCTCCAAAGGCACCCAATGTGTTGGCATAGGTGGGGACAGAGACAGGGAAGGGGGCTGAGGTGACAATGCTAGCTACAGAGAGACCACCAGTGGCTGCAGGGAGGGGGCTGCAGACCCTTTCTTCCCCAGCCTGGGAAGTCCAGGGCTCCTGCTGAGCTTTTCTAAGGGAACCTTCACAGGACTTACTGAGGGAGCTCCCAGCAGGCTCTGCCCGGTCTCTTCCCAGGGGATAGGAACTTTTGGCCAGGCCAAGGGACCCCATCTTACGTCCTCCTCATCAACCCCCAACCCCCGTGATAGGCTGCACATAGCCCCATTACACATATGGGAAAACTGAGACAGGGGAGTGTCTCTGCCTCAAGGTCACAGGCAGGAAGGAAGACAAACAGCCAATGTCTCAAGGAGAAAGAAGACAGACCCTGCAGGTGGGAGTGGTGTTACAGTGGCCTCCTGGTGCCCAGTTTGGGGGCAGGGCTTTGGGCTATACAGAGAGCCTGCAGGGGAAGGCTGCCTGAATGGTGGCTCCTCCTACCTCCACAGTAGCCTAAGATGGCTCTTGCTGAGACACACACACCTGACCCATGTAGTCCCAACCCTGGACAAGCACGCAGCTTCACACCTCCAGGCCTTCGCTCTCACCCTTCCCTTTCTCTTCTGCTTGGTGGGCTTCTTCTAGACCCTGCTCTGATGACTCTGCAAGTGAACTGATCCCAGTTCCAAGTCGAGAATCAGACCAGGCCCAGAACTCCAGGCCCTCTAGATAGGGGTTCATCCATTGACCCCACCTGCCCCTGTCAGAAAAGTAGCACCTCAGGGCACACTCTGCCAGAGCACCTACCTCTTGGTGTGGCACGAAGCTCTGGCTTGGCCTGGGGCAGCAGCAGCTGGACTCACCAAACCCAACCCCACCCCACCCAGTTCCTCTCCATCCCCACCCCAGGACTTGGAAACAGGAGCAAGAACCAGCCCAAGGATCCTGGGAAGCCCTGATCCTTCCAGGGCACAGTGGTTCCGCCAGGAGGTCTCACACCAAGTCTCCCTCGGCACTCAGGTGCCCTCAGCTTTTGTCTCTCCAATCCCTGGCACAGGAGAATCTGGCTTGAGACCAGTGGCCCTGGGTTCCAATAGGGAGGCTCANAAAAAAAAAAAAAAAGCCCCTAGCCTCTGGCTGCGGGTGGAGGTGGGGATGAGACCTGGGGGCCCGGCGGATCTTCAAGGCCCCTGCCTCCCGGGCCTCCAGACTAGCGTTCACCTCACTCCCAGGGTCCGCGGGGTACACGACCCCCTGCTCCGATTGTGCTCACCGGGCAAGCGCTGGCCGGCGCTGCACCCGCACACACACCCCTGAAACACACACACCTAAGCTCGCGCTGGCACACGCCTCCCTCCGCGCAGCGCCTCCTACCTGCCGCGCCGCCGCGGCTCAAGCCGGACTCCTGGGAGGTCGTTCACCGAGCAGGCACTGGAGCAAGACTGGACCGGCCAGCGCAGTGGCCTCGGGTTCTGGCATCAGCTGCAGCCGAGGCGGCCCCGGGCGGGGGCTGGAGCTCGGACTCCCGGGGTTCTGCTGCTCCGCCTGGCCCCGCCCCGCAGCCTCCACCCATTGGAGGCCAGGGGCGTGGCCTCCAGGGGGTGGGCGGGCACGCAGTACTATGCGCATGCGAACTGGCACCGCGCAGTGGGGCTGGCACACCCGGAGGTGGTCGCTGGGTTTTCGCTGTGCACTGGGAGGGCGGCTCTGGGCCGGTCCACCCGCCTACCCTTCTCATCTCCAAGGGACCCCCGCGCTCCCTCCTTCCCAACCTATTTCTGTTCCCGGTAAAGAAGTATCCCCGGAAGCCCTCCTGGGCAGAGACCAGGGCGGCAGCTACCCGAGGGCCGGGGACTGACTGCTGGGCACCGGATCCGGCGGGGCAGAGTGCAAGACCCTCGGAGAGCGTGCAGAGGAAGCCGGCTGACTTTGGGAATGCATCTTGTACTGTGTGCCAGCAAGGGCCAAAGCAGGATGGCCGCCAGCCCCCCTCCCTTCCCCGTCTCCATCCATCCTCAAGTTTTTGGATGGAGGAGGAGAAATCCAGGTTCCCATGACACGCAGAAAGGGCCTTGTCAGTGAGCAAGCTGGCTCCGCCACCTGTACTGAGCACTTACTTGTGCCCATTAGACCGCAGCAGAAGGGGTCTGGGTCCCGAGCTCGATCTCTGTGACTGTCTCCAAGAATACCCTGGAAGGCACCGGGCCTTGGTTACTTAATCTGTAAAGTGGGGACTGTCATTCCCACCCACGCCAGGCTGTTGGGAATATGGTTAAGATTTATGGCCGAACAAGTCTGACATGCAGCTGGGGCTGGGGCGGGCAGGTGTGGAGTCCTGGGCTCTGAGGCAGCAGAGCCCAGGCTTATCTGACTTAACTGACCCGACCATCGTGTATTTTTTGCAGCAGTTGAAACCCAGGCCCACCTATCCTCCCTCCAGTCTCCATCAAAGATATCAGCCTCTCAGTCACCCAGATTTCTCCCCGCTCTCCCGTCTCACCCTTCTACCCAGGCCACCTAAATGTCCCACAAGTGTAGCTCAACCCCCCTTGGGAGCCACCTACTCAGCCAAAGACTTTTCAAATGTGCAACTGATGCCCACCACCCAAGAGCAATGTGTCAAGACTGTAAGCCATATCACTCTCCCATTTCCCTAACCCTACACCCCCGCCACACACACAGGCCCTTAAACACTCATCTCAGGGCTCTGCTCCCCACCTCAGCCCCAAACCACTGAAAGGCAGTTGCAACCTTCTCTATATTGCCACATCTGGGACCCCAGCTCTAATGCTGTTACTGGAGTCCCTGGCCAGAGGCCTGACTTGGGTTGTGTTCAACAAACCAGGTCCAGCCACTCTCCCCAAAAACTGAACAGAAAAGGTAATGGTGAAAAGCAGGAAAGGAATTTTAGTTAGTATGGCCATATTGGAAAGGCCAAAGATGATCCAGCATCTCAGCCTTGTCTCAGAGTGCCGACAGGAACCAGGTTTAAATAGAAAAAGAATTGGGGCAGGGAGTGAAAATATGCATAATTAAGAAGTCTTGGTCAAACTGTGGTCTGGTTAATCATTATCCAGTTCTGGTTTACCACTTGGCTTCAGAAGTCTTTATTGCTTGAGTGGGCAATCTTCATTTGCTTCTCAGGATGTTTATGGAAACTGTGAAGGGGTATTTTGTTCCCAGGAAATGGTGGCTCCTACTTAGGGTCAGTCTCCTCCTGTGGTGATGTGCCTGCATAGTTCCATTTTTCCTGGAAGGTGTAGGGCAACAACTGGAGATGTCTAGGCACCACTCTAGGAGTCTGAAACACGATGCTGTAAATGTCCCTGCAAATCTTGCCCAGTCTTGAAAGGGTATGAGATAGGTTAGGTGAATTTAGGGTTAATAAACTTTGTATTTCCAGTTTTTAGGTGATCACTCCTTAAATGATCCATATGCCTACCTGCAGAGCTGAGCAGGTCACAAAGCTCAAGGTAATAAAGGAGACATCCAAAATAAAGGCAGAGATGCCAAACTCTATCCTTTTGTTAGTTACATCTGCAGGCATCTGCAGACATCTGCAGGCCTAGGTTAGAGTTACTGCTATTAGAAAGCCTCTTTAAGTCCCTGTCATTTGCTACCATCTCCACAAAGCTCTGCTGCCTCTTAAGCCTTCCCATTCTGGCTGTGGCCCTCCACTTATGCTGCCCCTTTCAGAGTTGGCCAGGTCTTAGCTTCCCCCATGAGGCTAAATCTTCTGGAGGTCAGAAACAGAGGCTCATTCTCAGGGAGAACTAAGCAGATCTGGACTCCAGTCCTTGTTCAGCCAGCTACCAGCTGTGTGACCTGGGAAAGTCCTCTATCCTTTCACGGCCTCATTTTCCTTGTCTGTAAAATGGGCTTCTTGAAGAGCAGGATGATCAGGCACAGGTAAGTCCTGGGGCCTGATTAAGGGCCCATGTCATAGGGTAGTTGGCAGCATTGCCTCTGGTGGGGCGACTTCTTATGTTCCAAGGTGGAGTTGAGGTTGTGTCTGAAAAGTGAGTCTTCCTCAGCCCACAAAACAGCCGAGATAGGAGGGTGCTCAGGTCCCCTCCGTATCTCGGGATGTTGGAGCTAGGTAGGGGTATCATGTAATGATTGTGAGCATGGGGTCTGCCTGGGCTCACATTAACCATGTGACCTTGAGCAAGGGACCCAACCCTGCTGTAGAACCAGCATAGTAGCACCCATACCAGGAAGTTGTGGGGACTGACTATGAGGGAGATATAGAAAGGGCGTAGGCAGCCAGGGCAAGATGTCCAGCAAAGAGTTTGGTGGCAGGGCCAGAACAAAGGAGCACGGAGAGGGTCTTCCAATGAGGTCAACTTCCTGCTTGACGAGAGTACTAGTGGAATACCAGTACTTTTGTACCACAAGCAGGGGATCCAATCAGACAGACCCGCATATTGTGCCCCTAGGTGTGGGGCTCTAATTTAAAAAATAAAATAGATGCATGGACACAGGGGGCACCAAGCAATGATAGTGTGGATATCCAGAGGAAAGGAGGAAAATCCAGAGACCATAAAAAGAACGAACCAAGATGCCCCCACTAGACTCCCAGCTCTGGGGCCCCTTCTCTTCAGAGAAGTCTGTCTCTGTTGCTTTTGCATTAAACCTGCTGCTTGCCTGCTATCTATCTCTGTCCTGTTCTTCAATTATTTGCTGAACAGAGACAACGAACTCAGCACCCCTAGATGTTAACACCTGGTGGATCCATGTGGAGCCCTCACAGTGGCCTTTGGACGTGGTTTTCACCTAGCCCAACCCCTCATTTTGTGAAGACACAGGGTCCCCAGCCACAGAGGCCTGTTTGCATGACTAGCTGGAGTCCCAGTCACCCTACAATGTTAGGACTGAAATGACCCACCTTGAAGCCTGTTTCCGGCAGCTTCCACCTTTTCTAATAGATGAGTCCAAAGGCCTAGAGAGACAGTGGCCTGTCCAGGGCACCCAGCCCTGTGTGTGAGGGGACAAACATTGGCCCTGCTCCTGGGAGAAAGGATAAGCCAGGAAGAGCCAGGCTGCCCAACAAGTTTGCAGAAGGGGTGGGGCCTTGAGGCTTTCACCCTGGGACACTGCTGGTGGGTTTTTATAAGCTTAGTCATCTACTGGCACCATTAATGGCCTGATGTGTAAGTGTTTTTCCATTTAATTGTCACAACTGCCCTGTGCAGGATCCCCATTTTGCAGATGACACACTTAGCCTCAAGTCATACAATCAGTAAGTGGCAGAACTGGGGTCCCAGCCCACCCCAACTCCATCTACACTGCACCCCAGGGAAAGACTGACTACCTTTGCAGGCTCCTTGAGTGCTGCATGACCTCTCCTTGAATCCCCCTGTGACTGGGAACACATTTCCTCCAGGGCAGCCGAGTCCCCTCTACCTGGGGAGTCTTTCTCTCCCAGAGCTGATCCACCCCTTCATCTCTCTTTTCCTGGTTCTCTGCAGGACTCCACCCCCTCGCCCTTCCAATGTCTGGAATCTTCTCTCCTCCAGGCCAAAGAACCCCTATCCATACAGCTCTTGTGTATAAGGGATCTCCAGGTGAAAACCATGATAATGACTATTTGCTTTTTTTCCCCCCTTGAGGCGGGTTCTTACTCTGTCTGATGCCAAGACTGACCTTGAACTACTAGGCTCAACTGGTCCTCCCACCTTAGTTTCCCAAATAGCTGGGACTACAGGCTGAGGCACTGCACCAGGCCTGATTTTTTATTTTGATTTTTTGGGGTACCAGAGATTGAACTCAGGGACACCTAACCACTGAGTCACATCCCCAGCTTAACTTTGTACTATATTTAGAGACAGGGTCTCACTGAGTTGTTTAGTGCCTCACTTTTGCTGAGGCTGGCTTTGAACTCTTGATTCTCTTGCCTCAACTTTGCAAGATGCTGGGATTAGAGACGTGGGCCACTGTGCCCAGCTATTTCTTTCTTTCTTTCTTTTTCCTTTTTTTACTTTCAGCAACCAAACCATGAAGCTTTTTGTTTTTTGTTTGTTTGTTTGTTTGTTTTGTTTTGTTTTTGGGTACCAGGGATTCAACCCAGGGGCACTAAACCACCAAGCCACATCCCTAGCCCTTTTTTGTATTTTATTTAGAGACAGGGTCTCACTGAGTTGCTTGGGGCCTCACTAAATTGCTGAGGCTGGTTTTGAACTCACAATCCTCCTGCCTTAAGCTGCTTGGATTACTGGGGTTCACCACTGATCCTGACTGACCGACCCATCAAGCTATTTTTTAGAGCCCTTTTTAGAGTTTATTTACATGGGGAATGGCTCAGAGAGGTCCAGTGTGCTAAGGCGGAATATTAACATAAGCATGTTAGCCAGTCCCATCCAGATGCTCAGGGAATGGTTACTGACAGTGTTTTCCTAGGGCCCAGGAAACGGGAATATCATGTTGTATTCCAGTGCAGAGTGGATGTCATACACAAGAGGGTGTGGAGGACAAAATGACCTTTAAGTTACCCTCAATTGCATCCCTCTCTGAAGCACTGCTTGTATTTTTTTTACTATCCTGGATATTAAAACCTAACCTGGGCTGGAGACGCAGCTCAGTGGTAGAGTGATTGCCTAACATGTACAAGGCCGTATGCTCAATTCCCAGGGTCAAGAAAGAAAGAAAGAGTAAAAACAAACAAACAAAAAAACCTAAAGAGTATCTGTAGTACACTCCTCTTTATGTGAGAAAGAAGAAACTATAAGAACACACACACAACAACACAACCAAAGAACACAACCTGCTCATCTGTGTAAAGGAAATACAGAATGGATAGAGCAGAAACTAAAGAGATTGGTTACCTATTGGACATGTGGAAAGAAAGGTAGAATGGGATGGTAGGGAAAGGAGGGAGGGACACTTCTCTGACTATATCATTTTTAATATACTCACAAAATTGTGCAATTGTTACTAATTTCAGGCAAGCCGGTCATGGTGATGCATGCCTGCAGTCCCAGGGGCTCCAGAGGCTGAGTCAGGAGGATCTCAAGTTTAAGGCAGCCTCAGCAATTTAACAAGACCTTGTCTCAAAAAAAAAAAAAAAAAAAAAAAGGTAAGGGATACAGCTTAGCAACCCTGGGTTCAATCCCCAGTACAAAAAAAAAATTTTTTTTTCAGAACATTTTTATCATCCCCCAAAGAAACCCAGCACCCATTAGCAGTCATTTCCATTCCTCTTCCCCATAGTCCTTGGCGACCACTAACCTATTTTCTGTTTCTACGGATTGGTCCATCGGGACCTTTCATATAATCAAATTATCAACCTGTGGGCTTTGTTTCTGCCTTCTTTCACTTCCCATAATGTTTTCAAGGCTCACCCATGCCTGCAGCATGAATCAATACTTTATTCTCTTTAATGACTGGATAATAGTCCACTTTATGGATATTCCAGATTCTGTTTGTCTATTCATCAGTTGATGTACATTTGGGATTTTCCACTTTGGGGCCACTATGATAAGGTTACTATAAACATTCACATGCAAACTTTTGTGTGTACATCTGTTTTCAATTCTCATGGGTATATATATTTAGGAGTAGAATTGCTGGGTCCTGAAGTTTACTTTTTTTTTTTTTTTGGTGCTGGGGATTGAACCTAGGGCTTCACAAATGCTTAGCACACATTGAGCTATGCCCCTAAACCCCCACATTTAACTTTTTTGAGGAACTATCAGATTGTTTTCTAAAGCACTGGGACTAGATAAGATAGAAGAAATTTTTAAAAATAGGTAGCAAGGAGCCAGGCCCAGTGGCACATGCCTGTAATCCCAGCAGTTTGGGAGGCTGAGGCAGGAGGATGGAGAGTCAAACCAAGCCTCAGCAACTTAGTGAGGCACTTAGCAACTCAGCCAGACCCTTTCTTAAAAAAAAAAAAAAAAAAAAAAGGTAGCAAGGAGATGTGAAGGAAGGACAAGGAAATAAAATTGTACCCAGAAGTTCTGCATGCTTTCCAGGCTGCCACTCCCTCAGCCTGTCCTGCTCCCAGTTCTGTCACTCTCAGATTCCAGGGAAATATGTAAGTCTGCCTTGTGCAGTGTTAATTAGCCCATCAAAAAATAGATTACCTGGCACAGTGGGGCACTTCTGTAATCTCAGTGTATAGGGAGGCCAAGGCAGGAGGACTGCAAATTCATAGCCAGCCTCAGCAATTTAGGGAGACCCTGTCTCAAAATAAAATATAAAAAGAGGGCTGGGGCTGTAGCTCAGTGGCAGAGGGCTTGCCTAATATGCATGAGGCACTGGGTTCGAATCTCAGCACCACGTAAAAACAAATAACATAAAGGCATTTTGTCCATCTACAACTACAAAAAAAATCAATCAATAAATAAAAAGAAACAGTTGGGATGTGGTTCAATGGTATAGTGCCCTTGGGTTCAATCCCAGTATCAAAAAAGAAAAAAATATATTAAGCAAACAGATAACATATTTGGAGAAATTATCTAGGGGATTTTCTGGCATTATCTGTTGGTCAGTCTAAGGATACTAGGAATGACCAGGCTGCCATAAACCATCGTGAGATCACCAGACTGATGTCATCCCCATAAACTTTCCCATACTCACCTCTTACTAAGTTTCCTTTAAAAAAGAACCCTGAAAACACACCTCTCTTCTCCTTGAATGTGGAATTCCTGCTTTCCTAAATAAATATTCGTGCCTCTACTAGATTTGTTGAAATTCTTTTCCATCATATTATGTCAAGAACCCTACCTGTCCTCAGTCAGTTTCCCTGTCCTCCCCTACCCCAAACTCCTCAGGACCCTTTTCGGAGATATATCTTCTCCCATGTCAGGACTGTCCACTTAGATTCTCTCTGCTGAGCCCTGTAAGTTAATGGCACAGACCCCAGACCCTTGGGACAAGGCTGAGTATCCTGCCCAAGGCCCAGACAGTGAAGGGAGTGGGCTACCGAGATAAGACAGCTGAGTCTCAAGGGTCTCTGGATTCTGTATCCAGAGGACCAGAGCCAGTGGGCCATGTAGGGGGGCAAGGGTGGGCGCAGGTCCTCCCTGGATCATCTGAGACCTTGAGGAAGCAGCACCTGCCCGTGCCCTTCCTCCAGCAGGTAGAGATCCACCGTCCTCCTCCCTTCTGCAGGATTTGGCCGACTGGGTCTGCATTCCCAGCAGTGAGGGGGTGCGTGGGTGGGGGTAACACAGCTGAAGGGGGTGTGCAAGGGGTCAGTTGGGCCTTAAGACATTTGGGTCTGGAGGGAAGCCAGGGAGAGGTAGAATTGCTGTCCCTTGGTGCCTGGGGACAGGAGCTCATGTGCCTAAGAAGTTTTTGGGTTTTGCTGAAGCTTCAGGTGTTTTGGCACTAGGAGGCCCTGATATGTGGAAGGAATCTTCTGCTACACTAGTGCTACCCACTAGAATACTGGTATGATCTGGGATTGGCTGGGGGCTGCCAGTAGGAGTCCCCATACCCCCCATCCGTAAGAGTTTGGCCAAGGGGGTTTCCTTCTCCCCACTTCTGTGCAGAGCCCTGAATTGCTCTGGTGTGGAGGGGTACTTCAGAATACATAAACCTGGTCCCAGAAGAGAGGGTTCAGGTTGCTTCACAGAGGGCACAAGGGATTGAGCAGGGGGCAGGTGGGAGGAGCCAGGTAGCCAGCAGTCTCCTGGCATTGAGCACTCCTGAGATACCCAGCCGCCTCCCACCTCTGCCTGCTGGGAAGTCCCGGGGATAGGAGGAGGGGCAGAGATTGAGGTATGGATGTAAGGAACCCCAAGAGCTTCCACTTGCTCCCAGGGCCCCTCACTCTCCAATACAGGTGTTCAGACCTTCTCCAAGCTGCAGCTCACAACCTGTCTGCTGGACCCTCCCATCTGTCACTGCCCACAAGGCCTGACCTGAGCCAGCCTCTTCTTTTGCCTGACAAACTCCCACTCCCCCACTCCACCTCCCACCTCCCATTCACAGGGATCAGCCCAGCTGCACCTGCCCCCACTACACCACAGCCCCAAGCCCCTTCCCCTCTGGCTACCTCCCACCCTCTGCCCTTTCTCCCTCGGGTCCAGTGCCATCCTAGCTCCCTGGCTGCAGCCCCTCAAAACTCTAGCCCAGCAGCCCACGACCTTGCATAAGTCCACATCCAAACCTTTACTCCTGTCTAAAACTGTTGAGAGCAGGAGTAAAGATCAAGGGTGGCATTTAAAAAACTGATGTCATTTCTGTGTTCTTGGGAGCATCAGGATAAATCTTCTGGACAGACTGCTCTTCTGTTGAGAAAAATGCTTTAATGGAGCTGTTTGTCATTCAAAGGTCAGGCGGGACATAGGCTGGGGGGCGGGGAAGGGGGAGGAAGGGATCCTTTACCAAGACAGTGTTATTGTGTAAATGACTGTCCCAGGGTGGAGAGGGCCCATTTTTGAAGAAATTGTTAGCATCTTGATTCAATGCTAAGAAGACTGGCAGTTTTCCCAGCCGCAGAGGGCAAAGGGAGGGCCGACTGAGCAGCAAGATTGACCTTTCAGAGGGGAGCGGGTGGTGGTTTCTGATTCTTGGTGGCACATAGCCGGGTATTGAGTGGGCTGGGGGTTTGCACGACGGGCCGAGCAGGGGGCAGGTGGGAGGAGTGTCTTCAGGGGGCCTCTGTCATCACTCGGCATGGGCATGGAGGGCCAGCCACACAGGCATCTGTGAGGAAAGGGGCCTGTGGGTAGTCTCCATTGCCAAGTTGAGACACATCTAAGGGATCACCATGACGCATTTCCCCCATATACTCAATATAATAGGTGCGCCTGAGAAACTAATGTGACTCCATTTTTAAAAATAAATAATAGCAGCTTCTACCTCAAGGCTGTCCTAAGGAAAGGGGCGTGACCCTTGTCCTTGGAAAAACCCACAGAGCACTCCTGAGTACATACTCACCCTGCTGAATTGTTTGTCTGTAAATAACAGGAGAGGTCTGAGGCGCCAGGTATCCCTGACTCAGTTAGGCTAGGTGAGGACCCATAGCAACCGCCCTAGTAACCTCCAATCAGCATGAGACAGGGAAAACACCTGGAATGCCGGATGACCCCCAAGTAGTTTATGGTGGTTGATAACATGTTGGGAAACCATGTAGTTTAGCACGAACACCCCTCGTGGCCTAAACTAATCAGTTCAAAAGAACCCCCCTCTTGTACTAACCAATCACCCCTACCCAACTTGTTCCCACCAGTGAATGTGCTAATCAATGTTAAGAGTTGTTGTTTGGGCTGGGGATGTGGCTCAAGAGGTAGCGCGCTCGCCTGGCATGCATGTGGCACTGGGTTCAATCCTCAGCACCACATACAAATAAAAATGTTGTGTCCGCTGAAAACTAAAAAATAAATATTAAAAAAAAAAGAATTGTTGTTTGACTTTCCCGCGGTATGGAATGATCTGCTGTGTGATGTTGTGACGCATAGAGCATCTCCCAAAACCTATAAAATCTCACTGAACAAAGGACCGGGACTCACTCCCTGGGACCGCTGCATTGGGAAAGGTTGTGAGTCCAGGCTCGAGCTTGCAATAAAGACTCTTGTGTGATTGCATTGGATTCGGTTCCTGGAGGTCTATTGGGGTCCCACGAATCTGGCATAACATGCCCAGCTTTCGCAGGCTAGAATAATCAGAGCCCACCTACCTCCTGGGCATGGGCGTGTCCAGGTTCTCTAGGGAGCCCAGCTCACCTCTCCCCAAATTTTAGAAAAACCCAGTGGGGTGGGTGCTTCCTCCATCTGAGGGGCAGTCATGCTTCCAAATGCCTCATGGAGGCCTGGGGGATGAGCGTCTGTGCCCACCTGTGGGATGTGCCTGCCAAATGGGGAGAGCGGGACGTGTGCCCACTGTGCTCCGGTGTCCTATTAGGGCACACCAAGTTAGTGGGCAGGGTCTCCGCATGGCCTTTTCACCCGGGGTTGCTTGTCCAGCCCTGCTCCAGGACCCTGCTATTTCCCCCCACCCTCTTTCAGTTCCCCAGTCCTCTCTTTGGGAGCCTTTGAGCCAGGCTGCCTGGACTGCTTCTTTCCTATGTCTCTGGCTTCAGCATCTGGGCCTCTCCAAACTGGCTAATTTGGACCCAGGTGCAAAGGCAGGTCGGCCCGCTCTCCACCATGGGAACACCATCACCTGGTCCTTTTGGTTGTTTCCAAGGTGCTGGGCTTCTAACCCCAGGGCCTTACACATGCTAGGCCAGCTCTGCCGCTGGGCGACACTGCTACCAGCCCTGGTGACTACAATTTTTATCCCCTCGTCCTCATTTCCATTCTCCTGCCAGAGGCAACAGATCTAACGGTGTTTAATGTGCATCTTTTTATATGCGTTTTCAGGTAATGCATCTCTTGTTTATCTACATAAATGTAATCTTATCTTCCTCTGCTTGTTTCTTTTTGTACCGGGCACTGCGTTATCCACCTACCTATCAGCTCTCAGCTCTCAGCTGTCAGCTGTGGTGCTGGGATGGAACCCAGGGCCCGTCTTCCCTGTTAGGCAAGCGCTCTTCCACTTGAGCTGCCCCTGGAGCCCCAGCACTAGGCTTCTAAGATCCCTCTTGTCCCCATGTAACAATGTCTAAGTCGTTGGCAACTACAGTGTCTGTCGACTGTTTTACCTGCTACTCCCTGAGGAACGCACTCAGGAGGCTGAAGACTCGCAGGCACCTGGAACCAGGCAGCAATGGCCAATCGCATAAAAGCAGCCTGTGAGATTTTCTTTGGAATATTCACCTCAGAGCCCCACTGATGGGTGGCTAGAAATGTGTGCCACTTAATGAAGAAGGTAGGACATTACTCAGAATGCCCACGGCCCGTCCCCGCACTCGCCCCCACCTGACACAGCCCTGCCAGCACCTGGTATGCAGAGGGCTTCCTGATCTTGCTGACCCATAAGTGCAGATAACATCTCATTGTTCTATTCTGGCCTTTAGCCCGCTCATTCATGATCTTGAGGACTTCCTCTCTGCTGCTGAGTGGGGTGCTTCCTCTTGGAGGACTGCTGCTGGCCCCTTGGGCCTCTTTCCTGTTGGGCTCACACAGTGTGCGTCTCTCTCCCACCGTCAGCCTTTATTTCCTTGGCCTTATTTTTCCTTGGACAGAAATCTTTAATCTTGATATATTCAAATTCAAATGTTTAAAAAAAATGACATGTTTTATGAGTTTGAAATTTTGTTCGAAAAGTCTTTCCTCAATCCCAGGTCACAAGACATTCTCCTGTAGTTTCTTCTAGTATCTTTACAGTTTTATATTTCAAACATAACTAATCTGCTTGACTTCGTCCTTGATGTGCTGTTAAATGAGGATCTGGTTCTATTCTTTCCCATGATGGAACTAGTTTTCCTCTTGCCACCCACTGCACAGCCTCCCTTCACCTGCCTCTGAGGGACCTGCCCACGCAGCTGCCTCTATCTCGCTCCTTTTGCCTCTGTTTGCGGATTTGTCCTTGCTTTAGTGACACGCTATCTGCATTGCCGTAGTTTTGGGGAATGTCTAGTAAGGCAAAAGTCCTGTCTGCCTCTTAGTTCTTAAAATTGACCTAGCTATTTATTTACATTTTAGATTGTATTGAATTCTTTAAAAAAAATCCAAATTGAATTTTTATTAGGGTTCAATTGAATTTAAAGATGAATTTGGAAAGAACTGGCATTTTCTGACATCTTTATAATGTTATATAGTTTACTTTAAAAAAATATCTTTAGTTTGTGGGCCAGGCATGGTGGGGCACACCTGCAGTTCCAGTGAAGAGGGAGGCTGAGGCAGGAGGATTGCCTGTGTGAGGCTATCCTGAACAACTTAGTGAGACCCCCATCTCAAAATAAAAAGGGCTGGGGGTGTAGTTCAGTGGTAAAGTGTCCCAGTACCAAAACTCTTTTTAAAAAATTATTTATTTATTTAAATTGATAAATAATTGTATATACTTCCATGTACAATATATCTTAAAATAGCTTTACACGGTATAATGGCTAAATTGAGCTAATTAACATATGCATTGAAATAGTTAATAATTTTTCTATGTGTGAAGGGACATTTAAAATATAATCTCAGCTACTTGGGAGGCTGAGGCAGGAGGGTCACAAGTTTGAGGGCAGCCTGGGTAACTTAATGAGACCCTGTCTCAGAAAAAAAAAAAAAAAGGCTGAAGATGTAGCTCAGGAGAAGGGTGCTTGCCTTGCAGGCAGTAGGTTAGGTCCTGGGCTTGATCTCCAGCACTGTCCCCCTCTCCAACACCCACCCTACTCACAGCCATTTCAAGTGTACAACACATGGTTACTAGTTATAGTCACCCTCTTGTATAACAGATCTCTTGAACTTGTTTTTCTTAACTGCAATTTGGATCCTTTGACCAACATTTCTCTTTCTCCTTCCTCCCCTCCCCAGGCTAGGAACACTCATTCTATTGGCTACATTTATGATTTTTCCACATGAGTGACATCATGCCACATGAGTGACATCATTGGATTACTTCACTTAACATGATTGATCTCCAGTCCCATTCATGTTATCTCAAATGACAGGGCTTCCTGTCATTTGAGATGCTAAATAGTATTCCATTGTGTGTATACCACATTTTCTTTATTAATTCATCCATTGATGGACACTTAAAAGTAGATTCTATAACTGACTATCGTACATAGTGGTACAGTTAAATTGGGAGTGCAGATATCCCTTTAACATATTTATTTCATTTCCTTTAGATATGTAATATTATGTGGTTGTATATAAGAACATGAACAATCGTTTTATTTAGATCATTGTTTATGTCCTTATTTTATTTTTTTCACAGATGGTCTCCCATTTCTGGGGATTGAAACCAATGGTCCTCTGCCGCTGAGCCATATCCCCAGAGCTTTTTTAAATTAAAAAAAAAAAATTTAAGTTATAGATGGACACAATATCTTTATTTTGTTTATTTTTTTACTGTGGTGCTGAGGATCAAACCCAGTGCCTCACATGTGGGAAGCAAGTGCTCCATACAACCCCAGCCCTCCCCCCCTTTTTTTTGAGACAGTCTCAGTAAGTTGTCGAGGCTGGTTGCAAACCGTGATCCTCCTGCCTCAGCCTCCCAAGTTTAGGGTTACAGGTGTGTGGCACTGCACCTGGCTTCTGGGATGTCTTGTGATCCTCCTGCTTCAGCCTCCTAGTTTGGTTGTTATTGTGTGTGATATTTTCTCCCGACTATATTCTTTAAAATGTCAACCTGTAGAAAAGGGAAAAAAAATAAAATGACGAGTATCCTTATACTTTTAACTTGGATTTACTATTTTTTAAAAAAATTTTTAATATATGACAGTGGAATGCATTACTACTCCAATTACATATACAGAGCACAGTTTTTCATGTCTCTGGTTGTACACAAAGTATATTTTCACACCAATTCGAGTCTTCATACATGTACTTTGGATAATGATGTCCATCACATTCCACCATCATTGCTAATCCCCTGCCCTCTCCCTTTCCCTCCCACCCCTCTTCCCTATCTAGAATTCATCTATTCCTCCCATGCTGTCCCTCCCTATCCCACTATGAATCATGATGCCTCCTTTTATCAGAGAAAACATTTGGCATTTGTTTTTTTTGGGATTGGCTAACTTCACTTAGCATTATCTTCTCTAACTCCATCCATTTACCTGCAAATGTCACGATTTTATTCTCTTTTATTGCTGAGTAATATTCCATTGTGTATATATGCCACATTTTTTTTTATCCATTCATCTACTGAAGGGCATCTAGGTTGGTTCCACAGTTTAGCTATTGTGAATTGTGCTGCTATAAACATTGATGTGGCTGTGTCCCTGGACACATTGTCGTGCTGAGTGCTCTGTAGTATAGTTTAGGGTCTGGTATAGTAATGCCACTTGCTTCACTCTTCCTGCTAAGGATTGCTTTAGCTATTCTGGGTCTCTTATTTTTACCAATATTTTGCCATCTTTGCTTTCTCTCCCTCCCCCCATACATTTGCACTTTTCCCCCGAACTATTGAACAGTTCCAGATATCATGAACATTGTCTTTTTTCTTTTCTTTTTTAATTTTTAATTTATTTTTTAGGTAGATGGACACAATACCTTCATTTTTTAATTTTTATGTGGTGCTGAGACTCAAACCCAGTGCGTCACACGTGCTAGGTGAGGGCTCTGCCACTGAACCCCAGCCCCCACCCCTAAGGTTTTCTCTTTTTTTATATATTTATTTTTTAATTATAGGTGGACACAATATCTTTATTTTTTATTTTTTT
>NW_026000174.1:11563111-11570747 GCF_001458135.2 Marmota marmota marmota
TTTTTTTTTTTTTTTCTTTTTTTTTTTTTTGTACTGGGAGGAATTAAACCCAGGGGTGCTTTAACACTGAGTTACAGCCCCAGTCCTTTAAATGTTTTGAGATAAATCAGGCCTTGAACTTGTACTCTTCCTGCCTCAGTCTTCCTAGTGGCTGGGATTGTAGATATGTGCCATTACTCAGTATCTGTATTTTTTTAAAATGACATTTTCTAGCTTTTTTTCCCCCTGGAGGTAGCAAAATGCTTTTTATTTATTTATTTTCTGGTGCTAGAGATTGTGCCTATGGCCTCACTCACGATAGGGAAGTACTCTACCAATGAGCTACATCCCCAATGACCTCCCCCCTTCATTTTTTTTTTCTTTTTTTCCTGAGACAGAGTCTCACTAGGTTGCCCAGACTGGTCTCAGAATTATGATCCTCCTGCTTCAGCTTCCGGAGTAGCTGGGATTACAGCATTTACCTTTATGCCTAGCCTAATTTGCTCTTTTTCTTCTTTGGGGAAATGGGTAGTTGTGGCATGAGGCAGGGGAAACTGGGGTGGGCTTCACCTAGGAATTGTGCCCTCAACTCTGCCTGGTGTGTCATCTCAAAGGGCTACTGCCTCCAGCTCCAAGTGCCACTAAGATGGCAGGGAGCAAGGAGGTTTTCTTTCCAATGGAGGCATGAACAATGCGTGTGTGTGTGTGTGTGTGTGTGTGTTGCTGGGGATGGAACCCAGGGCCTCGCACATGCTAGGCCAGGGCTCTACTACTGAGCTATATCCTCAACCCAGCATGAGAAATGCTGTGGCTGTTCCTACCCATCCCTTCATATGTGAATCTTTTTTTATTTTTCATTAATTTTTTTTGTAGCTGTAGATGGACAGCATGCCTTTGTTTTATTTTTATGTGGTGCTAAGGATTGAACCCAGTGCCTCAGGCATGCTAGGCAAGTGCTCTGCCAGTGAGCCCCAGCCCCAGCCCCTGCACCTTTTATTTTTAATTGAAATTTGGATTCTGGGAAATTGTGGGAGATAGAGCACTCCCGGGGTGCCTCAGGGAATAGACAGTCAAGTTGCTGTCTGCCTCCTCCTCTCTGAAGCTTGGAGGCTGGGCCTCTGGCTTTTGTAGCTCCAGCCTGGGGGGTGACTTGATATCAAGTGTGGTGACTGGTGCAGTGGCCATGGCCCAGGAATGGCAGTCAGGAGACCTGGGCCCATAGTCCTCAGTGCCCAGCAGATTCATGCGACTCTGGGAAGGTCATTCCCTGGGCCTCAGCCTCCACATTTGCCAAATGGGGATGAAATCATTCCCATTTTCTATTTGTGGTGAAGATTCAAGGGACTCAGGGTGTTGGGGGTCCCTCATGACCTGATCTCTCTCTACATGAGTTTATGTGTTCTGTGCTGGGGACTGATCGCAGGGCCCTGCCCACACAAGCAGCACTCTACTGCTGGACTATACCCCCGTCTCATTTAAAGAAATATCTTTAAATACTTTGAAATTATTTTCTCTCATCTTTTTTTAGATCCAGTCCTAAGTACTCTTTTGTTTTTGTTATACATGGTACTTTTATTTATTTTTAATTTTTATTTTTTGTGGTGCTGAATTGAATCATAAATGTTATGCCAGTGCTGTCACTGAGCTACATTCCCAGCTAAAAGGGTACTTAATATTTAATAATAATAATAATAATAATAATAATTGAGATAAATCCCCAGCCCATTTTACTTTATTTTTTGGGAGGGTACCCAGGATTGAACTCAGGGGCACTCAACCACTGAGCCACATCCCCAGCCCTATTTTGTATTTATATAGAGACAGGGTCTCATTGAGTTGCTTAGTGCCTTGCTGTTGCTGAGGCTGGCTTTGAACTCATGATCCTCCTGACTCAGCCTCCCGAGCTGCTGGGATTACAGGCATGCGCCACTGCACCTGGCTCTTTATAATTTTATTTTTGTTTATTTATTTTTGGTATTGGGTGTGTAAGCACTTTACCACTGAGCTAGATCCCCAGCCCTTTTTTATTTTTGAGACAGTGTCTCACTAAATTGCCCAGGCTCCTTTTGATCTTGCCTCAGCCACCTGAGTTGCTCCAGATGGTACTTTTAAAAAATGAATTTTCCTGACTGTTTGTTGCTACTTTACAGAAATTAAGTTGATTTCTGTATATTGATTTTTCATTTGAAAATTTGGTATGCTTTCTTACTAATTTAATCCATTTCTGTTGGTGTTTTGTGTATGCGAGGCAGATTTTTTAAAAATTATTTTATTTTATTTATTCTAATTTGTTATATATGACAGCAGAATGCAATTCATATTACACAAATAGAGCACAATTTTTAATGTCTCTGATTGTACACAAAGTAGAGTCACACCATTCCTGTTTTCATACATTTACTTAGGGTAATGATGTCCATCTCATTCCACCATCTTTCCTACCCCCATGCCCCCTCCCTTCCCCTTGCTTCCCCTCCCTCTCCTTTGCCCTATCTAGAGTTTATTCCTCCCATGCTGTCCGCCCATCCTCATTATGAATCAGCATCCTTAAATCAGAGAAGACATTTGGCATTTGGCTTTTTGGGATTGGCTAACTTTACTTAGCATTATATTCTCCAGCTCCAATCATTTACCTGCAAATAGGGAAGCAGATTTTCTATGTAGACCAACACATCTCAAGGAAGTATGATGTCCCCTAGAGGGAGTTTTGGAAATTTTCAGGGATTTTTTTTGTTGTTGTTAAGCCCAAGAATTTACACATCAAAATGCATGTTGCTGTTGTTAATTTGCAAGGCTGGGGATTGAACCCAGGGCCTCACACATGCTAGGCAAACATTTTACCACTGAGATCCACCCCCAGATTTTTAAAAAAATTTATTTTTGGAATATGGTCTTACTGAATTGTCCAGGATAGGCTTGAACTTGTGATCCTCCTACCTCAGCCTCCTGAGTAGCTGGAATTACAGGTTTGCACCGCTGAATCCTGCTTCAAAATGTATATTATTTTTATCTTAATGTATTTTATTTTGCTTAAAATTAGAGCACTAGGTTGATTTAAAAATGTGTGTGGGCAGATTATATCATCTGAAAATTTCATTTCAGAATGGAGAGAATATCTTAATTTGTATATAGAAAGGGGAACTTGGATTGGATAGAATTGTAAACTTCCAAGGTTTTAAAGGTTTCACTTTGCTGTACTTTTTTTTGGGGGGGGGGGTACTGTGGTTTGAACCCAGGGACATTTAACCACTGGGCCACATCCCCAGCTCTTTTTATTTATTTATTTTGTTATTTAGAGACAGGGTTTCACTGATTTGCTTAGGGCCTCACTAAGTTGCTGAGGCTGGCTTTGAATTTGCAATCCTCCTGCCTCAGCCTCCCAAATCGGTGGGATTACAGGCATGTGCCACTGCCCAGGCTTTTTTCTTGTCTTGATGCACTCCCTCCCCCTTTGGTACTGAAGACTGAACCCAGGATGTTTTACCACTGACCTACTCATCCGACTATTTTTTTATGCTGCATTCTTGAGTCCTGGGAATGTTGAACAGAAGTGGCCATGAAGAGATGATGGGCACATTCTGTCTTGTTCCTAACCTAAAGGAATGCTTTCACCCCCGTTTTCTTTTCTTTTTTAATTTTTAATTTATTTTTTAGGTAGATGGACACAATACCTTCATTTTTTAATTTTTATGTGGTGCTGAGACTCAAACCCAGTGCGTCACACGTGCTAGGTGAGGGCTCTGCCACTGAACCCCAGCCCCCACCCCTAAGGTTTTCTCTTTTTTTATATATTTATTTTTTAATTATAGGTGGACACAATATCTTTATTTTTTATTTTTTTTATGTGGTGCTGAGGATGGAACCCAACCCAGCGCCTCACGCATGCTAGTGAGTGCTCTACCTCTGAGCCACAACCCCAGCCCCTAACCCCTAAGGTTTTCTTTAGAGTCATGAATGGATGTTGAATTTTTTTAAGCTGAATTTTTTTTAAAATTGCAAACTGTTTTTGGATGCGGAATTTTATTAAACTTTTCCCAGAGCATCTCAGATGCTCATATTTCTCTTGATGTGATATATCACAGAAGTATCTTCCTGTGTTATCTATCAATTGTGACCCCTCCCTCAACCCCGTGCTGGGAATCAAACCTGAACCTCCAGCAGGCAAGCTCTGGTACACCCTCAGCCCATGATTGATCTTGTAATGCTAAACCCAACTGGACTGGGATACCCAGTTTTAATCCTGATACTTTCTCCTTTAGCGCTGCATTTCGTTTGTTAGTATTTTAATGTAGGTCTTTTGCATCTATGTTCGTGAGTGAGACAGGTGCGTCGTTTTCCCTACTCGTGGGGTCCTTGGGAGGTTTGATTGTCAATCAGGCTTGACTCATGAAGGGAATCGGGAGCACTCTCTGGTGGGATGAAGGCGCGTTACGTCAGGGAGTAGAGGCTGAGCTGATCGTCCTCCCCAGCTGCAAGTCTAATGAGAGCCCTGGGAGCTCCAGCTGCTCATAGACTCGCTGGGAACCCAAGTCGCCTGAATCGCCCCCCCCCCGCCCCCCGAGTCCTCAGCATACTTCACCAGCCTCGTGTCCTGCAGTCCTGGAGAGACGGAAGCGACGGACAGTCCCGGTTAGAACGAAGAGCAACGACTATGGCCCATGGTGTGTGGGTCGCGCCCTCTGGCGGTATCACATGAGCTCAGGGAGCCGGGCAGTATGTGCAGGGTGGTGGCACCAGATGCCCCTGATTGCCAAGTGGCTGCAGGCGATGCCAGGATTCTACGGCCGCGTGGCCATCCCAACACCCGGACCACCCCGGACCACTCTAGCGACCCAGCTACAGAGACAGACTGACCAGGACCCTGAATCACACAGCAGACCCATAACTGCAGTTTTCGGACACACCTAAGCCATGAAGTTCCTGAATCTGAATTTTTCCGGTAAAATGGGGATAATCCCTCGCAGGTCAGGGAAATGGGAGGATATTGTGGAAACAGAATTCATTTTCCAGAAGATACTTATGCCTTCTGTCTTCTTGTTTTCCTGTCTCTTTTAAGTACTGGGCAAATGGCATCTGGGGCAAGGAATTCAAGATTAATGACACAGTCATCCAAAATGAGAGTCTGCATCAAAGAGGTCTATGAGAAGGAAGTACAATACATCTTTTACTCATTTTTCATTATGGTTCATTTATTCCATAAATATTTATTGGGCACAATGGTAGGTAGAATAATGGTTCCCTTGATGTCCTCACCCTAGTCCCTGAAACCTATGAGTGTATTAGGTTATATAGCAAAGGGAAGGGAGGTTATTGATGGAGCAAAGGTTGCTAATCAACCGGTTCTAAGATAGGAAGAGAATCCTGGACCATTCAGATGGTTCCTGTGTAATCATTGTGTCCTCACAAGTGGAAGAAATAGAGAATTTGCCTAGCATGCTCCAGGACGTGGGTTTGATACCCAGCACCAGGAGGAGGGGAGTGAAGGAGAAGGCAGAAGAGTTAGAGTTAGAGAAAGATTTGGCTACAGAAGCAAAGTACAGAGACACAACATTGCTATTTTTTGTTTGTTTGTTTGTTGTAGTTGTTTTTTGGTACTGGGGAATAGAATCTAGGGGTGCCCTTTCACTGAGCTTTATCCCTGGGCCCTTTTTATTGTTTGGAGGCAGTGTCTGGCTGAGTTGCCCAGGCTGGCCTTGACCTCCTGCTGTCTCCTGAGGGGCTGGGATTACAGGTGTGCACCACTGCACCCAACTTCTCTTATGGCATACTTTTTTTTTTTTTTGTACTAGGGATTGAACCCAGGAGTGCTCTACCACTGAACTACAGCCACAGTCCTTTTTTATTTTTTTATTTTGATACAGGGTTTCTCTAGTTGCTTAGGACCTTGCTAAATTGCTGAGGCTGGCCTCAAACCTGTCTCCAGTTTGCTGGGATTACAGGTGTGCACCACCATGCCTGATTTATGGCATCTTTTGATAAACAGAAATTCTAAATGCTATATTAGTCAAATTTATTGTACTTTCCCCTTATCTTATGTGACATTTCTCCCCTACAGCATCCAGAAGGAAATGCTGTCCTACCAACACCCTGATTTTAGCCTAGTGAAACCAGTGTTGGATGATAGAACATACTATAATAAATGGGGGTGACTTCAAGCTGTCAAGTTTGTGGGAATTTGCTACAGCAGCAACAGGAAACCAACACAGTGTTCTCACAGATACAGTTTACACCACTAGAACAAAAGGGTACTCATTTGCTGATTCCTTCATCCCTAAAGCACTCAGGAAGTACTTGCTATGACCTGCTTATAAGCAAGGCCAGCAAAGGTCAAGTGGCTGTGGCTACTGGGGATCCATGATCAGGGCTGGGGGAAAGGTCGCCTAGATGGCGCTTCTTCCTCCTGTCCTGACTGGGTCTCAGTTTCCATTTTGCACCGTGAGGCCTTTTTTGACCTCTCATGGTACTGAGGTATACCGGCAGGAATGCTATTAATGCTCCTCAGTTCTAAATGTAAAGTGGCTTCTGGGAAGAGGGCAGCCATCTGATGATTGTCAGTCTAGCTCTGGTTTGACTCATTTGAGAAGGAAACTCAACAAATATTTGTATCGCACGTGACAGGTGAAATTGATTCTGGCCCCCACACCTCCCTTATTCCATTGTTCATGACGAGCAGAACTTGGGAGCGAGGTATGCTGGAAGGCTCGCGGAGGAGCAATGGTGCTGGGCTTGGGAGGGTACACAGACATCCCAGACCCAGCGGTCCTCAATCTAAGCTGCACCTTAGAACCACCCAAGGAACCCAACCAAACCACCACGTACATGTTTGGGGCCACTACAGACCAATAAGATCAGAAGCCCTGAAGATGGGGCCAGGAGAATATTCCAGACCCTTGCCCCGCGGTGGTTTCAAGGTGAAGGTGGGATTCAGATGCACCAGCTGGGCAGGACAATGTATCAGAGCAGGGAAGACGCATTCTCATCATACACGGTGAGGCCCTGGAGGCTGAGGCCACTCATCAACCCAGCGCAGCGCAGCCTATTCAGCCTCAGGAAACCCTGTGTCCCCGGCCACAGATCAGCGCCGGGTTGTGAAGTGCCTTCCACATGAGCAGCATCTCATAGGGCGCGAAGCGGTGCACTAGCAGCAGCTCACGGTACATGCAGGGGTCGAAGGAGGGCTTCTGGGCGCCGGGCAGATGCACGCCAAAGGGCCGGATGCCCTCGTGGCCACTAGGCTGTAGGCCAGCGCGCTGCAGGCACATGCCCATGTAGGCGTCGTCTATGGGGAAGAGAGGGGTGTAGCGTGCCGCTGTGCGCAGGGCCCGGGCCGTGTGGCTGGACAGGACGAAGCCGCCGCCACTGCAGTACACTGGGTAGGCCTTCCCAGGGAAGAGCTGTGGGGGCACAAAGTACTTGCTCCAGCTGTCCCGGATGGGCACTGAGCCGTCCATGAGCTGCCCGGCGAAGAGGTGGCGGTCGGGCGACTGTGTCTCTAGGAAGCTAAGCACGTTGGCTGTGTGCACAAAGACGTCGTCGTCGCAGCTGAGCAGGAAGCGGGCCTGCGGGCAGCGCGCCGCCAGCCAGTCGAGCAGGTGCACGTGCTTGAGCGTGAGGTTGAGGAAGGTGTCCACGAAGGCCCACTGCAGCACGTCGCGGT
>NW_026000174.1:11570765-11589556 GCF_001458135.2 Marmota marmota marmota
GGGTCCCCAGCAGGAAGAGGCGGCGCACTTGCTGCCCTCTGTACCTGCGTTCCTGTCCCCACGTGCGACGGATGAGCTCACGCCTCTCGTAGTTCGCGGGCGACGACTTCACCGCCAGGAGCAGGAAGACGCCGTGGCGGCCCGCGCACTTGGCTGGCGCGTCCCAGAGGAGTGGGAAGTGGCGGCAGTGGCGGTACCGCAGAAAGTCTTGGATCCTTGCCGGTAGCTGCTCGAAGTCTTCCGTGCGGTTCGCGGAGGCATTGGCCACGCACGGGAGCCCCTGGTGGAGCTGGAGCGCAGCGGGCTGTTCCGCAGCATAGGGAGTGTCGCTAGCGTCCGTGGGGCCCTCCCCCTTCTGTTCCTGCTGGGACCTCGGGGCTTGGAGGAGCCAGAGGCGAAGTGCCAAGAAACTCATGCCCACCAGAAGGCAGGCCAGAGTCTTGGGATTCATGGACCTTCGGCAGGGAAAAGCCATCTGTGGGGATACCAAGTCAGAGATGAGGGGGGCGGGATTTCGACATCATGGGGATGCCACCCTTGTGCTATTGTGTTTCTCCCAGCACAGTGCCCCAGCCCTTTCTTTTTCCTTTTGGTACTGGGAATTGAACCCAGGGACGCTTTACACCTGAGTTACATTCCTGGTCCTTTAAAATTTTTTACATTTATTTTTGGTTTTTATTCTGAAAACAGGGTCTCACTAAATTGCTGAGGCTGGCCTTGAACTTGGGATCCTCTGCTTTGGCGTCCTGGGTTGCTAGGATTACAGGCATGCGGAACCTTTTTTTTAATGCTGCTGCTAAGACATAAAAAGAAACCAAAATTCAATATTACACTGAGGTATCTCAGGTCACTTACAGTCCAGAACTTTCTTCTGACCTGCACCTCTGTGTATCTCATTGCCTGGGCTCACCCAGCAGACTCATCATGTCCAAAGTCAATCTCCATCTTGCTGTGAATCTGTATCCTCAGTCAGTGGTACCAGTGTTCACCCAGCTGCTTCAATCAGAAGTCCTGACTCTCTCCTCTGCTCTAGCTTACATCCACTTCCCACATCCTGTTGATTGTGCATCCTACACCTCTCTCATGTTTGTTCCCTCCTCCCCATCCCTGTCTTGCCTGGATCTTTTAATCTATTCCCACGTTGGGGCCAATCAAAAAAGTATGAGGCCACAGCACTGAAGTAGACAGAATTCTGGCTTCCCAACTTAGAACTGTATCATCTGAACAAGGCAGTTCAGATCTCTGGGTCTGAGTGTTCTCATCTAGCAGTAAATTCCCACCCTGGGGGGTTGTTGTGAGCATTAAATGAGCATTAATGACCATTGGTATTTATACCAATATCCAATATGACCTTTTGTCAGCCCCCAGTCTCACCTGTTTCTGTTTCTACTTAGGGTATTACTTGCTGTCCCCTACATGCAAGTCAGGGTCTGTCCTGCATGTAGCCTGCCCAGTGTGCCTCAGGTGAGGACTTCCTAAAGACCTCACAGGACAAATCCCATTTTTAATTATGTCCTGTTAAACTTTGACATTGAGTTCTGCCATGCATGGGGCATTGCCATTTCCTTTTTTTCTTCTTCACTAGAGCACTGCAATTTTACGTAATTGTGGAATCCATTACATATTTGTACATGCACACAGTATAACAATTTGGCCAATTTTGTTCTCCAGTACCTCCCCTTTCCCTCTCCTTCTCTCCCCAACACTCCCTTCTTAAAAATAACACTCCTCTGTTTCAGGTTTAACTCTCCTGACTTTCCCCCTTCATCTTTGACCACGTCTCACTTCCCTTTGCTCTCAGTTCCCTATCTAGTGACTTTCAGTAGTAGGAGGTCTCTGTCTTAGATCAGCTTTTCACCTTTGTTCAGTATGATCTACTTCACCATGTTGTTCAAGCCAAAAACATCAATGGACTCCCACCTTTCCTTCATTTCTGCACTAAGCTCAGTCACTTCTAACTTGTATTTCATCAACCTATGTCTTTCCATTCCCCCTTTCAACAGGCCAATGCACCCCGGCATCTCCTGCTGTGATGACATAGCTTCCTGCATGATCTCTCCTCCCACTTTCTCCCTTCATCCTAACCCTCCTCTGCTGCAGATGAGAGGTCTCTGAACTGTGCAGATGTTCATGCCATTCCTTATATCTTTTCCCCATCTTCCCTGGGTGCCATCTGCCCTGACCATCAGCCAAGTTGCAGCCTCCAGCTGCCGAGCCTCTTCCTACTCTGAAGCTTTTTCTTGCTGTTCGCCTACCTGGACTGACCACCTGGCGCTCTTGCCTACTCAACGTCTTCTCATTCTCTGGTCCAAGACAAGTGGGAGAACCTCATAGATATGTCAGAGATCTAACTGCCCAGCCAGAAATGCTAGCTATAGGTATCATTCTTCACCCGGTCCTGCTTCAGTGTTTGGTGCACCGAGGGAAGAGGAGTGAAGAGATGAGCTATGTCTGTTACCATCATAGGTACTCAGTGCAGAGTCCTGTGCCTGGCACTTTTGGGGCAGTTTATGAATAAAAGAATAAAAAAATGAGTGAAAATAGAATTTGGAGTGTGAATAACTGGGCTTGTGTCCCAGCTCCTTTCAGTTTCCTCATCTGAAAAATTAAGAAAGCAAATACTCTTAATGAAATACGAATTTGGTGGGACCAAGAGCGCCTTACAAATACTAGTTAAAGATAATTATTGGGGCTGGGATTGTAGCTCATTGGTAGAGCACTTGTCTAGCACATGTGAGGCACTGGGTTCGATCCTCAGTACCACATAAAAATAAAATAAAGGTATTGTGTTCATTTACAACTAAAAATATTTAGAATGTTCCCTTGTCTTCCCCAGCCAACACCAAATCATTTCTAGAAAGACATAACCTCACCTCAGCCTTAATACAACACTGAATCTTATTTTACGACATGTGCATTTACTTTAATAAACCTGACCCAGGAAACTGAATCACAGCCAACTTTTGATATGAGAGGAAAAGGTGAGGAGCCAGGTCCCGTTCCTGCAGGCAGCAGTCGCTTGCTCAGCTCTGTTTTTGGACGCTATGCTGCAGGTTTAGACTTGCTGGGAAGCATTGGGCGCCCTCTCTATGGTTCTTTTTGCTGGACTTCTCTTTTCCCAAAGCACTCTCCAGGTGCCCTGGAGGCCCACAATTTAATCTTGGCTGGCCCTGCTCCTTTGTCTCTCAGGACTCAGCTCCAGTACCACCTCATGGTAAGTCCAGGGCAACAGATCCTATCTCCTTGTAGGTGCCATGGCTTCGGAGTTCGCAAAGTTGTTGAAAGAGGACAGATCTGCCATTTATTTGACCCCTTTGAGCATCAGGTTTCTTACTGTGGGATCTCAGGCAGGTTATTCATCTCAGTGTCTCAGGATTATGAGTTAATTTGTGCAGATCCATGCATGATATGAAATAAGCACCACAGCCATGTAAGCAGTTGGCTAACACACGAGTGCTTGTGGGTTGAGCCGATCATTTTTATATGAGACTGTCCCGCAGTCTCACACAGTGTGGCGTAAAGCTCCTTTGTAGTGTTCCAACTGCAGGTATTTCTTCACTTTTACTGTTTTATGCTTTTTTTGTGCTATTCACTCTGCCTAGAATTCCTCTCTTCTTTTTCCAGGAACTATTTTGGTTATTCCTGCCACTGATTTGAAGCCATTATGGCTGAAGCAAATTCCTGTGCCACCCACTGGCCCCCTACCACTCTGGGGAATTCATGGGGCAGTATGTGGGAGGCAGAGAAATCTTGTGAAGTCCTAACCACTGGGTTCTGCTACACTGGACCCATGCAGTGCTGAGTCCTGGTTCCTTTCTCCTTGAGCTCCCTCTGGTTCTTGCTTGGTGCTGTAAGGTAAAGAGAGTGGGGAGAAGGAAAATGTACCTCCTTCCCAATAGGAAAAAACCCAGGTCCCCATCTTACCTTGCATGTCTGAGAGAGAAGACAGGAGCCCTCCCCAAACTGGAGCGGATCCTTTGCCTAACATTCTAGGTTCCACCTCCAGGACGGTGGCTTAGTTCAGTATCCTTGCATTTGACCAATCCACGCCATCCTTCTTCCTCCTCCTCCTCAGGGGTAGGGCATCCACATGCTTCCTTAGCCAATGTGACTGCCTACTTGCTCTTTAAGATTAATCTCAGATTTAAATCTTTTTCTAGGAGACTTTTTTAAAAAATATTTTTTTAGTTTTAGTTGGATACAATACCTTTATTTATTTTTATGTGGTGCTGAGGATTGAACCCAGGGCCTCGCATGTGCTAGGCAAGCACTCTACCACTGAGCCACAACCTCAGCACCATCTAGGAGACTCTTCTTGACCTCTCCACCTAGCAATTGCTGAGTGTTCTCCAAGTAATATATATGACTGTACTGAACTGTTCTAATGATGTGCTGCATCAATCAGTTATCCCTGCTTGATTGAGAGCTATTCTGGCTGGGTGTAGCACCTATTCTGTTAATATAGGATGTGCTTTGAAATCTTTGTTGAATGGATTGCATGAAAAATGTTCAATATTTTTTTTTGTTGTTGTACCAGGATTTGAACCCAGGGGTATTTAACCACTGATCCACATTCTCAGCCCCCCCCCCTCCAATTTTAAATTACATTTTATTTAGAGTCAGGGTCTTGCTAAGTTGCTTTAAGGCCTTGCTAAGTTGTTGAGGCTGGCTTTGAACTCACAATCCTCCTGCCTCAACCTCCCAAGCTGCTGAGATTACAGGAGTGAGCCTCTGAGCTGACTATAGGAGCACTTTTTAAACACATTTAATGACTTTTGTGTATAGTGGTTTTGTGTGTGTGGGTACAAACCCAGGGCCTTGCACATGCTAAGCATGCTCTCTATCACTGAGCTACACCCATAGCTCCTGAGTAGTCTGAATTTGACAAGTAGTCAAGGGTTCATCCCTGACTTCTGTGAGTGGTTGGGACACAGGGATGAATCACTCAGTCCTGATCCTCAAAAGGCTTACCATGTCTTGGGAGATGAAAGCCAGATACAAAATGATTATAAAATCATGTAACATGCACAAAACACAGAAGGGGAAATGGAGAAAGGGAGCCTGAAGGGTCCAGGAAAGACTTCACATTAGATCTGTACTATATCAGGTATCTATTGCTCTGAACAAGGCATCCTACAAATTTAATGGCTTTGCCACTCACTGTTCGTTATTTCTCTAGATTCTTTGAGTTCATGGGAGATTCTTGTGTTGGACCCACCTAGACTTGCTCATATGGCTATTCCTATTCAAGTAGTGATGAGCCCTGGGCTAGCTCAGCTGACTGGCCTCACCCCTGTGCTCTCTCTTCCTAGGTTGCTTCCTGGAATAGTGGTCTCAGGGTTCCAAGGTGGTGAGCCCTGGGCTCCAGGTCTTGCACGAGGGCACTCATAACATATTTTGTTGGTCAAAGTATCACAAGATCACACCAACTTCAAGGGGTAGGGAGGAATTCAAAAAATTCACAGGTGTATTTGTCACTTGGGATATGAAGGTAGTAAGGAGTTTCCCCAGCATACTAGGAGAGGTGTAAAAGGGTGAGGACTAAACAAGATACTCTATTCTGGGAAATATTCAAGGTTTAGAGTGGACAAAGGGGTAAACATTGGGAGTAAAGGTGTAGATAGGTTAAGAAGGGTCTAAAATGACATCCCCAGAGTTTTACCTTGATGTTTTGAAAAATTTCTGAAGTCCATTTCAGGAGTCCATTGTAGCAGCCCACACTATAGGCAGGGTTGATATAATGCTCTTTTAAGCCCTGCATACCATCTCCTTTTCAGTTATCCCCTTCACAAAGCCCAGATTGCTTTGTAAATCCACTTCTATGTTCTGTCAGGCAAGGTTCCTGGTTCTCCTCTTGTCGGCACCCATCTGTTGATCCAGGCAAGCTACCCCTCCCTGACACACAAAGGAAGGACTAGGTGGAGAATCAACCATATGGTCAGCAGTGACTGAAACTACCCATATTCCAGTAGGCTTGGCTAGGAAAGCTAATATTTGAAAAGCTGTGGTTTAGCAAAGTGACGAGTTGCAAGAACTTCTAATTTGTTTTACATCTTGTAGATGGAACTTGGGTCATTGTTAAAGAGGAAACCATAGACACATGTGGCTTAAGCAGGATGATTTTTCTCTTCCTGATATCCCCACCTTCATACTAAAGCTGGAAGGATCAGTTGTTTACTCTAGAGCTCCTACAGTTGAGGATGCTGTATATTTATACCTCGTGAAGTTTTAATTGTAAAATTGTTAGCTTTTAGCCTTGTAACTTACTCAGGCTTGACGTAGAAAGGTACTGCAGCATAGTGTCAGGAGTCTAATGGCAAAAAAGACCCAGCATAATTGCTGAATGTCCTTCTCATGAAACAGATCATTGCTGGCCTATACTGCTCCCTTAACCAAATTAGCAAAAGGTGTGTTTCTGGGGTGCCACCTACCACAGCATGCATCTTGACAAGCTGAGTCCCCACCAATCCTTCTCCTCAAATTGGTGCCTCTGTGCAGTGTAGAAGTATAGTCCCCCAGGTACAGTCCTGCCTCTTATAAATTTATTGATAGTTTAAATATAAACCAGGGACAAAACATAACCAGAGTCTTATTTGAAACAGTATCATTTAATACTTTCACCTACAATAAGTAATGAGTGCTGAAATACAGCCTAGATTATAGATTAGATAAAAATACATTATTCTACTCTCTTCTAGAAAAATGATTATGGCATTGGCAAATCAAATGGAAAAAAGAGAATGAGCAGATCTGGGATTACCTGGAAATGGTTAGTTCCTTATAAAGGTTCAATACAATCTATATGTTTATTAAATAATAGCTAGTAGAGCAAATGTTTATTACAAATATGAAATAGGAAACATTAATTTGAATGGGTTATCTGTTGGTCATACTGATAAGTTAGAAATATTAAAAGTATGGAAATGCTTGATTGTAAAGAGCCCAATTGATACATTAAACAGAAATTGCTAATAGTTTCTAGCTCTTAAAATAAGCTTGATTATTCATTTGTATGCACAAGTTAGCTCTAGAAAGAAGAGCCACAAAGAAACCAACTGTGGAAAGAACCTTGAACTTGTCCTTTTAGAAAGTTAAAAAAAAAAAAAAAGGATATATGACTGTAGCAGCTTTTTTGGCCTTGACAACTACCATGTGGCACATTTTATATGATATGAAAAAAAAAGGGTCAATAGATCTTAAATTTCTGGAAGTCAACTCAAAAACTGAATGCAACTAGCATGTTTGGATTTTACAGTATAAAATAAAATTACCTTTATTTTTTATTTCCATCTTTTTTGTGATACTGGGGATTAAACCCAGGGGCACTCTACCCCTGAGCCACATCTCCAGCCATTTTTTATTTTTATTTTGAAGCAGAAAGTTGTTGAGGCTGGCCTTAAACTTGTGATCCTCCTGTCTCAGCCTCCCGAGTTGCTGGGATTACAGGCATGTGCCACCACACCTGGTTTAGATTCCCTTTATAAAGCAAATAAAATCATGAACTTTGCTTTTAGTAATTTTTTCCTCTGAGGTTTAGATACTTTGCGGCAGGCTATAGCCAATCTAGTAAAACTGATGTGAAATAATGATTTTATAGTGTAAATATTAAACATAAGACTTTGATTACATTTAACACAGAGGGAGTAGAGTTGAAAATGCACAAAATATTTTCATTCTGACAAGTACACACTAGAGAAATGCAGTCAGGTGGTACTGCTGTGCCTCCATATTCCACACTGCTCATTTGCTGATGGTCCAGGGCAGGGGAGACACACTCCCAGAGCCAGAGCCCAAGAAAATGCTGTTTCTGACTTTCTTTCTGTTTAAATAACACTTATTTATGTAAGTGCCATTCTTGCCTTACAGGCCACACTATCATAGACTGGATTTGGTCCTTGGGCTGCAGTTTGCCAACTCCTGGTCTGCACCCTTTTATAACATAATACATTTTTATAATTTTCTTTTAGGTGCAGGTGATCTCACAATCAATATTGATATCTCTCAATGAAATATATTTGTATGCTTAAAAGATTTCTCTAATAAATGTGCTCTGCAGTAACCTTAGAATTAATTCTGTAAACTTAATTTAAAAGTGATGATTTGCAGATGTGACAACTGCCAGAAAAGTTTCAAAAGCTTTATGACAATTCTTTGAATATTCACATTACCAAAGACTAAATCTAGTTCAAGTATTGACATTGTGCTTTTATAAGCAATGAAACAGGTCACAATGAGCACAGTGCACAGCATGACCTGTGATGGAATGCTATAATACTGACAGCTGCCAAGAGGAAAAAAAAATGGGGGAAGCTTAGGGCACTTGTAGGCCGGTAATTAAATTTCTTGTTTGGGTTTTAGGGTTTTCTAGAATGAAATATGGTGACCAATCTTTTCCTTTTCTTTTTGGTACTGGGGATTGAACCCAGGGGTGCTTTATTACTGAGCCACATGCTTAGCCTTTTTTATCTTTTGTTTTGAGACAGGGTCTCTTCAAAGTTGCTTAGGATTTCACTAAATTGCTGAGGCTGACTTTGAACTTAACAATTTTCCTGCCTCAGCCTCCTGAGTTGCTTGGATTACAGGCATGAACCACTGCACCTGGCTGATCAACCTTTTCTACACTAACTGCCAATCTAAACAGAGAGTAATTTACAGGACTTAATGATAAATGAAGACATTAAGAAACAATATTAGATATTTACAGTGCACTGAAATGGGGCCAGTACTGCTTAGCTTTTACTCCAAATGTTTATCAAATATTTATCAATGACAGAAATTCTGTAGCTAAACACTACTGCTTAAAGTCTTCTCCTTTGCTGCTCTATCAGGAAAGGACTGTACTTTGGTGAGACTTGTCATCCCTCATACTTTCTACTTGTCCTTCAACAGTATCAAGGTCTCATACCTCATACCTAAGTTAATTTTCAATGTGAATGTCAAGTAAAGCAGTAGGCCTTACAAGGGTATATGCAGCAGACTGGGCTGAGAGTTTTGGAGAAATGGTTGAGTCTAGTGGCATGCTCACATAACCTCAGCTACACCAGCAACTTCCCCACATGGAACTACAATTAGATGTTAAGAAGAAAAGAAAAAGGTGTTTCTTTGTTCTTAAAGGAAGTGCAACAATCTGAAAAACAGCACTGAAATTTTCCAGTTAGATGGATTGTGATGCTATGATTCTTTTTTTCTCCCTTTTTCTTTTCTTATTTTTTGGTACTGGGGATTGGACGCAGGGGTGCTTAACCACTGAGACACATCCCCTGCCCTTTTTATTTTTATTTTGAGACAGCATTTCACTACATTGCTTAGGGCCTTGCCAAGTTGCTGAGACTGGTTTTGAACTCGAAATCCTCCTGTCTCAATCTCCAGAGCTGCTGAGATTACAGGTATGCACTACCCGCCTGGTTTCCCTTTTCATTTTCTAGCCTTTTTCATTAAGGGGTTTAAGTACATTACACCGAATTTTAGTTGCTGTTTGCAAATGGTTAGAGCACAGTGAATAAGCTGTATTTTCAGTCATTGAAAAACAAGATGAAGTGGTCAAACTAATTATATTATACCATTGATATATGGCACATATTGTAAGACAGAGGTAGATCCGCAAATAGCCACAGAGCTGCAAATTACAATTGTAACTGGTTCTCTTTGAAACATCAATTTTACACAAATGCTTATCTAGCAGCACATCATAAATCACAGGCCAGAAGAATTTGCTATTATGTAAATGTGGGGTTAAAAGTTAATATTGCCAATTTTAGCAACAAATAATTGTTTTCAAGAGCAAAGCAATATGGAACTCATAGAACACATAAGAAAACTTTAAAATTTTAGACACTTTTAGGGGTATTGGCTAAATTCAGAAGGTACTGGTATTACAGTAGAACAACTTCTATAGGCACCTAGATATTTCATGCACTGTGCACTTAAGTTTTTGGTCTCTTAATTTTCTTTGACTTACACCTCCTTCTCACACCTCACTCTCCTTAGTATAAGAAAAATCCTATGTGTAGAGAAAGTTCAGATTAACCCTGGTATTTTGCTTTATGTTGAATTTTGCTTTATGTCTAAACCATCATACCTGATCTATTTCTTTTAAACTATTTTAATACTATTATTTTGGTTTTCACTTGAAGATCACTGAAAAACAAATGATCCTTAATCATCAGCATATCACAAAAATAAAAGAGATGACTTCAGGTGGTGGGGACTGTTTCATGAAAGTTCCAAGGGGTGTAGCCAACAAGTGCTCAATCAGATTAACACAAACACTTTTCACTTAGTTTTCCCCTAAAACAAAGTCAAATTGCTTTCAGTTTTCTAAAGAGAAAATGACAACACAAGAAAAATCTTCAAATGAGCAAAGTGCTTCTTTAACATCCTAATAAAGTATTAATGTGATCTGCTCTGAGCTCACAGATGAGCACCCTTTCACATCAGGTGATAAGCAAACATACCATTATTTGCTCAGCAGGAAACAGGCTTTTTATACACTCTAGTTAACAGGAAGTTTTCTAAGCAAATGAAGGGAAGGGAGTGGGTAGGCATCCAATCCTGTAATGTCTACCCAGAATCCAAGAAGGAAAAAGAAGCCATTGAAATAAAGGTGAATTAACATTTGCATACAATTTGGCACAGATATAAAGTACTGAGTGTGTCACTTGTTGCTAATAAGAGAGCCATTGGGTGAGGTACAAACTGACTTGGAAAATTGAAAAGCCAATTAAGAGGCCTGGCTTTTTTTTCTCTGATTTCTGCTTAACACATATAAAGTGTTCTATGTGGAGCATTCATGCTGTATGTCCTCAAAACAGTAATAAAGGTCTTTGAAGAACTGGCTAGTCTTACAAGTCATCAGGAGTGCAGATGTCTCTATAGTGAGATGCTGGGCAATTTATTCAAGTGACCAATGGTGGTGGCTGAATTGAACATTCAACAAATGGTTCTAAATGACCCAGTTTCAGGGCTCTCTCTTAATCTGACTTTACTACTGCAGAGTATCAGTCTTATGATGTTAGCAGAAGTCATGAAGGATGTGCTTTTGGTTCCCATACATGGATTCTTCATTCAGTACAAAAATATAACGGTGTGAAACTAATTCTTTCTAAAGTGATAGCCAAAGGTAGATGGAAGAGAATGGAGCCAGAAGTTAGAATCTTGTGGCAAAAGAAAAAAGTTTTATGGAATGCCCTGGAACTACATAGTTTTATGTCCTTCTAAACACAACCAAGGTACTCTTCGGATTTACGTTTTGGCAGGTATTGTTCTTGCTCAAAAGTAAATGGAAAAAACAAGTAGATGGAAGTATCTGCCCAGTGGCTTGTTGCTATGCTAAGGGAAGGAAAATAGTACTCAGGCTAAAACTAAGGCCAGTAGGTGAAGAAAACAATTTTTGGCTTTAAATATGTATCAAGGTTACTTACTGAATATTGGAAAAATGACAGAGTGTTTTTTCCAACTTGGCAGAAGAGAAAAACTAATTTTTCTTTTGAAGCCATAGCTCAAGATGTAATCATTAGATGTTAAATATCTGCTCCTTCATTTTTTGAATATGAAAAGTGATTCAATTTGTTATACATTCAAATCAAAATTATAACTAGCTGACTTGCAATGAGATTTTACTGCTATTTCTTAGCAATATAATCTTTGGATGTTCTGCAAGTTACAATTTTTTAATGAAATTATTTTCATTTAATCCATTCAAATGGATGAAGCATCTACTTAATAATAGATGGGCATTTAATCTGTAAACTCTGCAGTGTAGCTATTAACAGCTCCATTTTATTATTGAAGAAACTGGCTTAAAAAAGAGACTTGACCCTTATATCTATTTCCTTCAAAAAATGAAGGAGCAGATATTTTAATAAACTTTACATAAATAGAATTCTGACCATTTAATCTCTAGTTAACTTGACATACTTCCCTGGGCATAACTCTGAGAACTGGAAAAATATCGCATAAGGCAAAAAGTCAGCATTTTATGACATTCCCTGATAACTTCAAATAAGTTATGCTAGGAGGCTGGGATATGGGTAGGCTAGATCACCCATCATATTTGCCTAGCCATAAAAACAGATACAATTTAAAGATCTGCAAAGATCAAAGCAAAGGGAGCAACCACCTTTAACTGAGGAGCAGCAGGCTGTAGATGTCCTGGTGGAGCTTCAGAAAGGATAGAAGATGACCCGCCTGTTCAGATTGGTCATGGTCCACAGATATCAGAGCCCAAGGCAAATCCTGGGAGGTGACAAGTATTGAACCCACTGGCCAGTCTGAATTTGCTTATACTATTCCATCTGTATAGCACCAAGATGGACAGTGAAGAACTATCTATAATCCCACAGGGAGCTCTCTTTTTCCCCCCCATCTTGGAAAATCATCCATGAGGTTAATAGGACAACACTATAAACCAAAGCTGACACAGCTAAGTGGTGTGTCACAGCTGGCCATCTGGATACAGGATTTGTCAGTACTTAATGACTATTTTCATTATTTAATCAAACATTAAGAAAGGTATAATTCACATGCAACCCTGTCAAAAAGAAAAATGGTTAATTTCCTATGACCAGCACAAACTGTTAACCTGTTAAGAAAAGCCCAATTTCCCCAGCATTCTAAAATATAAATACATTATCTGTTTCTTTATGAACATTTTAGGATGAAGATGAGGAGGACAAATGAGATAAAGCCAGGAGCCAACATCCCACAGATCCGTTCCTCATCCTCCCTGTGGCTGCAGCATTAATTAGAAAATCACTCCTCTGTTGTGATGGTCACGATGTATTTGAATATGTAGATCTTTAGATATCTCTTATTTATCCTGTCAGGTTTATGATAAGTGTCTTTGTTTTAATGGTGGAATAATCTCATCAGTACTTCCTGAGAGGCTCAAACATGATCACTGGCCAGATTCCGAAGAGAAACTGTGGAAACAAGTTAGGACAAAACAAGAGAAGATTGTTACATGTTATCCCCCCAAAATGAGAAAGAACCTGCAGGGCTGTGACTCCAGTGCTTGCTGAGTCTGCTGGTGACTGTTCTGATACAGTAGCCTGAGAGCAACACATTCCTTCTAGACTTGCACCAGTCTCAGAAATTATTTTCATTTAATTCATTCAAGTATATTAAGTATTTACTTAATAGTGGATGGGCATTTAATCTGTAAACTCTGCAGTGTAGCTACTAATAGCTCCATTTTATTGTCAAAGAAACTGGCTTAAAAAAGAGACTTGTCCAACATCATGTAGTAATAAACTGAACTAAAGAGTCTATGTCCTTTGATTTCAAAGCCTGTGCTCCACTACCTTTCCATGCCCCTTTTCTTCTCCTACATTATCCCATCTTCCCAATATCCTCCCCCTTCATACACACATGCACATGCCCGCCCCCCTCCTCTCAGGACATGGACTTACTTTCACTTTTGGTCTGTGTCTCAGGTAAAGTGTTCTAGTGTATAAACTGGAAGAAAAGGGGATGGGGGAAAGCTCTTAAGAATAATTTTTAATCCGTGAACACTGGTTTACTGACAGAGTTAACCATACTGCCTTTGTATATACAAAGAAAAAAACACTGGCATATCTAACATGTGGCAAGGTGCTAAGGAAGACAGAGAAATGATTAACTTGTATACCATGACATCAGAATGTTTGTAGTTCAGTAGTGGGCATCCCACTAATGCTTGATATTATTTATATCACAATTAACTGTTCCATCTTTTTTTTTTTTTTTTTCACTGCCTCAGGACTGGGCTTGAACTCAGGGGCACTCTACCACTGAGCTACATTTCCTTTTTTGTTTTGGTACCAGGCTGCACATAACCTCCTGAGCCACATCTCTAGCCCCTTTTATATTTTATTTTGAAGACAGGGTCTCCCTAAGTTGACTAGGGCCTTGCTAAATTGCTGAGGCTGGTTTTGAACTTGTTGTAACCCTACTGCCTCAGCCTCGGGAGCCATTGGGATTATAGACATGTGCTACCCACCCCTACCTTCCCAACCCTTTTTATTTTTTATTTTGAAGTATTTTTATTTATATGCTTCAGTCAATGAGGTACCTCTATATCCCAAATTTCCACATAACTGAAGCTTAAACATCTAAGCTTCTTTTATTTTAATTATTTAGAATGAAATGTCTCTAAAGAATACTTTATTCTTTCTCTTTTTAAAAAAATAATAGTAAGGGGTTGGGAATGTAGTTTAATGTCAAAGAACTTGCCTAGCATATGAGAGGCCCTGAGCTTGACCTCTAGCACAAAAAACAAAACAAAAACAAAAACAAAACAAAACAAAAACCCAGAAAGTAAACAATTTAAACATTAACAGATAACAAATTAAAAAAAAAATGAACTCAAAACCCTACCACCCTGAGAGGCTGAGGCAGGAGGAGCTCAAGTTCAAGGCCAGATTGGGCTAATAGTGAGACCCTGATTCAAAGGGCTGGGACACAGCTCAGTGGTAGAACACTAGCCTAGCGCGTGTGAGGAGCCCTGGATTGGATCCCTAGTACTGAAAAAAAAAAAAAAAAAAAAGAAGCAAAAAAGACTGCGCCACCAAATCTAGTCAAGTTTTATTTTTCTACATTCACTTTTTTTCCACATGCAATCTAATTTTCCTACAGGTTTAATAATTTCATTAGTATGAATCTGTTTCACATAAATATTAGATTTTCTTTTTTTCTTCCTTCCTCCCTTCTTTTTTTTGTACCAGGGATTGAACCCAGGGGTGCTTAATCACTGAACCACATCTCCAGCCCTTATTATATTTTATTTTGAGACAGAATCTCACTAAGTTGCTTAGGGCCCTGCTAAGTTGCTGAGGCTGGCTTTGAACTTGTGATCTTCCTTCTTCAGCTTCCAGAGCCACTGGGATTACAGGCATGTGCCACCATGCCTGGTAAAATATTAGATTATTTTTCTATGTTGCTATAAGCTTTCCATATTTTTAATTTTAAATGGTGAAATAAAGGACATATTATAATTTATTTTATGATTCTGTACCATAGGGTAGTTTGTTTTGTCATTTTTCTAAATTAACTAACATTATGAGAAGCATTTTTGTATTTATACAGAAATTTTTATTGTTTTAGATAATTTCTCAAGGGAAATTAATTCCTAGCAATATAATAATGTACAATAAATATAAATTTTAAAAAATATTGTTGTGCTGGGGTTGAACCTGGGTCCTCATGTGGGCTAGGCAAGCACGCTATATTACTGAGCTATAACCTCAGCCCAACATTTAAAAAATTTATTTATCTATTTATTTATATCAGGGATTGAACCCTGGGCCACTTATCCTCTGATCCACATCCTCAGTCCTTTTTAGTTTTTATTTAAAAACAGGGTCTCACTAAATTGCCTAGCTTTTCACAAAGTTGCTGAGGCTGGCCTCGAACATGCAATCCTCTTGCCTCAGCCTATTGAGTCACTGGGATTACAGGTGTGCATCACCACACCTGGACCAACATTTTATTTTTTTGAACACATGTAATTGTCAAATTTCTTCTCAAATGCTTTGCATTAATTTATACTGTCAAGTAATGTGTGATCATACAATTTTTACTGCAACTTAAGGAACGTTGAAGGGAGTTTCAAAAAACTATAGTTCACTTTACAAAATGCATCCCATTATTTTATTTTAAAATTATTATTTTGAATAGGTAATGAGTCATTTAGCAAAACAACTCAAAAAATAGAAGAATACACAGTAAAAAGAAGGTGTCTTTTCTACCCTTGACTCCCCCCAAATCCCCGCTTTCATGGCCCAAAGGAAACTGATGTTACTTATTAGTTTCCCTACATAAACAGATAGTTTATGCCTTTATAAGCATATACATATGTTAATCTGTTTTTCCTTCCTTCCCCTCCTTTCTTTCTTTCTGATACTGGAGATTGAGCCCAGGGGTGTTCTGCAACTGATCATATCTCCAGTCCTTTTTTATCTTGAGCCCTGCTAAGATTTCTTTTTCACAAAAATAGACATAATATTGTTTTAGAATTCATTTTCTTCTAGCTAGATGAAATTTTTTTTCACTCATTTGCTCTAAGTATCTCTAAAACACATGGTCCCTTCTCTCTTTTTAAAATTTAAAATAGTTTCAAATGAACAGGAGAGATTGATATGATAAATTCCTGAAACCCCCTTCTCCCAGATTGTTACCATTTAATTACCTTTGTTCCATCATACCCACACACCTACCTACATATATATATGTATACATATACATACATACACACACAAATATGCACATATACATACATGTACACATAAATATACATATATGTGCATATATATTCTATATAGTCTTTGTCTGACATGATGTTCAATCACACCCTAAATATTCCAATGTGTTCTGCCATAAAACAAAGACACTCTCCTAAATTACTATAATATAGCCCTTCTAATCAGGAAATTAACATTAATATAACAGTAATATCTAAGCCACAGACCTTAATACAATTTGCTGTCCTAAAAAATTTCTCTTCTTTCATTCTTATTGAGCCAGGTTACTAGCCAGTAACATAGTTTGTATTTACTTTTCTTTCTTCAATTGACACAAGGTCTTGCTAAATTGCTTAGGGACTGGAAAAACGGCTTAGGCTGGCCTTGAAATTGTGATCCTCTTGACTCAAGTCTCCCCAGTCACTGGGATTGTGCCATTGCACCCAGCTTCTTTGTATTCTTCTTTTTATTTATTTTTGTGGTGCTGGGGTTGGAACTTGAAGAATGGTATATGCTATGCAAGTCCACTATTAGCATTGACTGAGCTACATACATCACCAGCCCTTTTAATTTATTTTTTAAAAATTTGAGACAGGGCCTTGCTATGTTGCTCAGGATGGCCATGAACTTGCCATCCTCCTGCCTTAGCCTGGTGGGGAACTGGGCTATATGTGTGCCATGGCTCTTAGCTGGAGAGGGACTTTTTAAGGTCATCCAGTGGCAGAGGCAAAACTGGAACATAAGTTCCTGATCTATCTCTTCACATTTCATACTTACACCATTCTATTCTAAGAGGAAAAACAAAAAACAAAACAACCCTTCAATACTAGGTTAAAAAAAAACAACTCCATTTCCTACCTGAAAAGGATGTGAAGATAAGAACCCAGTCCAGTTAAAATATGCCACCATGCATGAAACTGTGTGGTAACACCTAGAATAGGTGGCGCCTCCCTTCGAAAGTCCCTGTGTGGAGAGGAGAAAAAAAATATCACATTAAAAGTTAAAAATATTTATTAGCACTAGTGTTGACAGTGTTAAATTTTGAAATACCATGTTCAAATATGGCAATTATTTAATTTCCTTAAGTCACCATACTATTTTTTAAAGTGTATTCTGAGGAATAGCACTCCTAGAAGTTCCATGAAGTGACTCTACTCAAATTAATGTGGGAAATATCATATAATTTTTTGCCTTCTTTTTGGTAACACACTTTGGGAAACGCTAGTCTAGCTAGTTAGTTCCCTTGAGTCTATCCACTAAGAAACTGGATATATGCTATTCCTGTCATCTTGGTGTGGCACCATGTAAAGCCCTTTAATAGCTATTATTTTTGCTCATATTCAGTGATTCCTTGAGAAACCTTTTTTATTAGCTTTGCTTTAAAAATCTTTTTGCAGGTTATGAGAGTTGCCTAAGTCAGTCAGTTAGTGGTACAGCTGGGTGTCAAATTCCAGATTTTTTTTTTTCTTTTCATAGTACTGGGGTTTGAACTCAGGGGAGCTCTACCATTTTGCTACACCTAAGCCCTTTTTGAATTTTATTTTGAGACAGAGTCTCACTAAGTTGCCTTGTGCTGGCTTCACATTTGTGATCCTACCCTCAGCCTCCAGCCTCCTGAGTAGCTACAATTTCAGGTGTATACACCAGTATAGCCAGCTCTAGATCTTTCCATTCAGTTTATAACATATTAGCATTTACTAGAGAAGAAAAGCAAATATGAAACACCAGATGATTTTTCTAGATATTGTCATCAATATTGGAGACAATTACCATCTTTAAGAGCCACATTGTATGTTGTCAGTTCTCAACAGGGGATGATGATCTCTCAGCAACGAGAGATCATCCCTGGTGAGGATTTTGCTGGGTATTCCTGATTCAGAACCATGTACTTAGCTTTTAGTTTTCTAAACAAGGTGTGTTACTTGCTTGTCTACATTTGAAGTCTATGTTTACTTATTTAACTGTTTACATGAAGAATTTCAAATGTGCAAAAGTAGGCAAAATAATATCCAACATGAGTAATTATCAACTAGTGGTAATGTAAGGGGAAAAATAAATGAGGATGGTGGGAACATGAGGTTAAGAGAAAAATTCTATAAAGTGAGCCGACTATACTGACTCTCCACATGCTTTCTCTCTCCAGATGCCAAAAAGTAATCTGTCTGCAGCTTGGTGGGGCCTGAAGGGACAGGATATGTCACATTCTTTAGCAAACTGAGGCAGAGGGTAAAGATCTGGCAGTCAGTGTAGATAATGAATATCTGGTTATCACTAGCTATCACACTTCCCAGGTCAATGGGTTGTTAATAGCTAACCTCTCCGCTAGCACTTCCCAGCACAAGGAGTTGGTAAGGATTAACCCCTATGGCCCCTGTACCTTCCTGCCCTTAGGCACATACACGAAGATTAAAAGGGGGGTCTATAAAAGAGCAAGGCACACCCACTCCCACAGACTCCCAGCTCTGGGGCCCCTTTTTCTTGGAAGAAGTCTGTTGCTCTCTCTTTTCTTAAATAAAACTTGCTTCCTTCACTTGCCTCAGCCTTTCTCAGGTGTTTAATCCTCAATGGGAGGCG
>NW_026000174.1:11589581-11620059 GCF_001458135.2 Marmota marmota marmota
GGGGGGGAACAAGGACCTGTTTCTGAACTCAAAGACCAGTATCAGTAATGTGTGTCATTTAAACCTCTACTCACTTCTCCCTCCTATATTATTTTGAAGCAAATACTAGATATTGTAGCATTTTATGTCTAAATATTTTAGTTATATCTCCAAAAGATAAAAACTCTTTAAGACATAAACTACAATACCATTTTCATACCTGAAATATTAATAAAAATCCCTTAGTATCATTATACATTCAATTATTGGCCAAAGTTCTAAATTTTTCATGTTTTTTTTTTTTTTAAGATTCAGAGTTAGTTTATTTGAATAAAGACACCCTCCCAGCTCCCCTGAAAAAAGGCTAACACATTGTATTTAGCTAATATATCTCTTAATTTCCTTAATCTATAAGTTATTCCTCCCTCTTCCTCCTACTCTCTGCTATTTATTTGCTTCAGAGACCAGGTCATTTAATCTGTAACTTCCTCAAGGTCTGAACTTTGCTGACTGTCTCCCTGTGGTGCTGTTCAATATAGCCCCTGTCTTCCATATTTATGTAAAATTGTTAGGTCACAGAATTTTGAGTTAGAATGGTATACAAATTTATCTATTTGACATGCTCATTTTATGGCAATTGAGGCCTAGAAAAATAGTATCCTAGTGAAAGATGAGAGTTGAGAGACCTAAGTTTAAGATACATAATTGCTGACAAGATGGTAAAAGGAATACTTACCTTTTTTAGAAAATAACATTGACCATATGAAAGTGCAATTTATATTTATTTATTACAAATCATTCTTATTTATTCAACAAAGCAGATTAGTAGGTTTCAAAGATATAGTTAACATTTGATTAATTGTACAGTTCTGTGATACATACATACACAAAACCCAAAGTCTGCAGAGGTTATGAAATAGTCTCAGGCTCAAACTTTTAGGTAATTTTTAACAGGTATTCCCAGCACTTTATTGTGCTGTATACATATTTTGTTTTTCTCCTTTCTTTTTTTCATTACTGGCTATTGAACCCAGGGCCTCACACATGCTTCCTAAGATCTCTACCACTGAGCTACATCGCAACCCCTAAGTTTGAGACAGGATCTCACTGAGTTGCCCAGGCTGGCCTTGAACTTGCAATCCCAATGCTCCTGGCTTCGGCCTTCTGAGTAGCTGCGATTACAGATGTGTCACCTTGCCCAGTTTGTATATATTTTAAAAATTACAACATTAGTAGAAATTCACTCAGGGTGTTTTTCTTTAGACCTTTCCTTTTCATCACTTGTGGCTCAAAGCACTGATATTTCTGTATGCCTATGAAATTTTCTGTTTAATAGAAAGCTTCCAAAAATATTTCTCAAGGAATGAAAATATATCTTACCTCAGTGAGTCACAAAAGATGTTATCTATGTTCCATAATAAAAATCCCAATAAAAATAAACCCAAAGATGTATACCCCAGTCCTCTAAGCCATGGATAAACCCTGTAGAAAAAAAAGAAAAGCAAAATGAAAATTTTTCAAATCATGTCACGAACACAGCTTGGAGTCATCATTTTCTGAGAAGGAAAGGTTTTCATTAGTATTAAAAGCCAGTCTTTTATTTAATGCATTTGCTAAAGATGTGTAGGGCCAGCCTTCCTTCCTTCCTAAACTGGGGATTTACCCAGGGGTACTTTACCACTGAGCTACACCCCCAGCCCATTTTTATTTTTACTTTAAGACAGAATCTTGCTAAATTTCCCAGGCTGGCTTTGAACCTGTGATCTTCCTGCCTCAGCCTCGAGAGTTTCTGGAAAAATAGAGTGTGCCACCATGCCTCACCCCATTTTTAAAAATGTGGGTCTTGCTGTGTTGCCCAGGGCTCAAGTGATCCTCCTGCCTCAACCTTGTGAGTAGATGGGACTACAGGTGTGTAATATGCCCAGTCATTTCCCAAATATATTTGCCATTAAAAGGTACTGACAGAGAATGGGCCACCAAGACTTGCTAAGTATATCAGGAGGCTAATCTGAAAGTACTCACCAACTCACCAAAATTTAAAACACACACACACACACACACACACACACACACACACAAAGACACATATTCATTAAGTCACTTGATAATATATACTGAGCGCTTACTGTTTTCCTAGCATTGTTACGAGCATTTGAGAGGTTGGCAGTGCGTAAGATAAAGTCCCTGCTCTCAAGGAACTTACAGTATAAAGTGAGAGGGTAAATAAAAACAAAACTGATTTGAAAAAAAAAAAAAAGGCCTGGGAAGGGGAAAGATGGTGATATGGAGGTATTATCTGGATGGGGTGTGCATACACACACACCATCTAAAATCTTTAAATAAATCCTTGAAGTACGTATTATTCTTTTTACTTTACCAGTAAGGAAACTGAAGCTTGGTGAGTTACCCCAAATAATAATAACAGCTTATTTATTTTTTATAGTTTCAATGAGGTAAGCTGTATATATTTTTAAAGTATATATCCGATGAGTACATCTGTACATACCCATGAAACAACCACATCAATCAAGATAATCAACATAACATCACCAACTCCAAAAGCTCAGTTTGCATTTTATTTTTTTAGAATGGAATCATGCCATATACAGTCTTTAATGTATAGCTTTTTTTCTTTTGACATTTTGAGATTCATTTCATGTCATTATGTGTATCAGTACTTAATTTCTTTTTATTGCTCAGTAGTATTCCATTGTATGGATATAGTACAATTTATTTATCTGTCCAAATGCTGGTGAGCATATTTGTTTCCAGTTGAGCATTACAAATAAAGCAACTACAAACATCCATGAAATGAATGCTAGGAAAGAAATGGCTGGGTTGTATGGCAGATAAATGTTTGACTTTTTTTTTGGTGATACTTTGGATTAAACCAGGACCATGTACCTGTTAGGCAAGTGGCTACCACTGAGCTGGATCTCCAAGTCTCCAACTGTTTTCCTAAGGCATGGCTCTAATTTACATTTTTACTAGTTTTAGTTATTCCACATCCTCAATACTTGGTATGTTCTTTTCATTTTAGCTATTCTAGAAGTGCTATTTCATTGTAGTTATTCTTTCTCTTTCTTCTTCTTTTTTTAGTGCTAAGAATGAACCCAGGGGCATTTAATTACATCCCCAGTTCTTTTCATATTTTTATTTTGAGACAGTATCTAGCTAAATTGCCCAAACTGGCCTAAAACCCTCCTGCCTTAGCTTCTGGTGTTACTGGGATTACAGGTGTGTACTACTGTGCCTGGATCATTGCTTTTTTTTTTTTTTGGTACCAGGGATTAAACTCAGGGGCACTCGACCACTGAGCCACATCTCCAGCCCTACTCTGTATTTTATTTAGAGACCAGGGTCTCACTGAGTTGCTTAGTGCCTCACTTTTTGCAGAGGCTGGTTTTGAACTCACAATTCTCCTGCCTCAGCCTACTGAAACGCTGGGATCACAGGTGTGCACCACCACGCCTGGCTTTTAATTTTCATTTCCCTAATCATTAATGTCCTTGAGCATTTTTTCATGTTCTTATTGACATCCATATATCTTCTTTGATGCAGTACTTATTTGCTTTCTTATTATTGAGTTGTAAGAATCTTTTATACATTCTACATGTACATCCTTTTTTGGATAAATATTTTGCAGGTATTTTCTCCAAGTCTATAACTTGCCTTTCATTTTCTGAACACTGTCTTGAAGAATAAATTTGTCAATTTTTTTCCTTTGGAATGGTGTCTTGCTGTGTTGTCCAGGGCTCAAGGGGTCATCCTGCCTCAGCCTCACAAGTAGCTGGTATTACAGGCATGCATCACCAAGCTTGGCTTTTTTTTTTTTGAGAAAAAGGAAAAAGGTTTATTGCTTTGCTAACAAAGGAGAAATACAGGGGAGGACTCCTCTGTCCCAGAGGCTGTGATTCTCCCCATCAGGGAAAACAGAAGTCTTTTAAAGAAGCTCTTTAAGGGTTGCATTCCAGGTGTGCTCTGGTAGGGGGTCCCTAGACACCTTAAAAATTTTTTAATAATGGTGTTAAATTTAAGTTCATTTCCTTTCATAAGACTATTCAGTTGTGCTGCATAATTTGTCAAAAAGATGATCTTTTTTCCTACATTACCTTGGCATATTTACTAAAGATCAGGTCAATATGAGTGTACAGGTCTATTTTTGGATGTTCTGTTGATTTGTATTTCATCCTCACCACCAATGCAATATTGTCTTTATTGGTGTAGAAGTAAATCAAGTGGTGTTAAGTCCTCTTTTTCTTTGGTGCTGGAGTTGGAACCTAGGGCTTATGCATGCTGAATGTGCTCTATTACTGAGCTACACACCCAGTCCTAACCATCTTTGTTTTTCTTTTTCAATACTGTTTGGTAATTCTAGATCTTTTGAATCCCATGTAAATGTCAGAATCAGATTTTCATTATATTGAACATACAAATAAATTTGGAAGAATTGACAATATTGAGTGAAGTATTTTTTGCTAAGAAATAAATCTCTTAGCAAAAACCTGTATAGTTTTCAATGTACAGATCATGCACATAATTTAACCCTAAATATTTGATGTTGTTATAAATTTTACTTTAAAAAATTTTGTTTTCCATTTATTCAGTGCTAGTATATAGAAAATGATTTTTTGTTTGAATGACTGTAAAAATTTCACTTATTACTGCTAGTAGTTTTTTGGTGCATGTTCTTTAATATTTTTTGAACACAATCATGTTGCCATAAATACCACAATGGATAGGACTTCCATCAGCATAATGCTGAGTAGACATGGTATTAGCATAATATCCTTATTTTATTCTTGATTTTCAAGGAACACCCCCCCCCCCCCCNCACTTGCACCCATACCGCTAAGCCTTTGTGTGGCCATGGTTGTGTGTGAGTGTGTGTATTTTGGGGGATCTGGTTTTCCTAAAAAGAGATCTGATTCTCCCATCGTCTTTTCTCTCTATCATTTTGTCTGACTTGTCTCCCCTCCCCCCCACTTTTTATAGTATTGGGAATTGAACTCAGTGGCACTTTCCCACTGGGCTACGTCCCAAGCCTTTTTCATTTTTTACTTTGAGACAGGGTCTCACTAAGTTGCTGAGGCTGGCCTTAAACATGTAATCCTGCCTCAGCCTCCCTAGTTGCTAGGATTATGGGCATGTGTCACCATGACTGGCTCAAAGAAATTTCAAAAAGTGTATCATGACTAAGTGTGTTATATACCGTAGAGTTTATAAGGTAAGAAATCCTCCTTCTTTGTGGTGCAAGTGCTTTCCCATGGAAAAAATGATTTTATCACTAGTTTGTAAGGTCTTTTGTTTATTATTTATTTTCAGATCATAAACAAGATGTTGAATTTTACAGAATGCTTTCTGTAAATCTACCGATACCATCATGCGGTTTTTCCCCCTTTATTTTTACTTTTTGGAATATGTAGAACAGTTTGAATAAACAGTTTTACATATAGTACCTTACATATAGAACAGTGTGTTTGCAAATTTAAATAATATCTGAATGTACAATGGCATGTGTTCCTTTTTGTGTGTGTGTGTGGTGCTGGGGACTGAACCCAGGGCCTTGTGTATGCAAGGCAAGCACTCTGCCAACTGAGCGATATCCTCAGCCAGCATGTATTCTTATCAAAGATAAATTTAAGTTCACTGTTTATCAGTTCTAAAATACATTTATACAGATTGCTAGAACTGATAAACAGAATGAGGCATAAAATATTCAAGTGTTATATGTCATCAAATAGCCTCTTATTAATAGTCTTTCCCCCCTTTAAAAAATTTCCTTTATTTTTAAAACATGTTGAACAGCAATAATAGATTTTTTTCAACTATTTTGTTATTTTAACTATAGATATTCATATACAAGTGAATAAAAAGGTGATTTAAAAATCCAGAAGGAAAGCACAAACCTGGCAATGTATGTAAAGGGCACTACTCTCCTGTTGGATGAAGGTTCTCAAGAGAAGATGAGTTTATAAGAGAATCACAGATTTCAGCTTTTCAGAGTTTATTACAGTCCACATTTGGGAAAGACAAGAATGAGTCCCAGGAAATGGGGCTCATTCAGAGAAGGTATCTGGCAGGGTAGCAGTTTGTGCTAGGTGTGGAAATGTGACAGGAATATGATTAGGAGGGAGTAGAGTGCTGGTTTTTTTTTTTTTTTTGCTTCTAAACTTACTTACCATGGACAATCTTCAGCTCTCAGGAGTAGTTCAAAGCAAAATTCTTCTGTGGGGTGAAATGAATTGTCTTTGGTTATCCAGGTAGCAGGGCACGGAGGAGAGAGCAAGAACTTTATCAGCACATGGTCCATGCAAGCTAAGTACAGGTATGATTCTAGGAACATTCTACCCATACATTGTCAAGTGCAAGAGTGTGAAATAAGAAGGCCTCAAAATATCTATGTTTGGAGTTACACTGTTTCATTCTGGACTGGCTGCTTGTCTGGTGTATAGCTATTCTCTGAAAAGTCCTTTCCCTTCACTTTCACTTTGGGAACTACCCTCACCATCTCTTGGGTTGAAGCTCCTGTTTTGAATCCAATACCTTCTTCCTTATTGTTTTTACTCTCATTTTGGTGAAAAACATTCTCTAAAATAGGAGCATGTTCCAGAGCAACGTTTATTGGATTCAAGTTTTGAGAACTTTTAATCCATAAAAAATATTTTCTCCGTATTTTATTGATTGGTTGGTTATAGAATTCTCAGTTATAAATCATTTTTCTTCAGAAATTTGAGGGTACTGATCTACTGTCTTCTAGTTTCTAATGTTGCTTTAGCAAGTCCAAAGTCATTATGATTTATAATCCTCCTTTGTATGTCTACCTGCTCCCCAGTTCTATAAACTTGTTGAATCTTCCTTGTTATTCTGAAACTGACATGGATCTATTTTCATCCACTGTGCTTGGTTATTCAGTGGGCTCTTTCATTCTAATAACTCATGCCCTTCAATTATAGGATTTTTTTTCTTGAATTATTTTGGTGATTTTCTCTCTATCATTTTGTCTGACTTGTCTCCCCTCCCCCCCACTTTTTATAGTATTGGGAATTGAACTCAAGGGCTTGTACATGCTAGGCAAGCACTCTGTCATGGAGCTGGATTCCAAACCCCTTTTTTTAAAAAAACATTTTGAGACAGGATCTTGCTAAGTTGCTTAGGCTCTCCTCAAATTTGTGATCCTCCTGCCTCAGCCTCCCGAGTAGCTGGGATTACAGATCTGAGTCACTGTGTCTGGCTTATTCCCTCTGCCCTTAACGTTAGTTCTTCTATTCTGGTTCACCATTATCTATTCAATAATATTCCCTTGGAATCTCTTCTATTTTTCATTTCTTTCTCTTTTTTTGTCCATACTCAGAGTGGATTCTTTAACTGGATTTCTCAAAAAGTTCACTTTTTCATTTTATCATATTTTAAAATTTTAACATTTTTTGGATTCTGTTTCCTTTTTATAGTACCCTACTCTTGAATCATAGGTATATTATCTTGGGGAATATTAATGAATTAATGATATTTATTTTTATTTGAAATTTTCTCCTTTCTGCATTAATTTATTCCTTCAAGTTTAGTTTTTCATTATTATCTGTTTTGGACTTTTTCATATTAGATGCATTTATCATATGTGTGGTACTATCTCTTCACTGTGTGTGTGTGTGTGTGTGTGTGTGTGTTACCTAGATCAAACCCAGGAAGTTTTGACAGGGTCTTGTTAAGTTGCCCAGGCTGGCCTCAAACTTGTCATCCTCCTGCCTCAGCCCCAACAGTCACTGGGATTACAGGTGTGCATCACTGCACCTGGCTATAATCCTAGACTCATTTTTTAAGAGTCCAAAAAAAGGAGACTAAAAAGGTGATCATAGCCCAATTTTACAGAATCTTCTCTTGGTAGAATTTTAAAAGAAGCAAAATGAGATACTGGGTGATTTTCAAGATACACTCTGTCTTTTATTTTTTCCATTCTTCATTTCTCTTCAGGTTTACTGTTGTTTTCTAATTCTTGAAGTTGATTGCTCAGTTAATTATTTTTCAACATGTCTATTTCTAATGCAAACATCTAAGATTAAAAATTTCCTTCAAATAACCACCTTAGCTACATTCTATTTTGATTTGTAGTATTTTCATTATAATTCCATTCTAAGTATACTCCCTATAAACCCATGCTAGGGATCAAACTCAGGCCTTGTACATGCTAGGCAAGTATTCCACCACTAAGATACATGGCTAGCCCACCCCCACATCTTAGTGTTTTAAAATTTCTAATATAATTCCTTTTTTACTCATGAGTATCCCCCCTTTCCTTTTTTGGGAGGGGGCCAGGCTATCTTGCCCCAGTATTCTGAATAGCTGGGAATATGGGTTCTGTGCTACTGCACCTGGCTGGAAGTATGGTTTTAAGTTTGCAAGACTTTGGGCTATTTTAATTAATTCTGTTTTACTTAAACTAGTTGCACTATACCCAGAGAACATGTTCTACATGATACTAATTCTTTAAAGTTTTTTGAGCCTTGCTCTAAAGATAAAATGTGGTAGATTGAGAACTTGTTTCATACATGCTTGAGAAGACTGCATTCTTTAATTGCCGAGAGTACTAGATCATTTTGTTATGTATTACTGAAATTTTATCTATAGCTTTATTCAATTTTTTGGTCTGAGTTACTAAATTACTGTGTTAAAATACCTGCATGATGGAGCACTATCTTTCTTTGTAATTTTTCAATTTTTACTTAAAAATTTCTGAAAAAGCTTAGGATTGCCATTTTTTCTGGTAAACTGAATTTTTATTACTAATATAGACAACACATTTGTTTTAAACAATGTCTTGAAATTTTGTCTATTATTAAAATTTCCAGTACCACTTTCTTTTTTTCCTTTTTGATACTAGGGATTAAATCCAGGGGCACTTAACCAATGAATTACTCAGCCCTTTTTATTTTTTTTTTATTTTGAGACAGGGTCTTGCTAAATTGCTTAGGGCCTCTCTAAGTTTGCTGAGGCTGTCTTTGAATTTTTGATCCTCTTGCCTGAGCCTCCCCTGCTGCTGGGATTACAGGTATGCGCCATTGCACCAGGTTCTTTTGGATTTAGTTTTCAGAATCCTATTTACTGCCTGGTATGTTGAGGGCGGCTGAGGCAGGACGATTGCAAGCTTGAAGCCAGACAGGACAACATAGGGAGACTCTGTCCCAAAATAATAAGGGCTGGTGATGTAATTCAATGGTAGATTGAAAACTGAGTTCTATTCCTAGTACTGGAATGGGGGAGTCCTCTTCCATGCTTCTGGAAGATTATTGTAAAATCAATTACTATTTTTAGTAGTTACTGAAAGCACACATGTAAAAATGAAATGACTAGGACCTTAGAAATTACATAATTGATTATCCTCTTCTATCTTACATGTTATTTCTCTTACCATTTTAGTTACATTTTGTACATTTTCTTTTTCTTTTCACATATAGTATATTTATTTTTTTATGTGGTGCCGAGGATTGAACCCAGTGTCTCACACATGTGAGGCAAACACTTTACCACTGAGCTATAGCCCCAGTCCCTATTTTGTACATTTTCAATCTCTCAAATTATACATTAGTATTTTAAGAAGTCACAATATTTGTTGAAATATTTGTCATTTTTACTGTTCTTTTTTGCACCTCAGTTCTTGCGCCTAAATTTACAATATCTTTTTGAAGGTCTTTTAGTGAGATGTACAGTAAGCCCCCCTTATCTGCAGGGTTTCAAGGCTCCCAGGGGATGCCCAAGCTTTTGGATACTATCAAACTCTATATGCTATGTTTTTTCATATACATGTATACATATTCAGATACAGTGCCTTTTCCATCTTAACTAAGCATTTATTTCATTTAACTATTGCATTATGGCTGTAACTTTTGCAGTTTGAAGTGACAGCAAAATTAGAATTTCTTTTTCTTTCCTCTCAATTTAATAGATAGAAAATTTGTTCTTTAGATCTTAGCAACTACAGCATGCAAATTTTTTTCTTTTCCTTATTGAGAACTGTCTCCTTTTCACTTCAAGGAAGTACTTAATGGCTTCTCTTTGGTATATCTAAACTGCCAGCAACACTATTCTTGCACTTCAGGGCCATTAGTAAGTAAAATAAAGGTTACTTGATCACAAACACTGAGATACCTGGACAGCTGAGCTGATCTGATAATAAAGATGATTACTAAGTGACTAACAAGAGGGTAGTGTATTCAGTGTGGATACGCTGGACAAAAGGCTAATTGATATTCAGAAGGGATGGAGTTGGATTTCATCATGCTACTCAGAATGGTGTGTAATTTAAAACTTGAAATAAAAATTGTTTATTTCTGGAAATTCCCACTTAACATTTTTGGATTGTGGTTTGCTATGGAATGCAAAATCATAGTTAAAGGGGGAACTACTGCACTGGCAAACTTCTTCCATTTTATTTGTCTCTAATGTCTTTACCTTACCCTATCTTATTTTCTTTTTAGTATCTATTTTTTAGTTTTAGATGGACACAATATCTTTATTATTTTTGTGTGGTGCTGAGGATCAAACCCAGTTTTTCATGAATGCTAGGCGAGCACAACCCCAACCCAACCTTACCCTATTCTTGAAAGATATTTTGATATAGAATTTCAAGCCGATGATTAATTTATTTCAGTATTTAGGAGATAACAGTCCATTGTGTTTTGATTTCCATTGCTGCTATTCATTATGTCTGCTATGGACCAATTATTATTCCTTTGTTAGTAATATGTTCCCCCCCCCCCCATTGCTGTGGATCAAACCCAGGGCCTGTGCATGTTAGGCAAGTGCTCTACACTGAGTTATGTCTCCAGCCCATAATATGTCTTCTATTTCTGGAGTCTTTTAAGATTTTTGTTTTGGGATTTCATCATTATCAGTATGCTTTTTCTATAAGCATTAAATAATAAACAACTTTATTTTTAAGCAAAAAATAATTTTATACTTTCAATTTCAAGAAAAATGCTAAGTGAGCAAAATGTAGGTCTCTCCAGGAATGACTTGTGACCATTACCACATAAAAATCTTGCAAACTGAACTGCTTTTCTTGTCACAATTAGGAAGGTGAAGAATTGGGAAGCCACTGGACTAACTGCTACATCCAGCATCCCTCTATCTTAGAATAATTCACAGATCGAGTAGCTGCAATCATATGTGTTTACTTTAATCATGAAACACATTCTAGATCTAAACCATACATAGATGACTTACATAGTACTACTTTTTTCCCCTCACTGAATTTGAGTCTCATGTGAATATATGTGATTGGCAGAATCTGAATGCTATCTGGAAACTTACCTGCACAAAAGAAATATGGAAAATATAGCTTTAAAAATTTTAGCACCTACTGCACAGGATGGCATACTTGAAGATATTTAGAATGATACTGAGTGAGCTGATCTTTTATATCTGCTGCACCTGAGAAAGATTTCCTTTTATTTATCCTGATTAAAATTTGCTGTTGTTCTTGAAGCTATGTAGTCTTGTCTTTTATCAATTATAGAAATTTTTCACCTATTATCTTTTTGGATATCTCTTCCTCCCTCTATTTTACTATTTTTTTTAAAAAAAAAAATTGGAAAAACAATTAGACAAATTATTCCTGTGATGTTTTCTGATTTATTTCTGTAGACTTGTCTTCCAATGTATTAATTCATTCTTTAGCTGTATCAATCTACTTTTAACTTATCCACTTAGTTTTTAATTTCAATGATTTTATTTTTTATGCTAGAATTTCTTTGATTATATCATATCTTGCCTTTCAATTTTATCATATTTAATAATCTCCCATAACTTGACCTAATTTTCTTTTAGTTCATTGATTATTTGCATTTTCTCCTTCTTTCTTTTTATTACTAGGGACCAAACCCAGGGCCTCATGTATTCCCAAGTCCTCCAAGTATACTCTCGAGGCCATTTACTGAGGCTGAGTTCGCCTCTGATTTTCTGCCCCATTGTTGGGGAGAGAAGCCAGTTCTTAGAAATTGCTTAGAAATGTTTCTTCCAAATACACAATAAAATGAATATTCCAGAAAGAGGGTACCACTGATATTCTGTTCTTTTGCAAATTCCACACAGAATAAGGACTAGGCTGCTCAAGTTGGAGAGGCATGTAGTAATGTGGAAATTGGAGTTAATCTGAAAAACTGTTTGGCATCTATAAGGAGAAGAGGCATGGTGGCGTCTCAATGGTATATTTCCTTACACATTCTCAGATAAGTGTTTTTCCCCCATACCTGAAAAAGAGATTTCCATGTTACCTTCTTACTGAAGGGGGAAAAAATTGGGTGAGGAGCAGTCTTTTACCTACCATGTACTTCTTTGATGGTTCTGGTTTTATGTGTATGTGTGCAAGGTGATGGGGAAACAGTTCCAACTGCAATCTTTACCATGCCAAAAGTTTTGTCTATTTTGAGGTTACGGAAACTGAAGGCTCTGGTCTCCTGGTATCAAATGCCTTCAAATTGATGATGATCTAAGCACTCATTTGTCACTTTAGTTTGCAGTTCCTTCTTTGGATTTGATATTTTGGAATTTTCCTTGTTTCTTTGAGCTCAGCTAGACTGTTACAGGGTGTGTGCTGTATTTTAAATTATCCAGAATTTCTAAGTGTTTTGTTATAAAAGGAATTTTCAGATATTTTATCAGACATATTTAAAAAAACCCAGAAGTTTCTGAGTTTCAATTTGATATTAAGAACTTTCATGGATAAGCACAATCCTGGGTTCCAGGGATTACCAAGTTAACTAAGACTTTAAGAAGCTCACAACATAGTTGGGCAGACAGATGAACAACAAGGAACACTGCTAAGTGGAATGATCACCAAACAGATATATAAGAAAGAAGCTTTGGCAAAGCAGATGAAAGAAAGATATTTTTATTTCATAGGCTTGCCATTGTTAAAGTACCTATTCATTTTTTTTTTTTTTTTCAGAGCTGGGTCTTAAATCCAGGGCCTTGTGCATGATAGGCAAATGCTCTACTACTGAGCTACATCTCCAGCCCTGTTAAGTACTTTCTAAAGGTCTATCATTTGGATTACTAAAAGTACTGGTATCCCTTCCATCAGACTTGATTTAAGCCAAGAACTGTGTTTTATGCTTCTTTACATTTCCCATGTGCCCAGATTAAAAACAGAATAAACCGGGAACTTCTGGTTCCAGAAATATGTAGTAGATACATCTTTTTCCTTTCTTTCCACTAAGTAGAACAAAAACCCTGATATTATATAGAAAACAAACATGAGAAGACTGAGAAGTAGAAGAAGGCAGACTAACTAGGGACCTTGAAATCTGAGAAATGATACAGTAGTGAATTTCCTTTTGAAGTTAATATTATTTTAAATTAAAAAATCACAATTGAAGCTGGGCGCAGTAAAGTACACCTGTAATCCTAGACTCGAGAATGCTGAGACAGGAGGACTGCAAATTCAAGGGCAGTCTCAGCAACTTATCAAGATGCTGTTTAAAACAATAAAAAGGGCTAGGGATGTAGCTCAGTATTTTGCACCCCTGGGTTCGATAGTCAGTTCCAAAATAAATAAATAAAAAATAAAATCACAACTGCATGTTTTTGTGGGGTATAATATGATGTTCTGATATACATATACAAGGTGAAATAAAATCAAGCTAATTAACATACACATCACTTCACCTTTTTTTTGTGGTAAGATATTTACTCTCAGGTTTTTGTGTATTGTTGGTGGTACTGGAGATTGAACCCAAGTGCTTTCTAACAGGGAGCTACATCCCCAGCCCTTTTAATTTTTTATTTTGAAACAGGGTCTTGGTAAGTCACTGAGGCTGGCTCTGAACCTGTGATCCTCCTACCTCAACCTCTGGAGTACTTGGATTACAGCCATATGCCACCTGAGCCTGGCTCTCTTAGCTATTTTGAAATACACATTATTACCAACCATTGGCACTGCTGGGCAATGCATCTCAAAAACTTATTTCTCCTGTCTAAAATGAAAACTTGCATCCGTTCATCAACCTGTCCTCATTCTTTCCCTCTCCCCATTAGCCTCTGGTAGCCACCATTTTACTCTATATTTCTGAGTTCCACTTTTTAAAATTTCACATGCAAGTGAGAACATGTGATATCCAGCTTACTCCAGGTTCATGCACCATGTGTTTTCTTTTTACCAAGATATTTCAGATTTAGAACTAAAGAAGCCAGCAACTCCGTTCAATAATACAGGATTTCTCATTGGAAACTTTAAAGTCAAAAGAAAGACGCACAGCATTTTTCAAGTTCTGAAAGGAAAGAACTGTCAACCCAGAATTGTATATTTAGTGAGTATGTCCTTCAGGAATAAGTAAATATCAAGACATTCTCTAGCAAAGGTAAGTTAAGAGAATATACTGCCAGCAGATCTATCCTAAAAGAATGACTACAGGAAATTATCTGAATAGAAAGGAACCGATGAAAGCGAAATTTTGGAACAGCAGGGAGGAAGAAAATGGAAAGAGTAAAAATATGGGATGATAAGGGCAAATTCCAGATGTCAAGGGGTGAATGCATGCATAGAAGAGTTACTAGAACACCCTATAATAACATTTTCTTTATTAGCATAGTAAGAGGCACACATCTTGCCTCTCTCTCCTATAGAGAGACGGCCTTTATTTGTCAGCTCTGACAAATAAACTCTCATGTATATCTTTGCCTGGTCTCTGTCTTTCATTTCTTGCTTATCAGTCTTTCATTCCTTGCTTTCCCTTCATTTTGGTGCCAAAACCTGGGACTGGGTTCCCCAATGTGCCCGTTCCCCTCTTTGAGGGTCACTAAGCATCCCTGGGCCCAATCTGGATTCCATCGTGGGACCATGCCAAAGGCATTCTCTGCACCTACCACCGGACATTTCTGGTAAGACCCCTGTTTCCGGTCGACCTAAACAACCTACGGTCCGGGAAGTGATTGATTGTCCGGCACTCCCAGGGTTATTTTGTGGTCAGGGATACCCCCAGCCACAGCTTTCAAAGCTAAGGATGATCCTTACTGTTGACTAAGTCTATAGGTCGTCTTTTATTTGGGTCCTGGGTTTTGAGAAAAAAATCACAGAGGGTGATTGGGAATTGTTCCTGGTGAGACCTCTCAGTTTTGGATAAATCTCTACAGCTTCTGCCCCTACATAAGTCCCAGCTGGGTGCCCAAGTGCCTCTATGGGCCCTGCCCTTGACACTTACCCAGTGGTAGTAATGACCTCCTAAGCATAACTGTCTTCTCAACTGGGTGATACTACAGACTGGGGGATACCCCACCTCTAAACTCACCTCCTATATCTCACCATAGATGGCTCCTTATCCATTCCCTCCCATAGTCCTCTAGGCTGCCTCCTGGCTAACCTAGGGTCTCTCTCTCTCACTCTGGACCTAAAACCCCCGAAACTTATCCACTTGTGCAATCAGATCTGGCCTCAATATCCTTTGGATAATGACTCTAAATGGCCACTTAATGGCAGTCTAGATCCCAATATTATTAGGGATCTTTTCAATTATTGTGAGCATTCGAGAAAATGGAAAGAAATCCCCCCATTCTCAGGCCTTCTCTTTCCTTCCTTCCAAATCGTTCCTCTGCTCTTCCTGTTCTCTGGCCCAGGTTCTGCTGGCTCTTAAACCCTCTCCTCTCAACCTCAGGACCCTTCTCAAAAGCTCAGACTTCAACCTTGCTGACGAACTCCCTCCCTACTGTTCTCCACCTTCTGCTCTGACTCTTCTGGAACTTCCCTCACCTACTTTCAGTCCACCCACTACTCGTTTTTGCTCTCCCATGGCCCCCTATACCCAGCTCACACCTCTGCTTCCCTTTTGTGAAGCAGTAGGGTTGGAAGGAGTTGTCTGGGTACACATCCCTTTCTCCTTTAGTGACCTCTCCCAAATCGAAAGGAGACTAGGGTCCTTCACCATCAATCCTTCAGGGTACATTAAGGAATTCCAATACCTAACCCAATTAATATGATTTAACTTTCCATGATCCTATCCAACACTATCCTACCTGAGGAGCACAGGCGAGTTTGGGAGCAGGGTTAGGGAATAGCAGTTTTCCCCAGCTCCTTCCAGACCTATGTCAGAACTTACATTGAAATGTAAATGGAAGAAGCCTCATACTATACTAAATCAGAAAGTAAATTGTATGGTACTTTACTAGTTATCAGCCGGTCATTTTTTCTTAAGTTCCATATTTTTTGAGCTCATAATTTTGGTCCTATGCACCTAGGTTAATGTTTTTCTGACCAGTCCTATTTTTTTTTCAACTATGGAGTTTTTAAACATCTGTAAGATTGCAATGGAGTGTTATGTTGTCTGTCTATGTGTGTGTAGGTCCATATGTCATGTACATGATATCAAAATTGGCAGATTAAAAATAAGTGCTCATCAATTTAAAAATGGATACAAATACCTTTAATTCACGTGATTTAAAATGGTTCAATTTAAATTGGATAAACAGATGAAAGTAAAGATGTATTTAAAATTAAACTTAACTCACAAGTCTCTCTAGGTGGTCAAAGAACTAATAAAATGTTGTATCTATAAAATGTCTAATATCCATTGTTTCTCTAGACTTTTCTTCAACATGGAAGAAATGGCTAATACTGTTAAATACACTTGTCTGGTATCTTGGTAAAAATAAGTAAGATAGATTTGACATGGGATTACTCATAAATGTGTTTGTTAGACATCTGATTAATTCACAAAGTTAAAATGCTAACTGTTAAATATATCATCAAGTACTCTTAACTCCTTGAATTCCATTGGGTAACATTATTGATGTTTTCATAAATTGGTAAATGAAAAAAAAAGTGTTGGAAGTTGCTTTGTCATCACTGAAAAAAGGTTACTAAAAATTTTAAGTCCCAACAGGTATAATTCTATATACTTGAAGATTGTGTTTTCATGAAATGGTAAACAGATGTGATTCTATACACAAAGGTTTATAGAAGATTTCTATATTCAAAGGCCTAAAGTTTCAATTGTTTCAATTAAGAGTACTGTAAATAATATAAAGTATTTCTTTTTATTAAAATTAAATAATTTATCTAAAATTTAAAAATTTATTGAGGATTGTTTCAGATTGTAAGTAGAAAAGAGGGTTAACAGATGGGAAAGACAAATTAGAAGATTCTAGGTATGGAACCATATTTAATAAAAAGAAAAGAAAGTATTTCTGGAAAGGAAAATACATGGATACAAATACCTTTAATTCACGTGATTTAAAATGGTTCATTCTATTAAATATGGAAACCATATTTAATAGAAGGAAAAAAAAGTATTACGTGATGAAGTAAATAACAGGATTTAAATAAGTGATAAAGAAGGTCTATGTAAGTTGGTTACATATGTAAATGAAACAATCAATCAAAGCTATTTAAAGGTTTTTCCCCTAAGGTCAAATGTTAATGTACTGATATAAACCAAAACTTAATCTATGTGTTAAAAGAACAAGGATTTCTTAAAACATTAATTTACCTATAACATTGTGTTTATTAAGTTTTGTTTTTTTGAGCAAGTAATCTTTAAGGAATTAAGGATTATATAACTGTGGTTAAACAACAACTGTTATTTTGGAATATGTTATTTCTTTAAGAGGTATACTTGACTAATATAAAAATATCAATGTATTTGTGATGCTATTACTCCTCTTTGTATATTAAATGTGTTCAAATCTTCTAGGTATGCAAGTCTTGAAGGTAGAAGCTTTAAAAGAGCATTACATCAAGCTGGGGTTCTCTAAACTAAAGCTCTATGGTAATTTTAGGCTTATAAAGATAACACATTTTATTGGAGATTTATTTATATAATTTAATGTTCTATAACTGGACCTGTTATCAATAAGATATTTAAAGTTTTATGTTACTTTAAAAAAAGGTCACACCTTGAGGTGGAGACCTAACATGATAAGACGTTTTGCATGAAGAACTATGAAAAAGGGTACAGGTCTGACTACATGCAATGACACGAAGAAGACTGTATTCTCACCTACTTCATAGATACCACATAGCTGTAAATTTTTTTTTTTTAAATTCAGCTTGGTATTTTGTCTCCCTACACACTGTCCCTTATGCTGGAACATAAGAACCACAGGGTTGTTAACACAATGATGGTTTCAATTGTCCCCCAACCCCCAGGCCAACATCATCAAAAGATTTATTGAATTTCTAACCCTAGTACCTCAGAATGTGATCTTATTAGTAAATTGGATCATTGCAGATATTATTAAATGAAATGAGGTCATACTGAAGTAGGGTAGGCTCTTTCTCCAAGGTGGCTGATATTTTTATAGGAAGATAAGTCATGTGAAGTCACAGGGAGAAGACCATGTAATAGCAAAGGTAGCAATTGCTGCTATGAAGCTGTAAGTCAAGTTGCCAGAAAACCACCAGAAGCAAGGAAGAGGTAAGGAAGCACACCCCTAATGGTTTCAGAGGAAGCATGGCCCTGAGGTATCTTCATTTTGGACTTTTGTCCTCCTGAACTGTGAGACAACAGATTTCATTTTTTTTAAAGCTACCTAGCTTGTAATACTTTATTATGGCAGCCTGAGGAAACACAAGCATAGAAAGTATAGGTACATAAAAGAGATGCAGGATTTCTGCACTTCAATGGAAACATTAGACTCTGACAAAGTGTGTACATATAATACTGTGAGCAACCACTAAAAAGCAATACAAAAAGAAATACAAATACTCTACATACACTAAAATGAAAATCCAAAGTTTTTAAGTAAATTGTAGGAAGGTGAGAAAAAGAAAACAGGGAAATATATATAAAAAAAGAACAAAAGATAGATAAATGGCAGACCTAAGACCCAACATAATAATAATTACATAAGTGCACATGATCTAAACACACCAATTAAAAGAGTCTGAAAGAGTAGATTAAAGGGGCTGGGGATGTGGCTCAAGCGGTAGCGCGCTTGCCTGGCATGCGTGCGGCCCGGGTTCGATCCTCAGCACCACATACAAACAAAGATGTTGTGTCCGCCCAAAGTTGAAAAATAAATATTTAAAAAAAAAAAAAAAGAGTAGATTAAAGAACATGACCCAGCACTGGGGCTGTGGCTCAGTGGTGGAGCGCTTGCCTAACACATGCGAGGCACTGGGTTTGATCCTCAGCACCACATAAAAATAAATAAGTAAAATAAAATTATTATAAATAAATAAATAAAAAGAAAAAGAACTGGGGATGTAGCTCAGTGGTAAAGAACCCTTATGTTCAACCCCTGTCCAAAAAGACAAAAATGAAAAGTCTTTGCATACCTGACATGTTGGATTATGCCAGGTAGCTTATGCTAATAATATGATTTACAATGAACACTTGTTTTTGTTTGCTTGGGGTCCTCAGCCATGCTATATCAGTTTGATCTCTAGGTAATACATCATGACTATGGGTATAACAACTTTACTGAATTTTGTAAGTTCTAGTGAATCACTGAACCTGAGGGTGGTTTGGGGAAACCTGATACATTAAACAACAGATATCTAATCAACATTTATAGGAAATTTCACTCAACAACAAAATACACATTCTTTTCCAGTTGGTATAAATATTTTTGGCATAGCCTGAAAAATTTAAAAGAAATGAAAACATACAGAATACTTCCTTGACTACTAAGGAATAAAATTAGAAGACAAGAAGAATGATAACAAGAAAATCTCCAAACACTTGAATGCTAAATATTACACTTCTAAATAATCCATGGATCAAGAAAAAGTCTCAAGGAAATTAAAAAAAAAAAAAACACATTGAGCTGAATAAAAACGAAAATACAACATAGGAAATGTGAGACTCAGCTCAAGCAGTGGCAAGAGAGGAATTTATAGCATACTGAAACTCATTAGGAAAGGGGAAGTCTGAAATCAATGACTTAAATTTCTACCCCAAAAACTTAAAAAAAGAAGAGCTAAACAAACCCACAAAAAGCAAAGGTAGAATAAAATAAAGAGTGGAAATCAATGAAACTGAAAAAATGCGGGGGGGGAGGGGAATCAATCAAACAAAAAAATATATATATTTTAAAGGAGCAATACAATTTAAGACACTTCTAGAAAGACTGACCATGAGAGAGAAAACACACATATCACTAAAATGAGGGATGAAACAGAGTATTACTACAAACCCTGCAGACATTAAAAGGAAGATAAGAGACTACTATAACCAACTCTATACACATACATGTTGACATCTTAGAGGAAGGGGACCAATGCCTCAAAAACACAAACTACCATAATTCACCCAATATGAAATTGATCATTTTGGATAGCCCATAACTATGAAGGAAGGTGAATTTGTAATTTTTTTAATGCCCCAAAATATAAATCTCCAGGCCCAGATGGTTTCAATGGGGAAATATATCAAACATTTAAAGAAAAATTAACACTAATTCTACACAAATTTTTCCAGAAAATATAAGGGAATAACATTTCTCAATTCATTTAATGAAATTAGTAATACTGATACCAAAAATGGATCACAGTACATACAAACATGAACCAATGTCATTCATGATCTAGACACAAGATCCTTAATAGAATATTAACAAATAAAATTCAGCAATATATAAGAAAAAATTACACACCATGACTAAGTGCAGTTTGTCACAGAATGTAAGGCTGGTTCAGTATTTGAAAAATCAATCAATGCAATCCACTGTATTAACAGAATACAGAATAGGGCCTGGGTTGTGTTTCAGTGGTAGAGCACTTGCCCAGCATGAACAAGGTCCTGGACTCAACCCCTAAGCACCACAGTACACAAACAAAAAAACCCAAAATGAAACAAAAATAAATACCATTTATAATTGCTTTAAAAAATGAGAATTCTATACAATGTTGATAAAAGAAGATCTAAATAAATCAAGAGACAATCTCTGTTCATGGACTCAAAGGCCCAACAACTCTGCAAATTGACATGCATGTTTAATATATCTCTTAATGCCACCCTGCCCAGCCACCCAAATACTTTTTGACAAAGATGTAAAAGCAATTCAATTGAGAAAGGACAGTTTTTTCAATCAATCTTCTTGGACCAGTTGGAATCCGTGGGTAAAAAAATAGAGATTCAACTTAAGTCTCAGACCTTATACAATATTAACTCAAAATGAATTATGAACTTAAATGTGAAATGAAAAACCATTCAGTCTTTTATAAAAACGTAAGAGAAAATCTTTGAAATCTACAGATAGGAAAAGAGTTCTTAGAATTGTCACCAAAGCATGATTGGCAAAAGGGAAATTGAAAATTTGAACTCATTAAAATAAAATAAATGTTTGCTCATTAAAAAACCCTGTAAATAAGGTAAAAATTCAAGGTACAGATTGAGAGGAAATAATTGCAAACCACATATTTGACAAATAACTGGAATTTCAAAACTCAATGGTAAACCCAACTACTATGTATAACCATGAAGCTCTAACAAAAAAAGAATATGTTTACAAAACAAAAACCCCCCCACTCAACTGTAATTAGCAAGAGAAACTATCTTTGTTAATCCTTACTGTAAATAAGCATGCAATGGGAAAAGACTTGAATAGATAAGTCAGTGAAGCACATATACTGATGGCAAATAAGCATATGAAGGTATATTTAACATCATTAACTGTTAGGCAAATGCAAATTAAAAACATAAGATATTGGTATTAGAATAAATAAAAATAAAAAAAATGGTACTAACACTAAATGCTGGTGAAGATGCAGGGAAACTGCATCACTCATACATTGTTGTTGGTAATGAAAAATTGGTATAGACACTCTGGAAAATAGTTCAACAGCTTTGAGAAAAACTAAACATACAATCACCAAATGTAATTCCTAGCAATTCTACTCTGGGCCTTTATTTCAGAAGAAATAAACACTTGTGTTCACATGAAAACCTATATACAGATGTTCATAACAGCTTTAATTATGATAGCCTAAAACTAGAAACAATCTAGACAATATTCAACAGGTGAATGGTTAAACTGTGGTACACCTCTATTGTCGAATTACAGCAATGAAAATGAATGAACTACTTATATACTCAACAACTTGGATTAATCTCCATAGAATTATGCTGAGTTCAAAAAACAATCTCAAAAGGCTATATACTATATGATTACATTTATATAACATTCCCGAAATTTCAAAAATGGAGGACAGATTAATGATTACCAAGGGTTAAGTACAGGAATAGGGTGGGGTGTGTGACAGAAGTAAGTGTGATTATAAAAGGGCGACAAAGGAATTCTTGTGATGATGGAAACGTTTTGTATCTTGACTGAATTAATGGCAAATCCTGGTTGTGATGTTATACCATAGTACTGCAAGATGTTACCACTGGAGGAAATTCATAAAGTGATAGAGTATCTCTCTCTATTATGTCTGCAATGTATGTATTCCTACAATTATCTCATGAAACGTTTATTTAAAAAAGAAAACAAAACAAAAAGAGAACAAATCCACAAATCATATTACTTACTTATTTACTGAGTATATGTTATATGGCCAGGACTTACTTAAGGTACTCTTATGAATGTTGTTTTTTATTAAAATTTCATGAACTGAACTCTTATTAAAGATTGTGCCCATTTCCCAAACTATCTTTCATGGAATGCTATTTCTTTGTGACACTAACATCCTTCCTTGAGAGGTGTTGTATAAAAGGAGCTCCCTAATCAAATAAGTTTGAGAAAGATAAAAACAACATTTTTTTTTACTGTAGAATTTTTTCAAGGTTTTTGATATCCTAGTGAGCAATATACAATTTCAAAAGATGCCATCATTTACAGCTTTCCTCAGATTTAATTTTGGAACTCTTGTTTACACATGATGCCCATTAACAATTTCCTGAAGAACTAGTATTTCTTATACAATAATAATGTTGGGTTACAGTTTTCTATCAATATCTCTGCTGGAGTTAGGTTTTGTGATTTATTTCAATGTAGGCTATAGATTTACTGTCATAAGCCTGAATATATTTATGGTTGATGATCCAAACTACTTACCATGTAACAATATAAATAGATCGAAGTACTAATGTAAAGACCAACATTCCATACATGACCTGGACAGAAAAGAAAAATGAAATCAGTATCATCATTATTCTTTGGCAAAGAAAGTATATTTTGCCCTCCAAAATAGCTCTTCCAATTAAATGTGAATATCTATTATCTTTCATTATATTTTTTCAAGGGCAAAATATTTTATTCACCTTTGTCTTTCCAATGCCTGGCATTTTATTTATTTATAGGTGGTGCTGAGAATTGAACCCAGTACCTCACACAGCCAGGCAAGTGCTCTACTACTGAACCACAACCCCAGCACATCCCCATCCCCCATTACATTTTAAAGACGTGCAAATAGGTAATTAAGTCATGCTAATCTCCAAGGAAAAACTAAGAACATGATTATAAATAACCAATACTGGAAGTCCTATGCCTATTTTAATTTTCTCTCTCATTTAAATTTTTTTTTTTATATATTGGGGATTGGATCCAGGGGTGCTTAACCACTGAGCCACATCTCCAGCTCTATTTATGTATGTTATATGAAATTTTAAATATCTGCCAAAACTTGAAGAAATGGTACATTTTTAACCCACATTTCCTAGCTTCTTTTTTCCCTTTTTAGCTTCACTTTCAGCAAATCATTGTTTTCCATGTAACAACAGTATAAACCTCAACTCTTAAACTCTTCTCCAGAACGTCTCTACATATATATGCATCCTCCCCTCTACATTCTTTCTCCCATCTTTAGTCTCTAAAGAAAGTGGTGGCTATTCCTTCTTGACCACAGTTATCTGTCCTATAGGCTCACAACAACATATCTGGAGATAATATGTCTTAAAATCAGGAAGTGTGATGTCTCCAGTTTTGTTCTTCTTTCTCAAGACTAATTTGTCTATTTGTGGTCTTCTGTGGTTCCATATGAATGTTAAAATTCTGTTTCTGTTTCTGTTAAAAAATGCCTTTGGAATTTTTATTGGGATTGCATTGAATCTATAGATCACTTTGGAAAGTATTAATATTTTAATAATACTAAGTCTCCTAATCCATGAGCACAGATGTCTTCCATTGTGTCTTGTTTAATTTATTTTATCAATGTTTGGTGGGTTTCAATATACACTTTTACCTCATTAGTTGAGTTTATTACTAGATATTTTATTCTTTTTTGGTGTTGTTATATATTGAATTATTTTAATGTTTTTTAGATAGTTCATTAATAATATAGAAATGTAACTTATTTTTTTATATGTTGGTTTTGTATCCTGTAACTTCACTGAATTAATTTATTAGTTCTAAGTTATTTTCTCAACTCTTCAGGTTTTTTTTTTTTTTTTTTTAAAGGTATATATATTTTTAGTTGTACTGGACACAATATCTTTATTTTTTATTTATTCATATGTGGTGCTGAGGATTGAACCCAGCACCTCACACGCACTAGGCATGTGCTCTACCACTGAGCCACAACCCCAGTCCCTCCTTGGGGTTTTTATAAATTAATCATATCTGTAAATAGGAACAATTTTACTTCTTCCTTTTGAATTTCAGTGACCTTTATTTATTTTTCTTCCCTAATTGCTCTAGCTATGACTTCTATGTCGAATAGAAGTAGTCAGAGTGGGCATTATGAATTGTTGCCGATTTTAGAGGAAAAGCTGTTTTTATCTTTGATTATGATTCCAGCTGAGGGCTCCTCACCCCTTGCTTAGATGCCCTTGAACTTCTGATCCTCTTGCCTCAGTCACTGGGATTGCAGGCATGCACCATTGTACCTAGCTAGCTGAGGGCTTTTCAGGCATGATCTGTATTACATTGAAGTAATCTCCTTTAATTCTTTGTTGAGTTCTTTTACTCTTTGAAGGGTGTTGAATTTTGTCAAACATTTGTTCTATATTTATTGAGAAAACATGATTTTATTCTTTATTTTGTTAGTCTAATGTATCATATTAAAATGTTTTTCATATATTCAACTATCCTTGCATCTCAGGGATAAATCCCATTTGGTCATGGTGTATGATCATTTTAATGTGCTGTTGAATTTGTTTTGTAACTGCTCTGAAGAGGATTTTGCATCTATGCTCATCAGGGATATAGTTTTCTTTCCTCATAAAAATCTTGGTCTGCTTTGGTATCAGAGTAATTCTGGTCTCATAAATTATACTGTATTTGTTCTCCTCTTCAATTTTTTTAAGAGTTTGAGGAAATTTAACATTAATTCTTTAAGTGTTTGTTAGAATTTGATAATGAAGCCATCTAATTCTGGACTTTTCTTTGTTGAGAAGTTTTTGATAACTGATTTTATCTCCTTATTAGTTTGAGGTCTGTTCAGATCTTCTATGTTTTCATGATTTGGTCTTGTCAGACTGCATGTTTTTTTGGAATTTATCCATTTATTCCAGATTGTCCAATTTGTTAGCATTTATTTTGTTTATAGCACTCTCTTACTAAAATCCTTTTCATTCTTATGGTTTCAGTTAAAATATCTATTTCATATCTTTATTTTATTTAAGGGTTAGCCAATTTTACTAGTGTATGTGAAGCTCTTTAATTCCTATTAATACACACACACATGCACACACAGACACAAGTTGACCCTTTCAATACAGTAACTCTTCATTTTGTTGTCTTCTTTCTCTGTTCTTCTACCATTTCATTTATTTCTGCTCTAGTCTTTGTTATTTCTTTCCCTCATCCAAATTGGGGCTTATTTTGTTCTTCATTTTCAAGTTCTTTGAGGTGTGAAGTTGTTTACTTGACATCTTCTTTCATAACATAGACATTTATCAATGCAAATTTCCTTCTTAGTACTGCTTTTGCTGTATCCCTGAAATTTCAATATGTTGTGTTTTCCTTCCTCTCAAGGTATTTTTCAATTTCCTTTTGACTCCCTCTTTGACCCAATGGCTGCTCAAGAGTATGTGGTTTAATTTTCACATGTTTGTGAAATTTTCAATTTCCTTTTTGCTGTTGATTTCTAGTTTCCTTCTATTATGTTTGGAAAGGTTACTTGTATGATTTCAGTGTTCTTAAATTTGTTAAGCCTTGTTTTAATACTAACATTAAGATCTACCCTGGAGAAAGATAAGGGGACACTTGTCAAGAAGTGTATTCTGCTGCTGTTGAATGAAATGTTTTGTGTATGCTTGCTGGTCCATTTGGTCTACAGTGTTGTTAAAGTTTTTAGTTTGATATTCTATCTACAACTGAAACTAGGGTATTAAAGTCTCCTACTATTATTATACTGTTGTCTAACTCCCCTTTCAGTTCTGTCAATATTTGCTTTACCTGTTTAGGTGCTCTGATGTTGGGTGCACATTTAGTTTATTTCCTGGTGAATGAACTCTTTTATTATTACACAGTGTTGTTCTTTGTTTCTTGCAACAGTTTCTTCAAGTTTATTTTGTCTGATTCAAGAATACAGAATACGGGCTGGGGATGTGGCTCAAGCGGTAGCGCGCTCGCCTAGCATGCGTGCGGCCCGGGTTCGATCCTCAGCACCACATACAAACAAAGATGTTGTGTACGCCGAGAACTGAAAAATAAATATTATTAAAAAAAAAATTTTTCTTTAACGAATACAGAATACTCACAAGACTTTTTTTTTTTTTTTTGGTGGTATGGATTGAACTCAGTGGTGCTCTGCTAACAGAGCTACATTCCTAGTCCTTTTATTTTATTTTTTCATTTCAAGATAGGGTCTTACCGAGTTGCCCGGGCTGACCTTGAAGTGGTGATCTTCCTGCAATCTCCCAATTTGTTGGGATTACAAGGGGGTTTTCTTTTTTCAATTTACTCAGCTACTGTGTGTGTCTTCTGATTGGGAGTTTAAGCCTTCTATATTTAAAGATATTATTGATAGGGAAGGCTTTACTATTGCCATTTTGTTAATTGCTTTCTGTTAGTTTTGTACTTCTTTTTTTTCTGTCTTTTCTTCTCTTGCTATTTTCCTCCACCCCTGCTTTTTCCCCTTTCCAGTACTGGGAATTGAACCTGAGGGTAATTTATCACTGAGCTACATCCCCAGCCCTTTTCATTTTCTATTTTGAAATAGGGTGTTGTAAAGTTGCTGAGGCTGGTCTTGAATTTGTGATACTCCTGCCTTAGCTCCTGCATTGCTGGGATTATAGGCCTGTGCCACACATCATGCCCTGCTAATTTTTTTTTTTTTTTTGAAGGAGAGTTTTGCTAGATACAGTATTTTTCATTCAGCATTCTTCTTCTTCTTCTTCTTCTTCTTTTTTTTTTTTTTTTTTTTGGTACCGGGGATTGAACTCAGGGGCACTCAACCACTGAGCCACATCCCCAGACCCATTTTATATTTTATTTAGAGACAGGGTCTCACTGAGTTGCTTAGTGACTTGCTAAATTGCAGAGGCTGGCTTTGAACTCCGGATCCTCCTGTCTCAGCCTCCCCAGCCACTGGGATTACAGGCGTGCACCACTGCACCTGGCTCATTCAGCATTTTGAATTTATCATTCTACTTCCTTCTTGCTTGTAAGATTATTTGAAAAGTATGCTGATAGAGGTTTCTGTAAATGTGACAAGTGCTTTTCTTTTGCGACCTTCAAAATTCTCTCCTTTGACCTTGGTCAATCCTGATTATAATGTGTCCAAGCATGGGCTTTTCATCTTATTTGGTATTCTTTAGGCTTCCTAAATCTTGGTGTTTGTTTTCTTCTCTAAGCTTTTGGAAATTTTGAGCCAGTATTTCTTTGAAAAGGCTCTCTGCTTCTTTCTGTCTTTCTCCTCCTTCTATAACTCCCATAATACATGTATTAGTCTGCTTGATGGTATCCATAACTGGCTTAAATTTTATTTACTCTTTCTATTCTTTGGTTTTTCTTTGTTCCTCAGACTGAATTATGTATTGTGACCTGTCTTTGGGTTCCCTGATCTTTTCTTCAGTTTACCTATTTTTTAGTTTGGTTGACTTCTTTAGCGCCAGATTTCTGTTTGGTACTTTAAAAAAATTTGCTCTGTCTTTGTTGAAAGTCTCACTTTGTTTCTGCCTTGTTCTCTTGACCTTGGTGAGCAACTTTTATAAGAGTTATTTTGAATTCTCTTGGGTAATTTATCTGTTTCATTAGGGTCAGTTTCTGGAGAATTGTCTTGTGCCCTTTTTTGGAACATCTTTGCTTTTTTTTTTTTTTTTCATTTTCTTTGATCTGTTGGTGTTTCAACACTAGACAAAGCAAGTACCTCTCCTAGTCTTCACAGGAAAAGACCCCTCACCAATCGGCCCAGGCAGAGAACCTGGGCACTCTACTAATGCTTTCCCTTCCCAGGAAGAAATAGGCAGCTATGCTTTTCGTCTGTTCACTCCATGTTGAGTTGGGGTAGGAAAGAAACTGTGGTGTTTACCAAACCTAAGCTATCACCTCCACTCTCTGCTGAGTAGCCACACAGCTGAACTTGTGAGCATCAGGACTGAAGAGAGAGAAAGATGCTACCTCTCTGGGTAATCCTGGGGAAGTTGGAAGCACCAGATAAAAGGATAATTCTTTCCCTCCTTAGCAAAAAGCTAAGAGTTGGGGATTCTTTTTTTTTTGGTTTGCTTGCTCTGTGCTGAAAGGATCAATGGCATCTACCAGTCTAAAGTGCTGCCTCTTTTCTTTCTTGGGTGGCTACATTGTGATGAACTGGTCAGAGCTCCAAGATTTGCAAGACAGATTTCTGTCCTCTAAGGAGCTGAAGAGTCTGGGTATTGAATATGTGAACCAATTCCTTCCTCTCCTGGGTGAAGGTGGGATCCAAGGGTTTTCTTCCTGACTGCATGGTGCTATACCAGGGGCAAAATCTCCAGATAGAGGGTGTCCCAAATCTCCAAAGCAGTTTAATAAATCTGGTTTTGTACTCTCCCAAAGTGCAGGAGTCTTTTAATTTAATTAGTTTCTTATTTTGCACAAAGTGACTCTGTAAATTATTGCTGAATTGGTATGTGTGTGGACAAAAGTCCAAGGCTTTCTACTCCAGCATCTTGGTGATGCCACTCCTTTATTTTTATCTTTTCTAGTTTTAAAAAATATATTCTTAGCCTTTCTCTTTTCCCTGATACATATTCCTCCTGCCCACTCCTCCTGGGTACTGGGAATTAAACCCAGGGGTGCTCTACCACTAATTTACATCTCCAGTTCTTTTTATTTTTGGGTCAGGGTCTCACTAATTTGCCCATGTTGGCCTTGAACTTGCCTCTGCTTACTAAATTGCTGGATTACAGGTATGCACCACTATGCCCGGTTTCCTGATATACACATTTTAAGGCTAATCATTTCCCTTCAAGTACTAACTCTGCTGTATCCTATGAGTTTTAACATGTACTTATTTCAATTATAATTCAATTTAGAGTGTTAGAGAAACAAAAAGAAAAAAAAAAGAATAAAAAGGAGTGAAAAAAGGTTAAGAAACTTATGGATACAATCAAGCAACTAATACATGCGTTATGGGAGTCACAAAAGGGGAAGAGAGAGAAAAGGACCAGAAAACTTTTTCTAACTTCTATGATTTCTTTGGTCCATGACCTCTTGAACTGTAATATCTATATTTTAATATAATTGAAATATAATCAGAAATTATGTTCTGATTCCGACTGAAATTTGTTAATACTTGATTTATTACCCAATATATGGTTGCTTTTTGTTAATGTTTTCTGAATATAGGGAAAAAAGGCATTTTTGTAATCATTGGATACAATACTTTACATTTGCCCTTTTAATCAAGCTTTAAAAATTATATTAGCTGGGTGTGGTGGTACATGCCTATAATCCCAGTGGCTAGGGAGGCTAAGATAGGAGAATCATGAGTTCAAAGCCAGCCTCAGCAATAGCAAGGTGCTAAGAACTCTCTAAATAAAATACATAATAGAGCTAGGGATGTGGCTCAGTGGTTGAGTGCCCCTGAGTTCAATTCCTGGTACCCTCCACCAAAAAATTATGTTGTTCAAATATTCTATATCATCTGTCAAATTCTTAGAAAAATATATTAAAGTCACCTAGTATTATGAATTTGTCCTTTTTACCCTTCTAGTTCTATCAAATTTTACTTTATATATTATAGGTATATATAAATTTAAAATTATGGTTTTCTGATGATTTGGATCTTTTACTATGAAGTAATCACTATCACTAGAAATCTTTCTATTTTGAGACAGAGTTTCACTAAGTTGCTTAGGGCCTCACTAAGTTGCTGAGGTTGGCTTTGAACTTGTGGTCCTCCCTGCCTCAGCCTCCCAAGCCATTGGGATTATAGGCATGCAACACTTTTCCAGTCCAGAGATGTTGCTTAAAGTGTATTTCATCTTATGTAAAAATAATGATACCATATTATTTTTGCTTAGTATTTGCATAGTTTTTCTTTCAACTTTCCTGCATCTTTTTCCCACCTAAGAGATGGCTGGCCTCAAACTCCTGGGCTCCAGTGATCCTCTTGTGTTAGCCTCTAGCATAATTTGTGCACACTTTTTTTTTTTTTTTTTTTTTACATTGCTAGGAAAGAACCCAGGGTTTTCTACTGAGCTAT
>NW_026000174.1:11621022-11674453 GCF_001458135.2 Marmota marmota marmota
TATATATATATATATATATATATATATATATATATATATATATATATATATATTGTAGATGGACACAATACTTTTGTTTATTTTTTTTATTTTTATGCAGTGCTGAGAATCAAACCCAGTGCCTCACACATGCCAGGCAAGCAAGCACTCTACCAGTGAGACACAACCTAGCCCCACTTCCTTTATTTTTTAGATTACCAATATAAATAAATTTTGAGTGATAGAACAAAGTTCTTTGATATTAACTACTTCAAGAGTTTGGTAAACATAAGACTATCCAATAAATAATTTCATGATAAGTAAGTATATCAAAATCTTTTTCCTTGATAAGTACTATAGAAGCATGTATTTATAACGGCTTCATCACTTTCTTTCCTTTTTTTTTGTTACCTAATTTTCCCAACATTTTATTTTGAAAAAATTTAAACCTCTAGATAAATCCAAAATATAAATACAATGAATAGCAAGCCACATGTTATATTATTATCATTACTGTTTTTGAAGTTTTGGGGATTGAATCTATGGATGCTCTATCACTGAGCTACATCCAAGCCGTATTTTTCTCCTAGGTTGAGAAAGTTTCTAATTTATTTTTCTATCTGTAGAACCTAGTAAATACTTGGTATGAAGGTAGTGTTTCAGAAAATACTAACTTGTGTACTTTCCTAATTTATTCTGCTTTCATTCCTCTAACTTATCCTTTGTTGGAACAATAAATTTATAATATACAAACATGATCACATCTCTTCTCAGCCCAATTAACTAACAGCAGCTAACATCTATTACTATAAGTAAAGCACAGCGACAAGCACATTACATGCTTTATTTCATTTAATTCTACAACAATCCTATGAGGTAGGTACTATTATTAATGTGATTTGATAGGTAAGAAAACTGAGGCATGGGTATTAAATAATTTATCTAAGGTCACGTAGCAAGTGGCAAACCCAAGCTTTGGAGTCAGACAATCTAACACCAAAGTCCATGTACTTAAGCATAAATTGCTGCTTACGTTCTCATTTTTCTTTGATTTTGAACATCCTCTCTCAGCCTGGACTCCCTGAAAATTCCTATTTATCTTGTTAGTCACATCTTAAAGCCTTATCCTAGAAACATTAAGCACCTTCTTTGCATTCACTGTTCTTTATATACAATTATAACTCACATTTCATCAAACGACCCCTTCAATACTCTTAATCATCTTTTTTTCCTTCACTTTTTTTTAAATTGGTGCATTATGATCTTTCCCTACCCTGCTTTTCATGACATATCCCATTACAAAACAAATATTTAAACAGTATCTATTATTTGCTCAGCTCTGTATTAGACTCTGGGGATACAGCTCTTTACTTCCATGGAGCTTGCATTCTAGGTTTGCATGGGGGAGACAAATACATTTGAAACACACACATGTGGACACACACACACACACAAACAAATTAGGAAAACAAAATAGCTTATTGCTATTAAGTGGGAGAGTCTAGATATGAATCCAGGTTTCTTTGACTTTAGATCTTAAAGTCTTTTTCTGCTGCCTATTTTCAGCTTCTGTCTCAGAATTTGGTACTGTGAAAGCACACAGTGGATGTTTCTTGAATGAATACTAACTGTGCTCTACCACTGAGCTACGACCACAACCCTCCTATCCTGATTTTAAATCTCTAGGCTCAGGACAAAAATCACAGTTAAAAATATTTATTTCTGGAAAAAAACATGGAGGGGTAGTTACATTAATAGAAGTCTTTCACCCTCAGATTACCTGTTTCACCTTAACATCATCCTACTTCTCCCTCCTACTTGTTCATTTATATATTCTGATTTTTAAAAAATAATAATCTTTATTTTTAGGGCATTTTTACATTCATAACAAAATGCAGCAGGAATATCATGAGTTTTCACATAGCCCCTGTGCACACATATACAGTTTCCCCCACTATCAACATCATACACCACAGTGGTACATTTGTTACAAAGAATCTATTGGACACATCATCATCACCCAAGTCCATAGTTAACATTAAGATTTACTCCTGGTGTTTACAATCCTATAGGTATGGACAGATGTATCTGCCATTTAATATACAGAATAATTTTACTACCTACACATTTGTAGGCTGAAATCTAAAATTTTCACTGTAAGTTGAATAGTTGCAATGGATATAATTTCTCAAATACTATAAACCCTGACATTTTAAAATACAATTACTATGTATTAAAGTATGCCATTCCAATATTTAAACTTTTAAATTTTAAATAACTTCAGATTTACAGAAAAGTTTCAATAATGCTACAAAGAACTTCCATCTAGCCTTCACTCGGATTCCTCAAATGTTAACCTCTTGCTACATCTGCTCTATCTACTTATCTCTTTATCTATCCCTAAATATTTTGGTTTTTATTTCCTAAAAATCAAGGACTTTCTATTACACAAGCACAGTATAAATATTATTAACTAGGAAAATAACACTGATATAATACAAGGGCTTTATTCAAGTTTTATAATTATATTAATAACATTCATCGTAGGCAAAGAAAATATAAGACCATGAGGTATATTTAGTTGTCAGTTGTCAGGTCTTAAAGTCTTTTTTTTTTTTTTTCTATTTTATTGTGCTGGGGATTGAACTCAGGGCTTCACACAGGCTAGACAAGTGCTCCAATACTGTCATTTCTTCTTTATTCCAGAACAATTCCTTAATCTTCTTTTGTCTTAATTTTTTAAGGGAATAGTCAAGTTACTTTGTAGAATGTCCTTTAGTTTGGGTTTGTTTCATTTTTCCTCCTGATTAACTCAGGTTATGCATTGTTGGTGCAAACACCAGACAATTCATATGTCCTTCCCAGTGTGTCATATTAGGAGAAACACCATATCTATTTGTTCTTTTACTGGAGATGTTAACTTTGATCATAAATTTATCCACATATTTTTAAAAACTTTTTTATACTTTATTTTATTTATCTTTATGTGGTGCTGAGGATTGAACCCAGGGCCTCGAATGTGGTGGTGAGCACTCTACCATTGAGCCACAATCCCAGCCCCACATATTTTTCTTAATATTGTATATTATGAGTTCATATTAGAACTTCCAATTTCAATCCAATTCCAGATTTCATTTTTGGCCCTTCCTTTTTCCATATTTATTTCTCCAAAATTAAGAGCTCAGACTTATTTGTTCAATTGTTTAGCAGCTTATTATAAGGATATTACAAAAAATATAGATGAAGGGATGAGTATGGTGAGGTTTGGAAGAAGGTGCACATAGCTCCCATGCCCTATCTGGTATTTAAGTGTGTACTTTCAAGACTTTCATGTGTTCAACTGTCTGAAAGCTCCTATTTTGCCTCTTCCCCCACTGTGACACTAGGGATCAAAGATAGGGCCCTCCAGTACCTAACTATGAGCTCTACCAATGAGCAACCTCACCAGTCCAGTCCCTCTGAAATTGATTATTAAAGTCTAGGCCTGGTGCATAAACCACAGTGGACATGGATAGACCTAGTTTTCAACCTGTTTCCTTCTCATCAGCAAATATTATTGCTATACACAGAAGAAAATATTTATTTTACTGGATATTGCAGCAGGAATAGCTATATAATAAGTTTGTTATTTTTATTGTACAGTGTCAAATAGATCTAAAACATAAAATGGAAAATTGGTGGTCACAGAATTATACAAATTAACCCCAGATTTCCAATTTTTATTTTGCAGTTATGATTTTTCATTCTTATAAAGCCAAATAAAATTTATAAAAATTGAGGATTTTTCATATAAAAAACTGCATGTTTTTCACTGTGTAAATAAATTTTTCTAATGAAAGGATGATAATGACAGCATTTCAAATTACAATAAATAAGAAGGTGATGATGTCCTTCCCTGTAGCATCTATTTTAATACATATGCTTTCAGTTGCCTGGAGAAAAGCAAGGCCCTAATGGTTATGGAATTTATTTCAACAAACAGATTTTGATTAGATGATTATTATATAGCTTGAGTTAAAAAAGTTATAGGAATGTTATTTTTTTTATAAGAGCACAAAATATTTTAAAAACTTCAAGGCCTCTGACACTTCTGAAAAGTGTGCTTGCTTGCTAACTTATTCATTTACTTATGTTAGCAAGTTTATTAAAAAAATGGTGACAGGAGTCAGACAAATCTAAGGTTACAGTCTTGGCTCTGTCCCTTAATAAGTCCATCACCCAGGAGCAATATATTTTATATCTCTGAGCTCATTTCCCTTAAAATATGCATAATAATCTCTAATTTGCAGGCTAGCTGGTGAATTTAGAAATCTGTATAGTAATCAATGTAGTACCAGGAACCTGGTTGTACTCAATAAATAACAGTTCTCTTTATTTAAGGTCTGCAACTTTATTTCATTCTGGTTTCATAACGGGATATGCTTAAATCATCATTTCCTACAACAAAGTTTCCTGTGTTTGCTTCCTTCAATGTAAATGACCTCCTGCCTCAACAAAATGTACTAAAATATATTAAGGTGGAAACAGTCAAAGAATTTGCAGCCTGTCCTTTGACCCGCTCCTTCTAGTGCTGGGGATTGAACTGAGGTCCTTATATAAGCTAGGCAAGCACTCTACCACTTGAGTTATATACTCCCAGCCCATGCAGTTTTTCTTTTCTAGATCATAATATAAGACTTTATGTGTGTATGTATGTATGTGATGCTCCTTGGTTCTTTCTGTCTGTAAGAGTAATCCTGCCCTTGCATAACTGAATATAATAGAGGGCTGGACCTTGGCTATGGCTGTTAGATATATTCCTATTACCTAAACCTGGTTCCCATAAGCACTTATGTTTGCAACCTCTTGTTTTAAACACTGACTTTTTTTTAGGCTCTCTAAAAAAACACTGACTTTTTTTTTAGGCTCTCTCTAAAAGCTATGTATACATATAATTACTAGAAAAGTGAAGCACAAAGCAAGCATATACTATTAAACAATCAAATGTGGGGGCTGGGGTGGTGGCTCAGTGGTAGAGTGCTCGCCTAGCATGCATGAGGCACTGGGATCGATCCTCGACACCACATAAAAACAAACTAATGTATCCATCTAAAAGTAAAGCTACATGTAAAAAAAAAACAATCAAATGTGTGATAATTTAAAATATTTACCTGATGAAATATGGGATCTTTTACATGAAGGTAAACCTGCAAAATATTAGAAAAATACATGTGAATGAAGTGTATTATGGAGGGGAAATAAAAACCTATTCCACCTACTTTGTAGATCCCAAACCTTTCCTGCTAATCTCATTTTGTTTGGACTTGACTCCAACCATGTAAAGCCAATCAGACTAGGTAGCATGGCACACAAAGTGCTAGTACATACAGATGGCTCTCTACCAGTGCTAACCTTGCCATGGTAAATTAAATATTTCAAATCTATTGTGAACTACTCTGACTTCTTGGCCTTTGTGTCACAATCAAGTAGATAGAAGAATGCATGAAGACTCATGAAGAGGGAGGAAGTTATGCTGATAATTCCTGTACCACATCTATTCTATAGTAGAAGTTATACTCCATTTATGTATGATGTGTCAAAATACATTCTACTGTCATGTATAGCTAATTAGAAAAACAACACCAACAAAAAGATTCAATTCAAAGTATGCCTCCTTCCCACCATCACTATGGCATTTGGTTTTTCTCTTTCTCTCTCTGCAAGAAAAGAATTTCTTTGATAGAAAGGACTGGTTGTAAATATCTCTATATCCTCATTTAATGTAGTGATTTAATAAAGTTTTACAAATTCATACAATTTGGCTACTAAGTTTATTTCTGGAGTAAGTTTCTAGCTACAAAGTGATCAAATTATTTCCTTTGAACAGCCACAGGGCTTTAAAAATAATGTGTCTGAGACAATATATATATATCAGTAACTTTAAACTTGGCAAAGGAAAATGCTTTTAATCTGAATTCCTTATTTCAAAGTAAGTGATTTCTGGGGCTAGAGGGTGTAGCTCAGTGATAGATTATATGCTTAGCATGAGCAAGAACTTGGGTTTGATCCCCAGCACCAAATGAAACAACTAATTTGCCTTTGTATGGTTAAAGCAGATTCTTACAGCTACTAATAAAAGAAATACAAAAGGGCATGCTCTCAAAGATACATTTTTTTAAAGGAAGAAAATTAAGAAGTCCTTGCTATATGCCAATATTAATTTTCAGAACTAATATGAAATGTATACTATTGTTATCTACATTTTATAGGTAAGGAAAACTAAGGCTGAAAGAGACTAAGTAATTTGCCCAATGTCCCACAGTTACTAAGTAACAGTGTTAGATCTAAACTCAGATCTCATTGATTCCAAAGCCTTTTTTTGTTGTTGGTTTTTCTTTTGCAGTACTAGGAATTGAACCCTGGGGCATGCCAGCTAAGCTACATCCTCAGATCTTTTTAAAAAATTTTGTTTTGAGACACAGTCTCCCTAAGTTGCTCAGGCTGACTACAAATTTGTGATCCTTCTGCCTCACCCCCTGGAATAGCTCAGATAATAGGCCCATGCTACCATGCCCAGCTCCAAAGCCTGTTCCTGACTACATCATCTCTTAACTTAGAAAGTGATCCAATATTGTCTCTGCCACTTACTCTCTATATAAACTTGGCTGGCAAGGCAATTCACTGACATTCTCTAGACTTACTTTATTCTCTTCTTTAAACAGTAACAAGACTATTTTTCACCTCTTCTTGGATGCTTTCATCATTAGCTACCATGTAGTTTAGGCAAAGCTTAGAAACTCAAGAAAATACTGCATATGTGCCCTTTCACCCTTTTATTTAACATCTCAACAACTGGAATATAGCTTCTGCCTTCATCAATTTACTGGTGACAGTATTCTCATTTAGATTACTTGGTTTTCTACTTCAAAATTTCTATTAGGTTTAAATCTTCATTTTATTCACATCCATTCAGAGGAAACTAATACTTATTATTTACTTTTCACTCTAAAAATTCCTGTTACATTGGGCTCTTGGCTTTCCTATATATATCTGATTACTTTTCTCAGACTGCTTTGCTTGTTCTATCTCTTCTGTCTGTAGTTGTAGGATTCTATCTTTAGTCATCATAATGGTCTATGCAATTTCTGTGCCAGTTCATCTATCCCCACCTATCTAGTCTACCTATACCCTTCCAACTCCCAAATCTACATCTTTGGACCAGACTACTTGCTAAGCCTCAGGTGTTATTAATGCTGGGAGCTTCAAACCAAACATATTCTAAATTGAATTTATCTACCTCTATGCCATGATACGAACTTATCCATTAAATTTCCTGAAAAAGCTGCCCATCTTCCAAGTTTCCTATCATGGTTAAGGGCATACTACATATACTGGCAGTCAGGCCATAAACTGAGGAGCCATTTTAACAACTCCTTTAAAACTCTATTTCCATCTTTTCTACTCAGTGGACCACAGGTCCCATAGATAGGTATTTATGTCAGCTTTTTTTCATTCCTATATGTTACTTTATAGTCTGAATCTCATATCCCTAGCCCTTATTTCTCCCCATCCTCCATAACCAGTGTAATCTTTCTAAAACATATCTGATTACATTTTTCTCTACTTTAAGCCAGTTAATGGCTCTCCACTGCCTTGACAATAAAAATTGAAATTGCAAGATCTGGCAAACAATGAGCTTTATAACCTATTTCAGTAAGCTCATTCACTACTCCCCACTTATCATATATCCACCTATATAAAATCTTTCCCAATTTTATTGGTGACGAATGAAACAATAAAGGTAAAGTATTCAGTACAATATCTGACATTAGCAAATAATTAAAAACAGTAATTCTCTATGTGGTTCCAGAGTTTTATACCCATGGACATATGAAAGACTATTTCAAAATGTTTTGCCACACTGTTGCCCAGAGGCTGGATGAACTTTCAATTATCAGTCAAAATCTAACTCAACTGCCTCCTCTCTCTGAAGCTTTCCATGACCTACTCAAGTAGACTTTTTAAAAAATTAAATTTATTTTTAATTGATACATAAAAACACACACATATTTATGGGATATAAGGAATAGTCAAGCAGTCTTGATTGGCTTTCTTTTACCTCATCACATATAATTAACATTTACTTCTAGTATTTCAGTTATTATCTTTTGATACATTTCTTTGTTTACAAGTTTAATTTCTCTAATAGAATGAATTCCTTTTGGATAGTAACTGCTTCTTAGGCACCTCTGTATTTCCTGTGCCTGACATGTAGGTTTTCCTGAAGTGTTTGTTTAAATTAATATTTTCTTAATTCAGAATACAATTCACTTGAGGAAGAAAAGCACAAGGTAGGATAGGATCAGAAGTGACTGGCTACCTCTAGTTATTAGGAAAAGGTTAACCATTAAAATAGTCACACTAGATCCAATGGAGTGGAGCCAATTTCTTTAACAAATAGGAGGTAATATGTCCATTCATGATAAAAGTTAATTTTTCTCCATTGTTAGTAACTAAATATTTACTTTTTGACCTTTCTTCCTTTAAAAAATTAAACATTACAAAAGTTATTTCAATTATAAGGAAAAATAACACTTGGAAACAAAGAAGCAATATCTGAAAATGATATATTCCAATTATATGTAGAAACATTTCAGTTTGAACAGCTTCAAGCAAATACAGGAAGCAAAATGTTTTCTCCATAAACGACAAATTCATATGCTTAATCTGTTAGAGACAAAATATGACTTACTGTGGTTACTAATAAACTGAATAGAACTAGAGTAAAAAGTAGATGGTAGTTGACTGAGTTCTTCATCTTGAAACATTCAAACCTTAAAAAGAAAGAAAGAAACTTTCTTAAGAATATATAACAGGAACAAATAGAATGGGACTTTACCACTTACCTTTGTGGTCTAGTAATACCCATCATTTCTTTCCAACCACATTCTTAGAAACTCTGCACTCCTATAGCCTATGAGAGGCTGCGGGGATAAGGAGTAGACAAGTAGGGACAAATGTTCTCTCCTGAAAGTCTGGAGTTGGGGATCCATAAACCTAATCAATTAAATATAGAGATGATTTCAAAGTATGAAGTCAAATGGACTTAAGATCTGAGGCTGATATTTGGGGGTAGCCAAAGTGAATGAATAAGTGGATGAATGAGCAGAAAAATATTCCTTAGGGAAAGAAAAATAGATATAAAGATTTGAAGATAAATGGAGAGGAAGGAATGCAGAAAAGAGGGAAAGATGAAGAAGCAACCATTCTATTTCTAGTGAAGTGAGTCTGTACTTCTTGCTGTCATGATCCATACAATTTCCTGATGTTCTTACAAAAGATAAACCTCTTAACTCAAGCTAGATTCAGTAAATTTGTATGTCTTGCAACAAATGATCCCTAAAGAAAACTACTTTTAAAAAATCACTTTTTATAATTGTCTCTTTACTTATCTGTTTCCCCAACTAAATGGTGCATTCTTAGCATGCAGATATACAATCTTATTACTTTTTCATATATTTAGTCACTAGGATAGTATCTGATGCACAGGAGATACAGAGTAAATAAGGAAATATAAACATAATTGGCCATCAGTAAGTACCCAGTTTTTGAGGGCTGTCTTGGTATAGGCAATAGGAATATTCTCTCAGTTTACCAATTCATTGTGGAAGTTGGACCCAATTCTTATTTCCTTATCTGTAAAGAAAGGTGGATTGCAATATCTGATTTTTAAGTTCCCTTTTGCCTTTAATTTCTATGAATTCATGGCTTGGAAAATGATGAAAATGTTAGGATGTCAGGTGGATTTTTTTTTAATATTTATTTTTCAGTTTTAGGTGGACAAATATCTTTATTTTTATGTGGTGCTGAGAATTGAACCCAGTGCCTCAAGCATGCTAGGCAAGCACGCTACCACTTGAGTCACATCCCCAGCCTGGATGTTGTTTTTCTTTTAAATTATATGACTTTATGGCTTGAAAGTTGATTTAAAAAGTTAGGTAGGATATTTATGAATTATAATTAGCATTTTCATTCTGTCAATAGCTTAGAAATGTCTGTTTATCATTTTAGATGCCCTCAAAGCAGATTATTTATTAAGAAACCAAAGGTCTTTGGGAAGCCTGGCTTATATTTACTACTATGGTCATCTTACTTTATCATAGTCAAGTTTCTTATCTATACCCTTCTTTAGACAATGAGTTCCTTGACTCTCTATTTCTATAGGGCCCAATCACACGTAACACAAAGATGCACCCTAACATACTAGAGCTTTCCAGTATGTGTTTCACAAATGAACAAGCATATGCACATAGAAGGCAAGGCAGGTTTAAAATGGTTACTGGTCTAATCTGCTTTATACACTTGATAAATTCAAAGAATGTCCTAAGGAATTAACAGAAAAACTGATTAGTGAAATTAACAAGGTCATGGAATAAAACGTTCATATACAAAAATCAATTGTAGGGTTGGGGTTGTGGCTCAAGCGGTAGCGCGCTCGCCTGGCATGCGTGTGGCCCCGGTTCGATCCTCAGCACCACAAACAAACAAAGATGTTGTGTCCGCCGAAAACTAAAAATTAAATTTTAAAATTCTCTCTCTCTCTCTCTCTCTCTCTCAAAAAAAAATCAATTGTATTTCTAAATGCTAATAATTAACATCTGGAAAATAAAGTTTTAAAATTGTAATACCACTTAAAATAAGTACCCCCAAATCATTAGAAATCTAGAGTTAGAGCTAGCAAAGTATGTGCAACAACTATGCACTGAAAAACCATAAAATGTCTCTGGAAGAAATTAAAGGAAACCTGAACAAATGGAGAATTATGCTACATTCATGGTTTGGAAGACTGAATATTCTTTCCTTCTTTCTTCCTCCTCCTCTTCCTCCTCCTTCTCCTCCCCCTCCTCCCCCTCCATTCTTTCCTTCTCTCCTCCTCCATTCTTTCCTCTTCCTCCTCCTTCTCCTCCTCCTCCATTCTTTCCTCTTCCTCTTCCTCCTCCTCCTCCATTCTTTCCTCCTCCTCCATTCTTTCCTCTTCCTCTTCCTCCTCCATTCTTTCCTCCTCCTCCTCCTCCTTCTCCTCATCCATTCTTTCCTCTTCCCCCATTCCTTCCTCCTCCTCCTTCTCCATTCTTTCCTCCTCCTTCTCCTCCATTCTTTCCTCCTCCTCTTCCTCCATTCTTTCCTCCTCCTCCTCCTCCATGTTAGGCAACTAGGTCTACCACTGAGCTACATCCCTAGCTCCAGCAGACTTTTTTTTAATATTCATTTTTTAGTTTTAGGTAGCCACAATATATTATTTTACATTTATGTGGTGCTGAAGATCGAACCCAGTGCCTCATGCATGCTAGGTGAGCAGTCTACCACTAAGCCACAACCCCAGCCCCTCCAGCAGACTTTTTTTGGTAGAAGTTGGCAAGCTGACTCTAAAATGAATGCAAAATTGCAAAGGATTTAGGACATCCAAAGCTATACTGAAAAAGAACAGAACAGGAGGACTGTTCTGACTGATCTCAAGATTTACAATAAGGTGCAGCTTAGGAGGCTGAGGCAGGAGGATTCAGAGTTCAAAGCCAGCATCAAAAATTTAGTGAGACCCTAAGCAACCTAGAGACTCTTTCTCTAAAGAAAATATTTTAAAAAGGGGTGGGGATGTGGCTCAATGGTTGAGCACCACTGGGTTCAGTCCCTGATACCCCCCCCCCCAAAAAAAATTTTAAATAATGCTTGCTACAATTAAAAGACAACATGGTATTGACATAAGGATAGGAAAAAACTCTCATAATAATTTAATGCATGGGCTGGGGTTGTGGCTCAGTGGTAGAGTGCTCACTTAGCATGTGTGAGGCACTGGTTCGATCCTCAGTACCACATAGGAAGAAAAAAAATATATTGTGTCCACCTAAAACTAAAAAATAAATATTAAAAAAATAAAAATAATTTAATGCAGAAAGAATAATCTTTTCAAAAGATGGTATGCAGGGCTGGGGATATAGCTCAGTTGGTAGAGTGCTTGCCTTGCATGCACAAGGCCCTGGGTTCAATCCTCACCACCACTAAACTACCACCACAAAAAAAAGATGTTATACAATAACCAGTTACTAGCAGAGGAAAATAGGGATTCAATCCTCACCACCACCACATTAAAAAAAAAAAAAAAGGAAAAAAAATGATGCTATGCAATAACCAGTTACTAGCAAAGGAAAATATGACCTTCAACTTTGCCTTACATTATACACAAAATTAACTCAAATGGATCATAGGCCTAAATACAAAAACTACAGTTAATAAAACTCCTGGGGGAAAAAAGCAAACAAAATAGAAAATCTTTTTGACCATGGGGAAGGCAAAGATCTCTTCTGACTCAAAAGGTACTAGACCTAAAAATTTTTAAAAAATAAATTGGATTTTGTAAAAATTTAAAACTCTGTTCATCAAAAGACACCATTAATGGGGGTTGGGGTTGTGGCTCAGTGGTAGAGCGCTTGTCTAGCATGCATGAGGCACTGAGTTCGGTCCTCAGCACCACATTAAAAAATAAATAAAATAAAGAGACACTATTAAGAAAATGAAAAGATAATTCATAGACTGAAAAAATATTTAAGATAAATATTGGAGAGGACTTCAATCCCCCCCCCAAAAAATTGTACACTTCAATAAGAAGAAAAACAACTCAGTTTCTAACCAAAAAGCACAAGATTTGAATAGACACTTCTTTTTAGTTTTTTTCCTTTCTTCCTTTGGTGGTGCTGGAGATCACAGCCAGGGTCTTGTGCTTGCTAGGTGAGCACTCTATCACTAAGCTATATCTCTAGATGCTTGAACAGATATTTCTAAGACATACAAATGGCCAACTAGCACATGGAAAGATAGACAACATCATTAGTTCTTAAAGAAATGCAAATTAAAATACCAGAGACAGTACTCCATACTCCCCAGAAAAACTAAAAATAACAAGATTGGTAACACCAAGTATTACCAAGGATATGGAGCAATGAGATTCTTCATATATTTGTTAGTAGAACTATAATAAAATATAATATGTTGGACAATAGTTTGGCAGTTTCCTATAAAGTGTAGACTTATACAACCCAGAAATTCCACTTCTAGGTATTTACCCAATAGAAATGAGAAAATATATCCAATTAAAGACCTGTACACAGAATGTATGTAGTCACTTTATTCATAAGAGGCCCAAACTGGTAACAACCTTAACACACATCATTGGTGAATGGTATATCTATATAATGGAATACTTACTACTAGCATTAAAAATGAAGAATGAACTACTGATACTGATAATAACATAGATGAACCTCAAAAAATCATATTGAACAAAAGAAGGCAGACATAAAAAGGTACATATTGCATAATTCCTTTTACATGAAATTTAAGAGCAGATAGGATTAATCTATAGAAAAGCAGGGGACGGGGTCAGGATGAACTGTAATACAGAAGAAAGGAATGTTCTCAAGTGATCAACATGTTCTATTTCTTAATATAAGGGTAATGATGTAAGTACACATTTGTCAAAACTCCAAGTTATACAATTAAATATACTTAATATATAAATATAATTAAAATACATTTTATTATATGTTAATCATACCTCAGTAAAATGGTTTAAAATTATTTCAGTCTTTTTGTTTCCTTCTAAGAGTCACTTAAAGTATACTGTGGCAGGGTCTGGGGATGTGACTCAGTGGTCGAGCACGTGCCTAGTATGCATGATCCCTGGGTTCAATCCCTCATATGGAAGGAAAGAAGGAAGCAGTGTACAGAAATTCCTTTTTTATATACTGAGGTGGTAGAACTTTGAAACTTGTTCTATTCCCAGTGACAGTCGGGAGATCATACTTCATTTTCATAAAGTGGCAAGTTCTATCCTTTCCTACCCTACTGAATTTTGCATATGTCTAAGGTAGAATATTAACCACATTACATGGAAGACTGCTTGGTTTTGGTTCTGTTTCTTCTATTGAAAACCTCAGATTTTCTGAGGTAAAAGCTTACTTCTTACTTTTCCAATTCCCAGTGCCCATCGCAGTGCCTGATACATCAACAGCATACAAGTTTATATTATAAAAAAATAAATCATTTAATTTAATCTTCATGAGAAATTTGTAAGTACTACAACTTCCAATGAGAAACAAACGAAGAAATAGAAATATTGACTTACCCAGGGTCATGCAGTTAGTAATTACCAGAGCTAGAAACTGAACTATAAGTTTTAATATCCTTAGTGTGTGTGTGTGTGTGTTTGTGTAGCTGTGGATCAAACCTGCAGCCTCATGAATGTTAGGCAAGTGCTCTGTCACTAAGCTACATTCCCAATCCCCAGTCCTATCCTTATTTCTAAGTAATACCCTTCTGTTCCCTAACCTAATACACAAGTGTTTTCTGAACCCATTTTATATGATTATCTAGTATTTTTCCCAATATGGTCATCATTACTAGCCCAAGAACATTTTCTTCTAAAGATTAAAAATATCAAAATAGTTTTTAAAATATGTTACTAAACGGAGCTCATTCGCAAGTACTTTTTTAGACAGGGATAGCAAACTATAGCTTAAGGGCCAATTTCTCAGCCTGAGTTTTTTTTTTTTTCCCCCTTAATAGTGGCACCTTGGATTGAATCCAGGGTTACTCTACTCCTAAGCTTCATTCCCAGTTCTTTAAATTTTTTATTCTAAGACAAGATCTCACTTATTTATCCAGGCTGGCTTCAAACTTCTGATCCTCCTGCATTAGTCTCCTGGGAGACTGGGATTATAGGCATGTACCACCTTAACTAGTTCTGAGACTGTTTTTGTAAGTCACTCTCCTACAATGGCAAGGCTGAAAAGTTGCAACAGAGACCCTAGGCCCGCAAAGCCTAAAATATTTACTATATGGTCCTTTACAGAGAAAGTTTGCCAATCCCTATTTTTTTTTTAATCACTATTCTTGAACTTCTTTTCACCTACCTTTGAAACAGGACAATAGAGTTTGATGCCATACAAATCTAACCAATAAATGGGCATTCTTCCTTTTATTGTTTCTGAGTTTTAGTAAAGGTTTAGAACTAAGGGTGGTATGGTTTATTACAGCAATAAAATCCCTTTGAGTTACTTTAGTATATGCTACTAACTTTTAGAAGTGGGAATAAGGAAGAGACAGACATGAATAGTGGGAATATAAGGTTAAGGAAGTAATTCTATAAACTGGGCCCACTGTATTGATCCCCACAAGCTTTCTCTCTCTCTCTCTCTCTTAAAGCAATTTTCCTGAAGCCCTACCTGGCTTAACTAGACACAATATGTTAATTCCTCAGCAAACAAACTGTTAGCTGCAGGAGAAATGCAGGCCCTAAATGCTGATACCCTAAGGGGAATTTTTTTTTTTTTAACTTTTACACAGACCAGATTTCAGAACACAAGGAAATAAGGATAATTCTCCCTAACTATAAAACCTGTAAGAACTGTCTCCAATTAGCATTGTCAGTATGAGCTAAAGTTGTCATGTACAGGGTTGTGATATGCAGTGGGGACTTGAAAATCCGATGTAATCTTGCAGTCAGTCAAAAGTAAGAGGTGGACCTGGGTAGAACTCTCAGGAAATTTTCTTGGGACCTCCAATAATAAAGCTCACTTAAGTACTTAGTAAAGTTACTAAATCTCTCTGTGCTTCACTTTTTTATTTACAAAATAAGGACAATACCCATTTATCTTGCACAACTGTGTAGAATTAGAGATGGTGTAGTATGCTGTCTAGTACAGTACAAAGGCAATATTAATGCTTACTAATGTTATTTCATTTTATTTTTCAAGATTTGTCACTCAGGAAATAGAAATTAACTTGAGATTGAAATTAAAAAATATGAACCAGAAAGGGAACTTTGGATTCAATATTCCCATTCATATTTGTAAACAGCCAATCAAAATAAGCACATCCTTGACAGCTTTACTGTGATTTAAAATAAGAAGAATTAAAAGGAAACAAATACTATTTAGTAAGCAACTTCAAAACAAAGAGATTAAAATGACACATTATTGTACAACTAGAAGTGTACTTCATTTTTCTGGTAAGTTTCTGTTAAGAAACTGTTAATGATATTATATATCATGGAATAATAAATATAACCAGTATCTAAATTTGTACATTCTTTCCATAAGGAAAGGCAAATTGAACAACTTAAGTACAATTAAGATTTTATCTAAATTGGATACAGGGTTTGATATCACAAAAGTTAATAAATAACATTATTAATACTTCCAAGAAATTATTCTCTTAATTGATATCATAAAATTTCTAATCTTCTGCATCATTATAATATCCTAGTAATATAACTGAATTGTTATATTAATTCCTTGAGAAAAATATGAATTCAAAAGTATATCAAGCAACTGAAATCTAAATATAAGTACTTACATGCAGTATACAAATATGCAACAGCTGTAAATCATTGGGAGTTCATCCAATAGCTATATGAAATAAAGAGAGATAACAGGCTTGAATATATAGAGGTACAATTATACAAATCAAAATAAACATAAGAATAATTGAGATTATCATTTCTTGAGCTGGGGATGTAGCTCAGTGGTAGAATGCATGATTAGCATGCACAGGCCCTGGGTTTAATCCCAAGCTCCACATAGACATAAAAGATTGATGTCTTCTCTTAATTTCTTTTACTAATTTATATATTTATCATCATCTAATTTACTCTGTATATAGTTTGTTGTTTTTGAACAAACGAGGTTATCCATCCATCTGTCCTAATGCACACACCTGAGTGACTCACTGTTTCTGGAAAGTAGCCTTGTAATTATGCTGCTCATATCACTTGGTATCACAAACTACTTCCAAGAAATGATGTAGAGCCTACCAGTATTCTTTTGTATTTCCTTCCTATAACACCTTAAACAGATACAATGTCCACTAACACAAATAAAAAGAGATATTAATGGATCAGGGAAATAATTTCATTAGTCTCTGTAATTTGTCTCTAAAAAGAACATTTACTATTATTTATGCAATAATAATAGTAATTATGGCCATTATATATTAAACTGCTTACTGAATGCTAAGCTAGATATTGTATATAGGTTATTTATAATCCTCAAAACAAACTTAAAGAGTTCATTTATCACAGGATATACAACTAGTTCTTTTTTGTTTCCCCCTTTGGGTACCCAGGGGTACTTTACCATGGAGCCACAGACCCAGCCATTTTTATTTTTTTATTTTTGAGACAGGGTCTCACTAAATTGCTTAGGGCCTCACTAAGTTGTTGGGGTGCTAGACTTGAACTTAACCATCCTCCTGCCTCAGCCTCCTGAATCGATCATTGGATAGTCTCCCAGCAGAGATGGGCAACTGGTGGGCCCTAGGGGTGCATTGATCTAATCTCTCTAGAGCGGTCATCACCCAGAAAAGCATCTGGGGCCTGATTGGATCTAAGCTCACAACCACCATGGGAACTCCACCTAATGAAACTGCACTCACAGAACTCTGCAGCAGCCCAACCCTGGGAGTGCATCAAATTGTTCTGTGCAGACCAAACTCTAGCTGACAGCACCTCCCATCCCATCCTACCACATACTGGTAAGAAGCAAAGCTGATAATTTTTTAACTCCAACTTGCAACTTGGTGAGCAACACACAAAAAAAGGAAGGGAATAACCCTTGGCTCTTACTGTCATATTCCCTATATAACTCAAGTACGTAGCTCAAGAAGAAATGGAAAAAAAATAATTGGGCACAGACTGTGAACATATATTCTCACTGACTATTTTGACCACATCAGTGGAAACAATTACTTAATTTTCATTAAGAATCTCTCTCTCTCTCTCTCTCTTTTGTTTTCTTCTTTAACTTTAGTTTTGTGTGTGTGTTTATATTTTCTATGTATGTCTGCTGAATGCTTCATGGACATATACACATATACATATTGGTTTCTTTTTTCACATGTGTAATACTTTATATTGGTTTTTATTTGTCTGTTTGTTTCTCTCTTTCTTTTATTCTAAAAGCCAAAGTCTACTATTCTTTCACTCTTCCTTTCCTTTTTTATTACTATTTTTTTCTCCTTCCTTATAACCATCACATCTTACATCTCTTCTGCATTCTCTTTGTTCACATTTTGGAATTATAAACTCTTTTCTGCCTTCCTATCACATTTTATTTTATCCTAATTAACTCTAGTCTTACCGTATTTTAGCACTATTTTGGTTTATATAATACCTGCCCCCACCGTTAATGCTACTGCAATAATTACTGCTGTGGATGCCACAGTTGATACCTCTTGTTTGATTTAATGCCAGATATAACACCGGATTACTTATTGTTTGTGCTGATGAAAATTGATGACTGCTGAGGGCCATTGCTAAGTAAGAATGACGCATGGCATGACCCAGGAAATTTGCAGTGTCATTGCATGTAAGGTGACCTTGCTCAAGGACCAGGGCAGTTCCAGGTTTAAGGTGTACCCTGCTGGGAATAGGGCGTATCCTGCTGCCTCAGCCGCGCCTGCTCCTTGAGTTCTCGTGGGATTCAGAGAGTATTTGGGATTTCGCCCAGAATGTGAATTGGGCCCAGAACGTGAATTCCCCCAGAACGTGAATTCCCCCAGAACCTGTTTGTAGAGTGCCGGTATGAGTTTGGGAATAAAGAATTGCTGTTTGAATCTACAAGGTGTGTGGTGGCTCGTGATTTTGTGCCCAGCCAGACTGTGGCAGATGACCCTACCATTTCTGGGGTTTTTTTGTAGCAATTAACATTGTAGATGTCATAGCAGGAATTAAGTATTTAGTTTAATGCTCTACATTGTTTGCATTGGTTGTTATTATTATTTCTCCCTAATCTTTGAGGTACTGGAAACCTACAGAGACACTACAAGTTCTCCAGAACCATACTGATAGATGTGCAAACATACAAACAATATGAAAAAAACAGGGAATAAACCATCCCAAACAACTCCAAATGCCTAAACAACATCCTTCACTGACACCACAGTGGAAGAAATGCCAGAAAAGGAATTTAGAAAGTTCATAGTGTTCCATGAGGTGAAAGACAATATAAGGAGTGAAATCAGATAGAAAAAACAAGAAGTGAAGATCATTTCAATAAGGAGATATAGATTCTGAAAGGAATCAATTGGAAATCCTCAAAATGAAGGAATAAACAAACCAAATGAAAAGTTCAATGAAAAGCATCACTAATAGACTAGACTACTTTGAAGACAGATTTTCAAGCATCAATGACAAAGTTTATGATCTTGAAAATAAAGTTGACCATAGAGAAAAGATGTTCAGAGACCGTGAAGAGAATATTTAAGAACTATGGGATAACATTAAAGGCCAAATTTAAGATTCACTGGGCTAGATGAAGGCTCTAAAATACAAATTAAAGTAATGCACAATCTTTTTAGGGGGGCGGGGGTTGAATTCAGGGGTACTCAACTGTGGGAGACCAACCTTGCATGTGACTAAGTCACATTCCCTGGCTGGGTGCTGAGGCGTCAGGCAGCATTCTGCTAGACTTTCCCTACCCTTCTTGGGTTCGAGGGTTGGTGTCTTGTGCATGGGTGTGTCTGGCTACAGCCCCATGGGTGAAGCTATGTTCACCTGTTCCTTTGTAATATTACCCCTTGCCCTGTTTGGGATAGAATGTTCCATGGAAACACCTTGTGTGTGTCCCCTTCTGTTACTGTACCTTTGGGTGTGGCCTACCTAGATGTCAGTCAACCTGCTGACAGTGGACATCATGAAGATAGACTCAGCCCCTTGAAACCTGACCCCTTGCCTCATTTGAATAGCTTCTCCTCAATAAAAGGGGTCAGTGTGTGCTCTCTCTCTCTTTCTACGGACCCTTAAGGTCAGAGGAGCAGTCACAGCGACCCCAAAAGAAAAAAGTATTTCTGTCTTCTGTGTGGTTATTTTGCACAGCCCAGTTAGCCTAGTTCCCCTGGAGTGATCCCTGAACGTTTCAGTCATGGAACAAAACCTGGCACTCAACCACTGAGCCACATCCCCAGCCCTGTTCTGTATTTTATTTAGAGACAGGGTTTCACTGAGTTGCTTAGTGCCTCGCTTTTGCTGAGGCTGGCTTTGAACTTGCAATCCTCCAGTCTTAGCCTCCTAAACCACTAGGATTATAGGTGTGCGCCACTGTACTTGGTGGAATGCACAATCTTTTCAATGAAATAAATAAAAACAGAAAAGTTTCCAAACCTTAAGAATGAAATGGGAATTCAAACAAGCGAAGGTGTACAGGACTCCAAATATACAAAATCAAAACAGATCTACTCCAAGACATATTATTATGAAAACAACTAACATACAGAATAAGGATAAAATTCTAAAAGCTGCTAGGGAAAATTAACAGCTCATATTTAGAGGTAAACCAATCTGGATCTTAACTGATTTCTTAACCCCAACCCTAAAAGCTAGGAGGTTTAGGAATAATATATACTGAGCTCTGAAAGAAAATGGATGCCAACCAAGAATACTATACCCAGCAAAATTAAGATTCAGACTAGAAGATAAAATAAAAATCTTCCACAACAAACAAAAGCTAAAAGAAATAACTAAAATATTTCATGAAGAAGAAATGAAAAATAAAAATGAAAACTAGCAGAGGAAGGAACTACACTAGAAGACTAGTCAATCAAGAGAGAATCAAACTCAAATTCAAAAAACCAGAAATAAATTAAAATGACAGGAAATAAAAATCATCTCTTCATAAAAACATTGAATGTAAATGGGCTAAACTTTTCAATCAAAAGACAAAGATTGGCAGATTGGATTAAAAAACAAGATTCAACAATATGCTGTCTCCAAGAGACTTATTTCATAGGCAAAGACATACACGGACTGAAGGCAAAAGAATGGGAAAAAAATACCATTCACATGGATCTCATAAACAAGTAGGGATTTCTATCCTCATATCAGATAAAGCAGACTTCAAGCCAAAGGTAATCAGAGGAGACCATGAAGGCCATTTCATACTGCTTAAGGGAATCATACATCAGTAAGAAACAATAATTGTAAATATTTATGCACCAAACAATGGACATCTCTGTACATCAAACAAATCCTAAAATCAAACAGATCACAACCCAAAAATACTGGGTGAATTTAACATGCCTCTCTAAATAGACCACCTAAACAAAAACTAAATAAAGAAGCTACAGAACTAAAAAATTCAGTTAATAATATACATCTAACAGACATATATAGAATATTTCTTTATCAATGACTTTCTTCTGAGCAGCACATGAAACATTTTCTAAAACAGACCATATTTTAGGCCACAAAACAAATCTTAGCAGATAAAAAAATAGAGGTAATGCCTTATATTCTATCAGATCATGATGAAATGAAATTAGAAATCAACAATAAAATAAAAAATAGAAACAGGAAAGACAGTAGAATGAATCAGACGTTACTATCTTATGTGAATATGTGATTATATGACCAACACATAGAGACTTTTGAATGACAAATGAATAACAGAAGAAATTAAGGGAGAAATTTTTAAAAAATCCTTAGAAGTAAATGAGAATAGTGATACAACATATCAAAATCTCTGTAACACTATGAAGGTGATTTTAAGAGGAAAGCTCATAGCATTGAGCTCATGTATTAAAAGAATAGAAAGATACAAAATAAATAATCTAACATTACATCTCAAGGGTCTAGAAAAAGAACAAACCATTAGAAGACAGGAAATAACTAAAATCAGAGCCAAAATCAAATGAAATTGAGGTTAAAAAATAATTTTAAAAAGATCAATTAAAAAGTTGGTTTGAAAGAACAAACAAAATTGATAAAACTCTTAGCCAAGCTAACCAAAACAGGGAAAAAATACAAGTTATTAAAATCCATGATGAAAAATGAAATATCACCACAGACATGACTGAAATACAGAGGATTATCAGAAACTATTTTGAAAATTTATATTCTAACAAGCTAGAAAATCTAGAAGATATTGACAAATTCCTAGAGACACATGACCAACCCAAACTGAATCAGGAGGATATAGAAAATTTAAATAGTTCAATTTCAAGTAATGAAATTTAAGAAGCTATAAAGGATGGAGCTGGAGAATATCATGCTAAGTGAAATAAGCCAATCCCCCCAAACCAAAGGCCAAATGTTTCTCTGATATGTAGATGCTAATTTCATAATGGTGGGGGAAGTTAGGGAAGAATAGAAGTATTTGGATTAGAAAAAGGGAAATGAAGGAAAGGAAGGGGGAATGGGAACAGGAAAGATAGTAGAATGAATATATTATCTTATGTGAATATGTGATTATATTACCAATTTAATTGTATGTCATGTACAACCAGAAAATGAGAAGTTATACCCTAAATCTGTATAATATGTCAAAATACATTCTATTATCATGTATAACTAATTAGAACAAATTTTAAAAATTGTGAAATTAAAAAAAAAAAGCCTGCCAACAAAGAAAAGCCTAGGATCAGATAGATTCTCAGCTGAGTTCTACCAGACCTTTAAAGAGAACTAATACCAATCCTCCTCAAATTATTCCATGAAATAGAAAAGGAGTGAAATTAATTATTTAAATTACTTTCTCCAAACTGATTTTATGACACAAGTGTTACCCTGACACCAAAATCAGACAATGACACATCAGGGAAAGAAAACTTCAGACCAAGAGTCCTAATAAACCATTGGCAAATCACATACAAAAACACATTAAAAAGATAGTGCACCATGACCTCATGGGTTTCATCCCAGGTATGCAAGATTGGTTCGAAATAAAGGAATCAATAAATGTAATTCACCACAAAAACAGACTTAAATACATATCCATTCATGTTTAAAACCTAGAAAAATTAGAGATAGAAGGAACACACCTAAACATTGTAAAGGTTACATACAACAACCTAAGGTCAACGTCATTCTGAATGGAGAAAAACTGAAAGCTTGTTTAAGTAATGAAACTGAAGAAGCCATCAAAAGCCTACCTTAGAGTTTTTTCCTCTAATACAGGAACAAGACAGGGATGCTCACTTTTACTACTTCTATTTAACGTAATCCTTGAAACTCTAGCCACAGAAATTAGGCAAGAGAAGGAAAATAAAGGGGTATGAATAGGAAAAGAAAAGCTCAAACTATCTGTTTGCCAAAGACATGACCCTATATTTAGAAGACCCCAAAAACTCCTAGAACTTGGCCAGGCGCAATAGCACATGCCTATAATCCCACAGATAAGGAGTTGAGGCACGAAGAACTTTGTGAGACCCTGTCTCTAAAGAAAATACAAATAGGTTGAGTGCCCCTGAGTTCTATCCCTGGTACCAAATAAGAAAAGAAACTTCTTGAATTCATAAATGAATTCAGCCTAGTAGCAAGATACAAAATCAACACCCATAAATCAACTGTATTCCTATATTCCAATAATGAATTTGCTGAAAAAGAAATTAGGAAAATGATCCCATTCATAACAGCATAAAATAAAATAAAATACTTGGGAATCAATCTAGCAAAAGAGGTAAAGGACTTCTACAATGAAAACTATAAAACACTTAAGAAATAAATTGAAGAAGACCTGAGAAAATAGAAAGACTTCCCATTTTCTTGGATAAGCATAAGTAATATTGTCAAAATGACCGTATTACCAAAAGTGTGATATAGAGTCCATGAAATTCCCATAAAAATTTCAATGATGTTCTTCATAGAAATAGAAAAAGCAGACATGAAATTCATTTGGAAAAACAAGAGGTCCCAAATAGCTAAAGCAATTCTTGGCTATAAATGTGAAACAGGAGGCATCACAATACCAGACCTTAAATTATACAACAAAGATATAGTAATAAAAATAGCATGGTATTGGCACTAAAACAGGCATGAAGACCAATGGAATAAAATAGAAGACACAGAGACAAAATATAGTTATCTCATAGTAGACAAAGGTACCAAAAACATACTTTGGAGGAAAAATAGTTTCTTTAGTAAATGGTGCTGGGAAAACGGGAAATCCATATGTAGAAGAATGAAATTTGACTCCTCTTCTCTCACCCTGCACAAAACTCAACTCAAAGTGGATGAAAGACCTAGTTTTCAGACCAGAAACCCTGTACCTGTTAAAAGAAAATGTAGGCCAAACATATCAGCTCAGAAACTCACTTCCTTAGCAAACCTCCTAAAGTCCAAGAAATAAAATAAAAGATCAATAAATGGGATGGCATCAAATTAAAAAGATTCTTCTCAGCAAAGGAATCAATCAAGAGTTTGAAATGAGAACTTACAGAATGGGAGAAAATCGTTGCCACCTGCACGTCAGATAAGGCATTAATATATATAGAACTCAAAAAACTTAACATAGAAAAAAATCCAATCAATAAATAGGCAAAGGAACTAAACAGATACTTCTCAAAAGAAGAAATATGACTGGTAAATAATATATGAAAAAATGTTCAACATTTCCAGCAATTGAGAAATGTAACTACACTGAGATTTCATCGCACTTGTCAGAACAGCAATGATCAAAAATATAAGTAATAATAAATGTTAGAAAGGATGTAGGAAAGAATACACTTAAACATTGTTTTGTGGGACTGCAAATTGGTGCAACCACTCTGGAAAGCAGTATGGAGATTTCTCAAAAAATGGTGGTTAGGAATGGAACCACTATTTTACCCAATTATCCCACTCAGTGTATATCCAAAGGATTTAAAATTACTATAGTGACTAGCATACTACAGTGACATAGCACATCAATGTTTATGGTAGCACAATTCACAATTTAGCTAAGCTATGGAGCCAACCTAGATGCCATTCAACAGATAAGTGATAAAGAAAATGTGGAATATATACACAGTGGAATATTACTCAGCCCATAAAGAAGAATGATTTTATGACATTTACCTGTAAATGGATGGATCTTGAGACTATCTTTCTAAGTGAAATAAGCCAATCCTCCCAAACCAAAGGTTGAATGTTTTCTCTGAGATACAGAAGTTAAACCATAACAAGGGTGGCAGAGATTAGTTCAATGGAGTAGACAAGGGGGAATGAAGGGGGGGGTGGGGAAAGGAAAGACAGTGGAATAAATCTGAGACAACTTTCCTATCTATATACATGAATATAACATAGTGAATCTCACCATCATGTATATCCATAAGAAATTAAATTTTTTAAAAATTGATTAATTAATAAATGAAATATGGGAGAGGGGAAGGAGAAGTATTGGGGTCTGAATTAGAACAAGACATATTCCATGCTTGTATAATTATGTCAAAATAGATTCTACTGTCATGTATACCTAAAAAGAACCAATAAAAAAGAAGTATATTATAAAGATTCAGCGTCCAGGCCCCCTCATAGCATCCTCACAACATATTTGAAAAGTGACATTTGTTAAAATAATAAACTACTGAAATAATGGAAGATCAAAGTCAAAGTTATTTCTCCAGCAACATAGTTTTATCCCCTTGGTGCTTTGGCATGGCTTGGGCAGAAGCTAAAGTGTGGATTCACTGTGAATCGCGGGAGCCCTCTGCCATAGATGCTATAGTGGATTGAAAGATGGAGAATTCCAATTATTTAAATATTAACATTCAGGAAGAAAACAAGAACATCAGAAACTTGGCAACTTCTAGAAGGAAACAAAGGGGAAACAGCCCTGTGCTGGGCTGCTGTGAACCCCCATTTAGATAACGTCTTCACTCTGCCCATGTTCCCATATCATACATTAGGTTACCCTGCTATGTATAAGTCACCTTCATCCTTCTAGGGCAATGAAACTCAGCACAAAGCTGCACCTGCTACATGGCATCCTCCTTATCCCACTCAGATTGTAACCATGTGCCCAATGATCTCCCTAGTTTGGGTGAACACCTTATTCTACCCTGAGCTGCCATTTCTGCCTATACATCCTTTTCACTATGGTCTCTGAAACTCTGATATGCATTGCCCTGCTGTTCAAGCACTCTTTTTCCCCCTGATTACACTCTGATACTCTATACTATCCCCTATGTGGATACATGCCTTGCATTATTCAAGGGCCAATGCTCTGTGGTGGTGGACTCCCAACTCATGAGAATACACTGTGTCTCTCTCAGGCTTTGACACTGGGTCACCCCTCCCCGCTATGTGGAAACCATCCTTACCCCACTCAGGCTCTGATACCTCAGTCTGGGCCAGAACCTCCTTCCTTTAGTTTTAGGGTTTCTGATAATATTGCCAAAACGTCTCTAGAAAGGTCCTAACTTTCTTACACTGTCAAAAGATAAGGGAGATTAATCTGGGGATAAAAATTCAGGATTTAAAATCAGAAAAACTGATTTGGGGTTAGAATTTATAACCTGTGGATAATTTTAGTCAAATCAGTTAGTCTCTTTCACTTCTAGTACTAGAATGTGTAAAACATGAGTAGTAACTAAGAATTGTCTTGAGGTTTTAATAAAAAAAAAAGTACCTGGCTATTTGAGAACTGAAAAAAATTCCAGTTACTTTTTAAAAAAATTTTTCTTAGTTGTAGATTGACCAATAACTTTATTTTATTTATTTTTTATGTGTGCTGAGGATCAAACCAAGTGCCTCACAAATGCTAGGCGAGCACTCTACCACTGAGCCACAATCCCAACCCCTCCAATTACTTTTAAATAAGATAACATGCAAAGTTCTATTTTCAGGGTTATTAATTAGCTGTGGCTCACTGGTATGGCAGAATATTGCAATTGTTAAGTATTGTGAATATCAATGATACCATTTCTTACTTTATGGTTTCTTACTTTATGGATATGAGGTGTCCCCAAAAAGTTCTTGTGTCAATGCAGGGATGTTTAGAGGTGAAACAATTACATTATAAAAGCTGTACTCTAATCAGTCCATCCAAATTTGAAGGAACTACTGTGCTGGATGGTAACTCTGGGCTATGGGAAGTAGCTGGAGGAGGTGTGTCACTAGGGCCACACCCTGGAAGGGTTCACCTTCCCTGCAGCACTGCATAGTGCCTCCCTCACCTACACCGCCTGCTTCCTGGCCTCCATGTCCTGAGTGGCTTGCCTCTGCCATGCTCTTCCACCATGATGTTATACCTCATCTTGGTCCCAGAAATATGGAGTCAGCCCACATGGACTGAAATCTTTGAAACTGAGCCCATAATAAACTTTTCTTTCTCTAAGTTGTTCTTATTGGGTGTTTTCGTCACAGCAACAAAAAACTAACACACCATTTTTTCCTACATTTCATATTCTACCTTTGCAAGTATTGCTATACATACCACACATGTAATGAGTCCCTGTATCTGCTTCTATCATAATGTAAATCTAGTAATTTCATTCTTTTACCACCTAAAAATTTTGAACTACTTCTTTCAGAGTCTGTTTTAATGTCTTTAACCTTTATAGATTCTTCCAAGCACCCCCATGTTGCCACAAATCATTTACATTTCCTTCAAATTAATTTTTACATTCCATCACTGTTTTCCCAACAAGAAAATGTAAAAATAAGTGTTTGTTCTATGCTTTACTAGGATTAGACCTGTTTTGTCCATCTGTGTATTCCCCAAGTCAAGCAGAGCATGCTGCATAGAGCATGACACCTTATATAAATATTTGTTGAATATTAGAATCAATTGTAAGAATTGTTATACATTTAATAACTATATTAATAATAAATAAGACTGTTGTATATGTACAATGTCATTGTCCAACATGATAGCCACCAGCCACTCCAATATGTCAAATAAGCCAAATCTGAACTGAAATATACTGCAGATATAAAATATATATCAGATTTCAGAACGTGAAGTACTTTATTAAATTTTTTTTATATTGATTATATGTCGAAGTAACACTTTTGTAATATTAATATATTAATTGCACCCATAGCTTACTTTTTTAAATGTGGCTACTAGAAAGTCTTCCTACCTTTCAGCACTGGGGATTGAATCCAGGTGTGCTTTACCACTGAGCACTTTTTATTTTACTTTGAGACAGGGTCTCAGCAAGTTGCCCAGGATAGCCCCGAACTTGCAATCCTCCTGCTTCAGTTTCCCAAACTGCTGAAATTAACAGGCATATTCCACCATGCCCAGCTGATAAAGTCATAATTTCAGGTCCTATTTCTACTGGACAGTGATATTCTAGAAGTTCCTGGGTTAATGATGGTAAACCAAGTGGTCAAAAGCTCGAGCACTAGACATATGGCCTCCTTAGATAAAGAATAGGAACTAAAAATCCTTGCATGATTCTAAAATTTTACCAATTAGAAAGATATGAGACCATTACACATGGATACCTTGGAGATATGAAAGAATGCAGGCATCTAAGAATAAGAATACATTGTTTTGGGGGCTGGGGTTGTGGCTCAGCAGTAGAGCTCTTGCCTAGCACATGTGGGGCGCTGGGTTCTATCCTCAGCACCACATAAAAATAAAATAAAGGTACTGTGTCCAACTACAACTAAAAAACAAACAAAAAATTAAAAGAATACACTGTTTTGGTGAACTGATTCTGTCTTTTAAAAATGTCTCTACACAACTCTAGAATGCTTCTCTAAAATTATAATGCCTGAAAAGAGGTGGTATAAAAAATGATACCAATTTCACTTGTTTTCTTTACAAACAACTCAACTATTCACTTCTTTACTCCAGTAGTTACAAATCCCATCTTTTAATTTTCCTTTATTTATGTGCTCTTTTCTCAAATCTGAAGTGTCTTTAGATTTAGAAAAATAAGCATTTAGTCAATTCTGTCATTACTAACCTGCATTTCATATTGCAGAGTCATGTGGAAGCACCAGGATCCCATTCCTACCACTGAAATGTAAACAAACAAACACAAATTAGCATAAAATTCTTTGGGAGTAACCAGAGTGACTTAAGACAATACGACATTTTCCAGCATTGAGTTGTTTTTTTTTTAATTTTTTAATATTTATTTTTTAGTTTTCAGTGGACACAACATCTTTATTTTATTTTTATGTGGTGCTGAGGATCAAACCCAGCATCCCGCACATGACAGGCGAGTGCGCTACCACTTGAGCCACATCCCCAGCTCAGCATTGAGTTTTTTTAAACAATTTTTTTAATATTTATTTTTTAGTTTTAGGTGAACACAATGTCTTTATTTTACATTTATGTGGTGCTGAGGATCAAACCCAGTGCCTCACGCATGGTAGGCAAGCACTCTACCACTGAGCCACAATCCCAGCCCCAGCATTGAGTTTTAAGGAAAACAAAGTGTATAAAATCTTGTGGTAAGATATAGCTGACTCTGGATATGTTCTGTTGAGAGCCACAGCCGAAGGGGCCCCAGTAAACTTCCAGCTGCCAGCAAACTTCCAGCTGCCGGCTGATGATTGGCTCACAGCGGCCCCAGCAACATCTAGCTGATTGGCTCCTCGGCCCCAGCAACATCTAGCTGATTGGCTCCTCTGCGGTGATGCTCATTGGGCTGTTTCCCTGCCCTTTCAGACCACGGAGCTGCTCATTGGGGGACTTTTTTGGCTCCGCCCACGTGACCCAGCCAATCGGCCTCAAGAGCAGGAGGATTGTGGGAGGTGGAGAGAAGCTTGTGTGGGAGAGAGAGGCTTGTGGAAAGCCGGTGGTGGCAGTTGAGGCTCTGAGGGTTTTTCCTGAAAGGCTGTTTTGTTTGGCGTGTGTGGTTCTAAAAATAAAGTTAGTTTCTTTTGACAAGTGGCTCCTGATTGTGCCCAGCCAGACTGCGGCAATGTTCAATAATTGAAATTTCATATAGAAGAAAATGAGTACAATATAAGTGCTTTTAAATTCCCCCCACTATGTGATTTACTAGATTAACAACATCCCATTATTCATAAATGGAATATTATAAAATGTGTTACTGGATGCTCAGGATAAGCTTTAAATGTGCACAGCTAGTTTAGTACTCTTCAGTACTACTTTGCACTTCTGATCCAAACAGCTGAGCTGTATGCTTAGAGTAAGGGCCAGTCAATTATGCTTGCTCCCAAATCTGCTAATGACGTGGTATTATCAGTAATACAAACTACAAAAAGAGAGCTTCTATTTCTAAAAGAACAATTTTTAAATGCTTAAAACACATTCTACAAAAGTGAGTTGCTAATAAAAATTTCTATTGAAGTGGGTATGTGTTAGATACCTAACAAAGATTGGGAAACAATGGTAACCATCTAAAAAGATACTGTATTCATGTCTCAAGTTCTCCCCAAGTTTCTCCATTTTAAGTAAATTATTATTAAGTTAAATAAACTATTGTCTTATTAAACTTACTATCTTTTAGCAACTATTATCACGTAAACTATTATCATGTTAAGAGTTTTTTAAATGTTGGATTTTTAACAAGAAAGACTAAGTAGAATTAAATTTAGTCCCATATTCAAAGGTCATGCCCTTTATCAAATAATAAGATTATACAACTAGGAGGTTTTCAAGATGGAGGAATAGAGGAGGTCACTTTTCTGTCTGCTCCATGGAGTGAAACTAAGAAAGCAGACAGGCAGCTTCTCAGCAAGGTGGGTGAACAAAAAAAAAGAGTAGGGGAACTTTACTGGAATTTAAAACTGGGCATTAAAAGAAGAACAGGGACTCAGGAGGTTGATATAAAAATAAGGAAGAAATACCCAGCAGCACAATCACTGCTGCAGGAAGCACCAGCCAGAGCAATCCCTCTGTGAGCACAGTGGAAGGACAAAGGAATTAAAGGAACCCAAATTTTGGGGAGGCCCTAGCCATGTCTGGGCACAAAGTGTTAAGAGATCAAAGACATTGCCTAGCAAACCTGAAAGATGTGCTGCACAATATCTGCATGTGGGTAAAGAAGCTGCCATATCCTAGGAGGCATGAGGAAGACAAAGGAAGGAACTATTTCATAGCTGCTGCATGGGGGCCAGCAGCTGATGGGGTTGATTCCTGGCAAACCGAGTTTGGATGGGGTTGATTCCTGGCAAACAGAGTTTGGCCTGAAATACAGGCATGGTTAACACACAATGCATGACACAGAATGTGCTTAACTGACCAGGAGAAAATCAAACTTGGAAAGGTTTACACAGGGTTTAAGTGGTTGTTGAAATCCACCTGTCTCTACCCCTCCGCCTCTATTCCAACTGCTTGCAGAACCAGCTGGGAGAGATAGATGCAACTGGCTTGGAACTCAGAAGGGCAGAGGCAGGAGAGATTGTTTGAAGACTGAAGCCAAGACCAGGAAACATGAGGTCTGAAGGTGACGTAAGGGACTAAGAATTGGGTCTCCCACCACATGAATCCCTGGGGTACAGTCTTTCAGCATGGACCAGCAAGTACTGGTTGCTGGAGGTGCACTGATTTAAAAATCTCCAGACCAACAGGCATTCAGCAAAGAGCCTGGAACCCATCCTAGCCTAAACCCTGCCTCAGAAATTCTGCCTAAAAGATTACCTCCCTTACTTCAGCAATCCAGAGGGTGGAGCATCACACTCCAGAAGATACCATCTAAAACTGCTGGGAAGAGAAGCTGAGAATAATTTGAACTCCAACAGAAAGTTCTTTAACTTTCATCAAGATCTTTTTTTTTAATTATTCTTTTTCTGTTTAATTGTGACCTTAATGGTACATGGACATTTATACATATTCATATTTGTTTTTTTCTCATTTCTAGTATTTATGAAGCCAGTTATTTTTCATGGTTTAGGTTTTTTGTTGTTGTTTGTTTGCTTGTTTGTGTGTGTGTGTGTGTGTGTGTGTGTGTGTGAACTAGGATGTTTGATTAGTATATGTTAGTTTTTCATTTTTATTTTAAAAATTTTTAAAAATTTTTACTTTATATATATACATATATTTTTTCTCCTGTTTCCCTTGATTCTCTCTTTTCTTCTGTTAACAGCCAATCTCTATTGTTCTGTCTTACACTCTTCCTTTAATCTTTTACTTATTTTTATCCTCTCCTCCCTCCTAATCATCAGCTCCTGTATCACTTCTATTCTCTCCCTGTCCACTATTTGAAATTATAAACCCTGTTGCAAACTTGCTGTTTTTATTGTAGGTAATAACTGATCATATCATTTCTGTTTATTGTGATAATTAACATTGTAGATGTCATAGTAGGAACAATTTGGTTTAATACTGCATATTGTTTACATTGGTTGCTGTTATTTGTCTCCCCTTAAATAGTGAGGTACTGAAAACCTTCAGGAACACTATAAATCCACAGGGTAGAAACTCTATTGCCTTAGATCCATACTGTTAGATGGATAGATGCATAAACAATTTCAAAAAGCAAGGGAACAAACTGTCCCAAACAAACCAACATTCCAATAACAGAATCCATTGACACCACAAAAGAAGAAATGCCAGTGAAGGAGTTTAGAATGTACATAATTACACTGATCTGGGAAGTAAAGGATGGTATAAGAAATGAAATGAGAGAGAAAATACAGGAAGTGAAAGATAACTTCAATAAAGAGGCAGAGATTCTGAAGAAAAAGCAAAAACAAAAAAAAAAACAAGCAGAAATCCTCAAAATGAAGGAAACAATAAACCGAATTAAAAATTCAATAGAAAGCATCACCAACAGACTAGATCACTTGGAAGACAACTTCAGGCAATAAAGACAAAATATATAATCTTGAAAATAGAGTTGACCATGGAGAGAATATGTTAAGAAACCAAGAACAGAAATTCCAAGAACTATGGAATAACGTGAAAAGACCAAATTTAAAATTTATTGGGCAGCGGAGCACAACAGACACTAGTATGGCAATATGTAAATCAATGGATGTGTAACTGATGTGATTCTGCAATCTGTGTATGGGGTGAAGGTGGGAGTTCATAACCCACTTGAATCAAAGTGTGGAATATGATATGTCAAGAAATTTGTAATGTTTTGAACAACCCACAATAAAAAATTTAAAAAAATAAATAAATAAAATAAAATTTATTGGGATAGATGAAGGTACAGAGGTACAAACCAAAGGAATGCACAAGCTTTTCAATAAAATAATATCAAAATTTTTCCCAAATCTCAAAAATGAAATGAAAAATCAAATACAAGAGACTTAGAGGACACCAAATATACAAATTACAACAGACCCACACCAACACACATTATAATGCAAATGCCTACCATACAGAATTAAAGACAGAATTTTAAAGACTGTAAGAGAAAAATATCAGATTACACATAGGGGGAAACCAATTTGGATCTCAGCTGATTTCTCAACACAGACCCTCAAAGCTAGGAGGTCCAAGCTTTTAAAGAAAATGAATGCAAACCAAGAATCCTATTATCCAGCAAAATGAAGCTTCATATTTGAAGATGAAATAGAAACCTTCCATGATAAACAAAAGTTAAAAGAATTTGCAACTAGAAAGCCTGCACTACAGAACAATCTCAACAAAATAGTACATGAAGATGAAATTTAAAAAAAAAGTGAAAACCAATAAACAGAGGAACTACACTAAAGGAATAGTTGATCAAAGGAGAAACAAAATCAAATTAAAAACTAGAAATAAACCACAATGACCAGGAATATAAATCATATCTCAACAATAACCTTGAGCATTAATGGCCTAAATTCATCAATCGAAAGACAAAGACTGGCAAACTGAATTAAAAAACAAGACCCAACAATATGCTGTCTCCAAAAGACAGACCTCATAGGCAAAGACACCCAGACTGAAGGTGAAAGGATGGGAAAAAACATATTGCTCACATGGATCATGGAACAAGCAGGAGTTCTATTCTCATATCAGAAAAAGGGGATTTTAAGTCAAAGTTAATCAGAAGGGACAAAGAGGACATTTCATACCACTTAAGGGAATTTATACATCAACAAGACATAACAATAGTAAATATTTATGCCATCCAAATTAAAGCATCTACGTACATCAAACAAACCCTTCTCAAACTCAAGAATCAAATAGACCACAACAAGATAATACTGGGTAACTTTAACACGCCTCTATCACCACTGGATAGATCCTCCAAACAAAAACTAAATAAAGAAGTTATAGAAGTAAAAAATACAATTGATGATTTAGGCTTAACAGCATATACAGAATATTTCATCCATCAAAGACTGAATACACATTCTTCTCAACAGCATACAGATTCTTCTCTAATATAGACCAGGTTATGTAAATGATCACATATATTGGTATACAATTGTAATATTACCATAATATATTTTTAGCATCTGTAAGGTTATTTTGATAGCTCCTTTCTATTGATATTAATTTTGTGTTCTTGCTTTTTCTTGATTAGACTTGTTTATTTTTAACCAAATTTTAGCTATATAATTTTTTCTCTATTTCATATATTTCTGCTCCTACTCTTATTTTTTCTTTCCTACTACATCATTTGAAAATAATTTGATTGTTATTCTAGCTTCCTTCTGATACAAGTACTTTAAGTTAAAAATGTTACCTGCGTACTGTTTGATCCAAGAGATCCTGATATTTTAAGCTTTTATTATCACTTAGTTCAGAGTATTTTTTATTTACTTTTTTTGTGATTTCTTTCTTAACCACTGAGATATTTATAAGTGTACCATTTAATTTTGAAAAAGTTGACATATGGGAGTGGGGTTATAATATATCTTAAGGTGATTGATTTCCAATGTAATAAATCATGGAGAAAACAGTCTGCATGATTTAAAATTTTAAAAAGTAATAGAAATGCTTTTTATACTGATTGTATTGTTTACATACATGTTAAAACTAAATAAGCTGTTATACTTCAAATATGTGCATTCTATTGTACTTCAATTTTACCTCAATAAAGCTATGGAAAAAATATCATACAACTATATGTCTTGACAAAAAATGAAACTTTTAAGATTTTATATATTTTCAGTACTTCAGTTACAACTTAAAAAAAAAAACCTGAACGAATATCAGCGCCTATAACATCGAATCATAGAAAAGTTCTCTGAAGAAGTCCAGTTCAGCATTGACTGAGCACTTTCTACTTGCCAAAGAGTTATAGATCCTGAGTACAAAGAGAAGATCCAGTCATTAATGAATGACTTAATGAATCATGTAATCTTAGTGGAGAAGACAGAAACACAGAAGTTATCAGAACATGGAGACAAGTGTAGAGTATCAGGGGAACACAGAGAAGAGACACTTGTGAAGGAAATCAGAATGCAAGAACCAATGGCAGAGGCAACACTTAAGGACACACAGGAGTTAGCCCAATGAACATGCTGAACAGGGTGTTATCAAATAATTTGTATAAAATTTCAAACTATTTGTTATTCTTGCTTTTAAAAATATCATTGTATACATTGTTATCACGTTATTTTTACTTCTCAAAATGAGATGGGGGAAATGGTTACTGCACTCATTTCACTAGAGCAATCATGAAATAGGCTGGGTAGTGTTTTATCTCAAAAGGAAAAATCAGAAGTTACAAACGTGGATAAATTATCTAATGGTAGGGAAAAAAACCCTAAGAACTATTTTGATCTAAACCTGTTTAAAATGCTCTCATTACTGTTAAATTATATATCATTAAAAGTCTGATTTGGGGGACTGGGATTGCAGCTCAGTGGTACAGCACTCACCTAGCATGCGTGAGACACTGGGTTTGATCTTTAGCAACCCACAAAAATAAAATAAAGGTATTGTGTTCACCTGAAACTAAAAATGCATATATTTTTTAGAAATCTAACTTTTTTAGGTCTCAATAATTTATTTCCTTTCAATAATCTGGGCAACACATAAAATAGTACTCTGCTAGAAAATGTATTCTGGTGGCTATTCTGAGGTTTCAATTCCTTTCAAGGGAGAGCAGCACTAGGTTTACTTCTTCATTTTATTTCCATTTCTTTTAAAAATTACTCTGCTACAACTGATATTTCTATACATTTAGAAAGCAAAGAGATGTAATAGGATAGCACAGCATTACCTTTGTTCATACAATATTTTATATTTTGTCCCTTTAAAGCAAACCACCAATTTTTGCTAAATTTTTGTTTATCAACTTTATTGAGATATTCACCTACCATAGAATTCATTTATTTAATGTGTACAATTCAATGGTTTTTAAATATGGAGTTATGTAAATATCACCTCACCTAATTTTATAACATTTTCATCACTCCCCCCCCAAAAAATCCATTTATAAGTCATAATTTTTTTTCTATAAACTTCTCCAGCCTTAGAGAATCATTAATCTACTTTCTGTCTCTATAGATTTGCCTATCTTAATAAAGCAAAGTTGTTAGAAAACTACACACACATCTACACATGTATCTAGGCATTAACATACTCGGTTTTGCATTTAAAAAACATCAGTCCTATTATGTTGCAGAGCCCATCCTTGGACCTACATGGAGGAATGCTTAACTTGTTCATTGTGCAGTAGGGAAGTCCTAACATAGAATACTATGTTTTGGGACAAAGTGCTGTCAGAACACTAGCAAGCACTATTTCCTTGCTCCTTTGACAAAGAATTATTCCCCTGTTGGTGCAAGGTCAGCCTACGTGGCAGTTTCTTGACTCTGGGTATCTGGACTTCTGTAAGATAGGTTGTGTATCACCTCTGGTCTATCATGACAGTTATGTATAAATTGGCACATACCCACTATAAAAGCTATTTTTGCTGTGCAATAAAACAGACGCTGTTCTCTGAAACTATCTCCAGAAGGGTTTCTCAGAGCCCTCAAGCTCCCCACAGTTGATGCTGGAAGGGCAGGCCCCCTCAGCACTGTTACAATAAAGGAAAATGTCTAAAGAGGTAGTTTCGCAACTTGATAGCAGAAATATTTTTACGCAACACACACACACACACACACACGTTTACAAATTATATATGTACTGTGGTGCCAATATACATATTTAAAAACCTAAAAAACATAAATTTAGAAAAATAAAGAAGACATATACAAATAAAAGTTAAAGAGGTGTTCCTGCATCCCAACAGATAATCCTTCTTATTCCTGGAGGTGCAAGCATCCTACATGTTTTTTTTTTTGGGGGGGGGGCGGTTACCAGGAATTGAACTCAGGGGCACTCGACCAATGAGCCATATCCCTAGCCTTATTTTGCATTTTGTTAGAGACAGGGTCTCACTGAGTTGCTTAGTGCCTCACTAAATTGCTGAGGCTGGCTTTGAATTCTCGATCCTCCTGCCTCTGCCTCCTCAGCCGCTGGGATTATAGGCGTATGCCACAGCACCAGGCCCTATATGGTTTTTATTTTGTTTTCATTTCATTTTATTTTTGGTACTAGTGATGGAACCCAGTGGCTCTACCACTGAGCTATATATCTCAGTCTCACTAACTTGCTGAGATTGGCCTTGAACTTGAAATTCTCCTGCCTCAACATCCTAAAAATGCTGATATTTTGCGTATGCTACTGTACCCAGTTTATTTGGCTAGTATAAATAGTAAAGCATAAATTCCTTGAAAGGCATAGGTGGGGCTTCCTCATCTGGTTCTACCCATTTCTTCTTCTGCAACCTATAGTTCAATCACATCATACTGCTTTCTGTCTCTGGCCTCACAATGTCAACCCTAGTCTAGATTAGTGTAGTGAGCTCCTGTTCTACTCATATTGACCAATTTTTAACATTTTGCTAATTTTTTTCTGAGTCATTTATGAGTAAAATGGCTACATCATGTCCTTTTACTCTTAATACTTCAGTGTGTATCCATATTGTTACCTCCTAAGTAAAATCCTCTCTGCTTCCTTTTTATTTAAGTCTATCATACAAGGAATCTCAGAAATAATGTTTGACTGAGTCAGTTGTTATCAGCTTTTGGTGTACACTGGCTTTACCTATATGGCTTTATAAATGCCAGGCCAGTTCAGACAGTCCTGATTCAATGTGTGTCTGTTACTTGTATTTTAAGGATATGTCAATGATTCTGTTGCATATTAAAAGCCAAAGATTACTGTTAGATTCTAAGGTTCCTAAAGGAATATATATATATAGTGCTTTTAAAATTTTTGCATCAAATAGTAGCACTATGCATGATACTTTGTATGTTCTATCTCCAAACATTTCAAAAGTCCTACAAGCCCCAATAAAATTCACCATTATTCCCATTTTGTGTAGCAAAAAAGCAATGCTCAGAAAGGTTAATTAACTAAGGTCACATAACTGGTAAGAGGCAGAAATAAGATTAGAAACAAAGACTGTCTGGCCCTAAAGTTCTTTTCTACATTTCACTGCCCTTGGGAGCAAAGAAATTTTAAAATTTTGGTAAGATTGGGGGAGTGGCCAAAAATTTGAACTTTTATTTAGACTCTCTTGGTGTGCCATGCTTCCATGAGGTAATAAGTCCAGGTGAGATGGGCATAATGTCACACTGCTGAGATGCTGAGGCAGGAGAATTTCGAGTTCAAAGCCAGCCTCAGTAATGGCAAGGCTGCTAATAAGCAGCTCAGTGAGACCCTGTCTCTAATAAAATACAAAATAGGACTGGAGATGTGGCTCAATGGTTGAATGCCCTTGAATTCAATCCCTAATACCAAAAAAAAAAAAAAAAATCCAGCTGAGAAAACAGTAACAAAAAACTAGGTCTCAGTTACTGAAGACAAGAGGCAGATTCTAGAAATCACAAGGATAGAACCTAAATATTTGGCAAATGGAACTCCAAAGAGGAGGAGAGTCTAATTTTCAGATATATTTGTATGTAAAAATTTTTAAGCCATTTATGATACATCCTTTTGATTTTATCAGTATATATTCTAGATCCTTAATAGAGGACTGTCAAGCATGAAACTGGTTTTGTGCCCAGGATCTAAGAAACCCGCAAAAGAAACAAGGGCAGGAGGTGGTTTGCAAAGGGAAGGGAGAAATAAACTAGGATGCTTGAAATCAGCTCCCTAATGTAAACTAAATGGAGGAAACTCAGCTGTATCTCTACATTTCATTCCACAAGTAATCAAAGAAGAGTTCAGAAAGAATTTTGGACATTTCCTCTCCAATCAGTGATTAAGAGATGGCCATATAAGTAGCTTGGTAGAATTACCTAAGGCAGAAAGTGTGACAAATTCCTTGATTTTCTGTTTTATTGACTGTTTCATTACTAAGTATAATTGCTAAGATTTAAAAAAATATTAGTCCAGTATGCAGTATTCTAAAGCATCCACTCAATTTCTCCTTAATAGGAAATATAATATTAAGATCCTTCCAGATGATGCTGATCTAGTCTGGCAGTGACAGGTATGATCACATGAATTCAATTAAGGCTGCTCTATGTAAAGACTTTCCAGTGGTCCTCTTCTTAGTAAAATGACTTTGCATCGCTGACATTTTTCCTTCTTGAACTTTCTATTTCAGATAAAGAAATAAAAACTTTTTAGACTTTTTTTCCTACTCCACTGTTGATGTTGTGATTGTTTTATAACTTATTTCTTGTTACCCATTACCTATTCATTTAGATAACTGCATAACTAGATTTTGTTGTTTTTGCTTATTTATTTGCATTAATCTCCCATCACTTTAACATTAAACTCTCTAGGGACAAGGACCTTGTCTTTGTTTTTTAATTGACCTAATTTTATCTTTTTCTTATTAGATCTTAATGGTTATACACAGATAATAGTTGGGTTCATTCTGACAAACTCAGACATGCCTGGAAATTGATTTCAGTTCATAATTATTCCTTTTCCTCAGGTCCTCCCCTCCCTCTCTCTTTCCTCTACTCTACTAGACTTCCTTTCACTCATCTATTAATTTGTATTTGATTGGTTCTTTACATGATCTTATCCTTCCCTCCTCCTTTCCTTTATTTTACTCTAGCTTCCACATATGAGAGAAGACATTCAACCTTTGAGTTTCTGAATTTGGCTAATTTCACTTAGCATGATATTCTCAATTTTCATCCATTTAATGGCAAATGCCACAATTTCATTCTTCTTAATAGCTGAGTAGAACTCCATTATACACATAAATGCCACAATTAATCCATTTATCTATTGATAGACATCTGGGTTGCTTCCATAATTTAGCTGTTGTCAATTGTGCTGCTATAAACATTGATGTGGCTTTGTCACTGTAATATGTTGATTTTAGAGCTTTGGGAAAATATCCAGGATTGGGATAGCTGGGTCATATGGTGGTTCCATTTCAAGTTTTTTGAGGAATATCCATACTACTTTTCAGAGTGGTTGTACTAATCTGTAGTCCCATCAACAATGCATGAGTGTCACTTTCCCCCCACCTTCTCACTAGTATTTATTATTATTTGTATTCTTGATAACTGTAGAATTGACTGGAGTAAGATAAAATCTTTTTTATTATTTTTTTAATATATTTTAGTTATAGGTGGACACATATATTTATTTTTTATTTTTATGTGGTGCTGAGGATCAAGTCTGGTGCCTCATGCATGGTAGAGCTCTACCTCTGAGCCACAACCCTAGCTCTTATTATTTATTTTAATTAGGTATATACGACAGCAGAATGCATTTTAATTCATTGTACACAATAGCAGCACAACTTTTCATTTCTCTAGTTGAACATGATATAATGTCGATATGTACAGTCATACATGTACCTAGCAGAATGATGTCCATCTCATTCCACCATCTTTCCTGCCCCCAAGCACTCTCCCTAACCCTCCTTTCCCTTTGCCCAAAGTTCCTCCATTTTTCTCATGCCCCCCACCCCCTTTATGGATCAGCATCCACTTAGCAGAGGGAACATTCGGACTTTGGTTTTTTGGAATTGACTTAATTTGCTTAACATGATATTCTCCAATTCCATCCATTTATAAGCAAATGCCGTAATTTTGTTCTCTTTTAATGCTGAGTAACATTCCATTGTGTATATATACCACAGTTTCTTTATCCATTCATCTATTGAAGGGCATCTAGATTGCTTCCACACTTTAGCTGCTATGAATATTGATAAGATAAAACATTAAGAGTGTTTTTGATTTGCATTTCCCTTATTGCTAAGAGATGTTGAACATATTTTCATATATTTGTTGGCCATTGTTTCTTCTTTTAAGAAATGTCTGTTTAAGAGGGCATTAACTATGGCCCTTGGGTCTAATCTGGTTGGTTCATGGCCTTTGCGCTAAGAATGACTTTTACATTTTTAAAAGCTAACATTTTCAAATTATTCACATACTACATAATATTATTAATGTTGCTTCGTAGTCAGGAAAACCTAAAATATTTAGCATCTAGACCCTTAAGAAAAAAAAATTGCTGACCCTTTTTCTAGAGAAACTCTCATAACTAGGGAAATTTGTACAGTAATGCTCATAAGCATTATTGTTAACAATAATAGAAAAATGGAGACTTTTAAAATATCCATTAACAAGCAAGTAGGATATAAAATATTTTGCTAGACTATTATAAGCAGGGAAACAAATGGACACAAACTTTGCATTGTAAAGAGATAAATTTTCAGTACTGTACAATGTAATAAAGGTGTTACAATATGTTTCCGTTTATATGGAGTTTAAAAATCATGAAATATAAAACTATTTACAAATATACATACACTTTCTGTGAAGCCACAAAAATATGCATGAAAAAAATAAAGACAATTTTACCATCTTTTTCTATGAAATGAAGACAGGGGCAATTTAGGTAGAATAAACATGTTGCTTAAACCATCTCTGTTACATATGATTCCAAGTTACATTTCCCAAGACTAAGGATCTGAAATTGATATGTTGCTATTCATTAAATGCATGGTTTTTGTTTGATTTAAAAAAAAAAAAGTCTGTTTAGGCACGCCTGTAATCCCAGTGGCTTGGGAGGCTGAGGCAGGAGGATCACAAGTTCATAGTCAGCCTTAGCAACTTACTGAGACCCTGTCTCTAAATACAATTTTTTTAAAAGGGCTGTGGAGTGGCTCAGTGGTTAAGTCTGTTTAGCCTTTGGACCATTTTTGATTGGGTTATTTGCTTTTTTGGTGCTAAGTTTTTTTGAGTTCTTTATTATTCTGGATTTTAATCTCTTGTCAGAGGAGCAGCTGGCAAATTTTTCTCCCATTCCTTAGGCTCTCTCTCCACATGCTTAATTGTTTCCTTTCTAGTGCACAAGTTTTCAAACTAGATTGTTAAGGTCTGTAAACAAGTCAAGATGACACCTGGCATTTTGCCAGAGGGAGTGGTTTGTGAAGTAACGCCAGTGAGCCATTAAGTGTGCAGATTCCTTATTGGTTGACTGCTGTATCTGGTTTCTGTTAATTAACATAAGCTGTGTGGAATGTATATATACCCCTCCTGTCCTACAATAAACGGCTCCCACTCCTGCTGTATCAATGTACACAAGTTGCTCATCACCCCCCGGCTATTTTGCTGCAGCCGGACTGCGGCACTAGATGGCATCCCACTTATTAATTCTTGGTTTTATTTCTTGAGATTTAAGATTCTTGTTAAGGAAGTCGGTGCCAGCATCAATATGAACTGAATATTAACTCTATGTTTTCTTCTAGTAGTTGCAACATTTCTGGTCTAATTCCTAAGTCTTTGATCCATTTGATTTTACTTTTTGAGAGATAGGGATCTACTCTCATTCTTCTACACATGATTTTATGTTTTCTCTAATTTATGTTTTTGGCAACTTTGTCAAGTATCAGATGGCTGTAATTATGTGGCATTATCTCTGTTTTTTTCCCCCCTATTCTATTGGTCTTCATGTCTGTTTTGATGGCAATACTATGCTGTTTTTGTTACTATAGCGCTGTAATATAATTTGAGATCTGGAATTGTGATGTCTCCTACATTGCTATTTTTGCTCAGTACTGCTTTGGCTATTCTGGGTCTCTTATTCTTCCAAATGAATTTAAGGATTGCTTTTTCTATAAAAGTGTCACTGGTATTTTGATGGGGAGTGCATTGATGCTGTATATTGCTTAAGTACCTACTCATTTTTAAACTTATTTGTCTGTTTCCTCTGCTACATCATCAGCTCCAATAGTTTGAGAACTATACCTAGCACATAATAGTGTCTTGGTAAAAATTTATTGGAAAAATTTTTAAATGAATAAATTCTTAATGAATCTGACACCAAGCCAGGACAAAATGGTCCTCATAAATTTACTAAAAGTCTGTCACTAAAATACTTCTCCACAAAGCCAAAATCCCCAATTTTTTCTGCAAAATATTCCTCAATTCCAAAAAAACAAAACCCTAATAGTTAAGCAGTTAGTATGTACTATGTAGAGTGATATTAAGTGTAATCACAAAAGCAAGAATAAGGTTTAGAAGTAACTGTTATTTTTTCCAACTTTGGGAGATGAGAATAGAGGAATTGTTAAGTTAGCAAAAACATTCTTCTATCATCACTGTCTACTTCTGTTTCTACCTTTATTTACTTCAAACCTCTTGCTCAAAAGATCACATGGTATACTATTATACAGACTGTCGGTCTCAATAACTTTTTTAAATTTACATATGACAGTGGAATGCATTTACAATTCCTATTACACATATAGAGCACAATTGTTCATATCTCTGGTTGTATACAAAGTATATTCACACCAAATTGTGTCTTCATACATGTACTTTAGATAATGACGTCCTTCTCATTCTACCATCATTTCTAACCCCATGCCCCCTTCTCCTTCCACCCCTCTCTTCCCTATCTAGAGTTCGTCTATTTCTCCACAGTTCCCCCTGCCTACCCCACTATGAGTCAGCCTCCTTATATCAGAAAGAAAATTCGGCATTTGGTTTTTTGGGATTGGCTAACTTCACTTAGTATTATCTTCTCTGACTCTATCCATTTACCTGCAAATGCCATGATTTTATTCTATTTTATTGCTGAGTAATATTCCATTGTGTATATATGCCACTTTTTAAAAAATCCATTCATCTACTGAAGGGCATCTAGGTTGGTTCCACAGTTTAGCTATTATGAATTGTGCTGCTATAAACATTGATGTGTCTGTGTCCCTGTAGTATGCTGTTTTTAAGTCCTTTGGGTATAGATGGAGGAATGGGATACCTGGGTCAAATGGTGGTTCCATTACCAGTTTTTCAAGGACTCTCCAGACCGCTTTCCATATTGGCTGTACCAATTTGCAGTCCCACCAGGATTGTATGAGTGTACCTTTTCCCCTACATCCTCGCCAACACTTATTGTTGTTGGTATTCTTAATAGCTGCCATTCTGACTGGAGTGAGATGAAATCTTAGAGTAGTTTTGATTTGCATCTCTCTAATTGCTAGAGATGATGAATGTTTTTTCATATATTTGTTGATTGACTGTATATCATCTTCTGAGAGGTGTCTGTTCAGGTCCTTGGCCTATTTGTTGATTGGGTTATTTGTTTTTTTTGGTGTTTAGCTTTTTGAATTCTTTTTATATCCTAGAGATTAGTGCTCTATCTATGTGTGAGGGATAAAAATTTGCTCCCAAGAAGTAGGTTCTCTATTCACCTCACAGATTGATTCTTTTGCTGAGAAGAAACTTTTTAGTTTGAATCCATCCCATTTATTGATTCTTAATTTTTAAAATTTATTTATTTATTTATTTATTTTAGTTTTAGGTGGACACAATATCTTCATTTTATTTTTATTTGGTGCTGAGGATCGAACCCATTGCCTCACGCATGCTAGGCAAATGCTCATGCTGAGCCACAACCACAGCCCTTGATTCTTGATTCTTGCCCTATAGGAGTCCCTTGATTCTTGATTCTTGCCCTATAGGAGTCTTATTAAGGAAGTTGGGGCATAATCCGACATGATGGAGATTAGGGCCTACTTTTTGTTCTATTAAACGCAGGGTCTCTGGTTTTATTCCTAGATCCTTATCCACTTTGAGTTTTGTGCATGGTGAGAGATAGGGGTTTCATATTTTGTTGCATATGGATTTTCAGTTTTTCCAGTACCATTTGTTGAAGAGGCTATCTTTTCTAACCCTTTTTAAAATTTAAACTTTTTATTTTAAAAATATTTTAAGATAGTACAGAAATTATAAAAATACTACAATGAACTCCCATAAAAACTTTAACCTGGATTTATACATTACAATTTTGTCATATTTTCTTTTCTTTTTCTTTTTTTTCCCTAGTACTGGGGATTAAACCCAGAGATGCTCAACCTCAACTACTTCCCCATCTCTTTTTATTTTTCACTTTAAACCAAAATATTTGTGATTCTCTGGCCTTAGCCTCCCAAGTAGCTGGAGTATAGGCATTGCCATCTTTTATTTCCCTCCATATATATAAAAATATATATTGGCAAATAAAATAGAACAAATAAGCACTTATTGTTATTTTGATGTACCATTTGAGAGACCATGATACTTTCCCTTAAATACTTCCACATGTACAGTCAGCCCTCTGTGTCCATGGGTTCTGCGTTTGTGGATTTGAACCACCACAGATCAAAAATATTTGGGAAAAAATTTTTACCTCAACTGAACATTTGCAGATGATTTTTGTCCCATCATTATTCCCTAAACAACACAGTATAATAGCTACTCATATATTAGGTATCATAAGTAATCTAGAGATATTTAAGGTACATGGGAGATATGCATATGTTATATGCAAATACTACATCACTATTCAAGTCACTTAAGTAGCCACTTAAGTCACTTAAGTATCTGAGGGGAAAGCCTGAGACCAATCCCCCCATGGACTGATGGATGACTATATTCCCTAACTAGGGACGATCTCTTACTTGATCACAGTGCAATGATCAAATTCGGAAGATTTCTTCTTCTTCTTTTATTTTTTTTTTTGGGGGGGGGGTACTGGGGATTGAACTCAGGGGCACTCAACCAATCCCCAACCCTATTTTGTATTTTATTTAGAGACAGAATCTCACTGAGTTGTTTAGCGCCTCAATAAATTGCTGAGGCTGGCTTTGAACTCGTGATCCTCCTGCCTCAGCCTCCCAAGCTGCTGGGATCACAGGTGTGTACCACCACGCCTGGCTTCCCCCTTATTTTTTTTAAGCACTTTCTTACTTTCTGTATGACAAGATGTTCCAGACTCATTTTGTACTTTTCCTGCTTCAGCCCAGAAATTAGCTACTTCTCAAAAGAGTTTTCATTTCTTTTAGTGAGGAAAGAGTTTTATATACAAGACCTGGGTATTAGGTATGTACAGTGCTATCAAAGGGTCACAGACTCTATCCAAAGATAGAACATTTGAAATAGTTTGAAGAAATTATGGTTGATATTTCTCATTCCAGCCCATTACCACAAAGTTCTTTGCCTATTCCCTCCCAAATATTTCTCCTTCACAGTGAGAACCCTAGCTCCTAACAATATCAATATAGATTTCATTTGCTCAGTTCAAAAATGCATATAATAGCAGCTTCAGAATTGTTATACCTCTATTACTACCAATAAACATGTAGTAAGTAAACTTAGCAAAGTGAGGTTCAAGAAAACTGAATTTTCTATTGTGTAGACACTGGGGATATGTAATGAGAATGCTATGTCTAAAGTTATGTGGAAGTGTCACTACTTTGTCAAGGATAAATGCATATATAGTTTTTGTTAAATATTGCCAAATTCACCCACAAAATATTTTGCATTCTCACTGGTAATATATGAAGAATGCCAAATTCTCTCACTGCCTTGTTAAAATAGGATTTGTTAAGTGTTTGACTTTCTGCAAATTTGATAAATGATAAACAATATGTGTCAGTGTACTTTTCATTTGAAATTCTCTTATTATGAGTACACTAAATATTTTGCCTTGTACTTGTGACTTTTATATCTCTCTTGGAGAATTTTCTGTCTTTGACCATTTTTTTTCCTACTGGATATTTGGTCCTTTTTATATTCAATATTTTAAAATTATTTTATATTAAGAATATTAGATCTTTTATTGTGGTATGTTACAGACACTTTCACCATTTGGCCTTTTACTTTTAAGTTTGCTTATGACTTTTTTTATCATGCAAAAGTTTCTATTTTTATATAATTCAATCTGGCAACCTTTTATTTTGTAATACTGGGGATTGAACCCAGGAAGCTCTATCACTGAGCTATATCCCCAGTACTTTTTATTTTTTTATTGTGAGACAGAGTCTCACTAAGTTGTCCAGANAATTGCAGACTGGTATTCTTTCTTACTGTGAGTATCTTCAGATACAGAAACATGAGAATTACATGTCAAAATGGAGGATGGAAAGGAGAGGAGATAGGAATGCCTTGAGCTTTGGCGTAACTTGCTGAGTACTAATTCTTCTTCTTCTTTTTCCCCCCTTTTTTTTTTTTTTTTTTTTTTTTGGTGAGACAGAGTCTCACTAAATTGTTCAGACTGGCCTTCAATTTCAGATCCTCCAGCTTTGACCTACCAAGGAGCTGGGATTTCAGGCATGTGTTGTTGTGCCTAGCTAATCTTTTCTTTACATCCACATATAGATTTTGAATCACAGAAAGTCTTTCCCCAAACACTGGATATATAAACATATCACATGTATTTTCTTTTAGTACATAAAATATTTTAGTTTCTACATTTAGGTTTCTAATCAATTATGAATTTATTCTTGGGATTATGTAAGGTACACATTCTTTTCTCCAGCATCAATTATTAAAACATCATCTTTACCCCAGTGACTGGAGATGGTATTTTTATCAATACTTGGTAAGCTGATTGTATCCAGGAATTGATATATTTCTTCTAGCTTATCCAATTTGTTGCCATATAACTGTTTACAATAATCCTTCATGCCCCTTGTAATCTTGTGGTATCAGCTATAATAGATTATTTTTCATTTCTGATTTTGAGTTTTTTTAATCTCTCCAAAAAGCCAATTATTCATTTCATTGATCTTTTCTATTTTTTATACTCTATTTATTTCTGCTTTGATATTTATTATTTCCTTCCTTCTATTACTTTCAGTTTATTCTTGTTTTTCTTCTTCTTTGCTGAAAATTGTTTATTTGCAATTATCTTTCCTTTTTGATGTAGACATTTACAACTATAAACTTCCTTCTTTGAATTGCTTTCTTGTATCCCACAAGTTTGGGTATATTGTGTTTCCAAAAATTTCATTCATTTCAAGAAAATTTTAAATTTCCCCTCTAATTTATTAACTCATTGGTTGTTCAGGAGCATGTTCTTTAGTTTCTATGTATTTGTAGTTTTTGAAGTTATTCCATTTACTAATTCTAGTTTTCTATCTTTCTAGTCAGAAAAGGTACTTGAAATTATTTAAATCTTCTAATTGTTAAGGCTTAGCTTTGTGACTTGACATAATCTATCACGGAGAATGTTCCATATGTCGTTGAGACAAATGTATATTGGCTACCTGTTGTGGAGAATGTTCTGTAAATGTCTGTTAGGTCTACTTGGTCTAGAGCGCAGTTTAAATCTGCTAATTTTTTGTTGATTTTTGTCTAGATGATCTGTCCCTTGCTGTAAGTAGGGTGTTGAAGCCTCCTTCTATTATTGAATTGTAGTTTATGTCTCCCTTTAGATGTACAACATTTGCTTTAATGTGGATATATATATATTTACAATTCTTCTATCCACTTTCTGAATTGACCCCTTTATAATTATATAATTACCAACTTTGTCTGTTTTACAATTTTTGTATGAAACTCTATTTTATATGACATTAGTAAAGCTGATCCTACTCCCTTTTGGTTTCCATTTGGATAGAATATCACTTTGCATCTCTTCATTTTTATTCTCTGTGTTATTCAATCTGTCAACCTTTTCTTTTCTTTTGTAATACTGCGGATTGAACCCAGGATGCTCTATCACTGAGCTATATCCCCAGTACTTTTTATTTTTTTATTGTGAGACAGAGTCTCACTAAGTTGTCCAGACTGGCCTTCAACTTCAGATCCTCCAGCTTTGGCCTCCCAAAGAGCTGGGATTACAAGCATGTGCTGCTGTGCCTAGTTAATCTTTTCTTTCCACACACATATAGATTTTGAATCAAAGAAAGTCATAGGTGAGGTGAGTCTCTTGAAGGCAGTATACAGTTGAGTTTTGTTTTTTCAATCCATTCAGCCACTCTATGTCCTTTAATTAGAGAATTTAATCCATTTACATTCAAGGTAATTATTGATAGGTAAGGGCTTACTAGGGCATATTGTTATGTTTTGTAGTTGTTTGGTATGTCCTGTTTTCCTCTCTTACTGTCTGCCTCTGTAGTTAAGTGATTTTTCTCTAGTATTATGTTTTTATACCTTGCTTTTTTCAATTATAGGTTTTTGTTTTGTGGTTACCATGAGGTTTACCAAGAATACTCTGTAGTTATATATTTATATTATGTAAATAAAAACTTAAGTTTGATAATATAAAACCAAAATAATCTTTATACTTTAACTCCTTTCCTTGACATAATTTAAATTTATGTCATAATTACATAATTTTATAATGTATATAACTATTAGTTACTACTATTTTAATAGTTTTGTCTTTTACCCTTCATTCTAAAGATGTGTTTATATCCCACCATTCATTACTTTAGAGCACTCTGCATTTGATTCCATACTTAGTATTTGAGTTATATGCCTTCAGATAATTTCATGTTACTCATTGATATTCTTTTATATCAGCTTGGAAAACCCTTTCAGCATTTCTTGCAAAGTGGGCCTAGAAGTGAAAATTCCTCAGCTTTTATTTGTCTGGAAGTCTTTCTCTCTCCTTCATTTCTTTTAAAAAATATATATTTTTAGTTGTAGATGGACATAATACCTTTATTTTATTTATTATTTTTTTATGTGGTACTGAGGATTAAACCCAGTGCCTCACACGTGCTAGGAAATTGCTCTACCATTGAGCTACAACCCTAGCCCTCTCCTTCATTTCTTAAGGACAAGTTTGCTGGGTACAATATTCTTGGCAGGTTTTTTTCTTTTAGTACTTTGAATATATTACTCTACTTTCTTCAAGCCTATATGGGTTCAACTGAGAATTCTGAAGCTAGGTGTGTTGAGAGTCCTTTTTTATGTTATTTGCTTTTTTTTTTTTTTTTTCCTCTTGCTGCTTTCAGGATCCTTCTTTGGCTTAGACCTTTAATAATATGATTATATTGATTCTTGGTGAATTCTTATTTGGATTTAACCTGATTAGTGACTTTTCACTTTCCTGTACTGGAAAGACATATCCTTCATCAGTTTTGAGAATTTAATGCTATCATTTCTTTAAATAAACTTTCTATCCCTTTATTTTTCTCTATTGCTTTTTAAATCCAATAACCCATATATTTACTCTTGATGTTATTCCATTAAATCCCTTTAGATTTCTTCCTTCCTTTTTATTGTTTTCTACTCTGACTGTATATACTCTAATAACCTGTCCTTCGGTCCACAGATTCTTTCTTCTGCTTGATGAGTCATCCTGATGAAGTGCTCTGTTATATTTTTCATTTCATTCATTGTATTTTTCAAATCCAGGATGTGTTTGAATTTTTAAAATACTATTTCAATCTCTGTTAAACTTCTCTGATAAATTTCTGAATTATTTCTGTGTTTTCATGAAGTCTATTGAACTTTGTTGTAGTAAGCTCTTTTGAATTCTTTGTTTCACAGGTTGCATATCTCAATCTTACTAGGGTCAGTCACTGGAACCTTATTCTATTTGATGAGTAATATTCTCCTGCTTGTTTTTAATGCTTTTGAATGTTTCCAAACTGAAGAATTGAGGGTTTACTCCAATCTTCATAGTCTGGCTTTGTCATCATCCTTTTTCACTAAATCTGTCGATAAGTTCTAGGCATTCTGATTTGGATTCTGTAAACCTTTGACTGATGAAGTCATTTTAGCACTAGAGAGTGCCTTAAGACCCGATTTGCCATGAACCTTATGAGGGCTCTAAGGCTGGTGTAGAGCCTAGTCACCTATGTCTATGGAAGAACCAAGGAGTTACCTAGGATATATGGAAAACCTTGCCAGGGACTAAAGCCCAGAAAACCTTCCAATTCCTCACACAGGTGTAACAGATGCCCAACTATGGCAATAGGGACTTGAGCTAAAATTGGACCAATCAGGATTTGCTGTGGGACAGAGGATGGTAACCCATCCTAATGGAGCACATAGGCATGCATCTCCCAGCAGTTCCTAACAGAGACAAGCTATTTTCCTGACTGCAATGAGAGAGACCAGAGCTAAGAGCAGGCTATCTCAGTATCTGTTGTGAGATGGAGGCTAGCAAGCATGTCACAGAGGTTCTGACAGATGGGTAGCTGATGGACTGTTAAAGATGGGCAAGTCTCCCTCTATGTCCTTGTGTGAATAGTCCTAAGTTAGGACCACAATTGAGGGGAATTGGAGCCAAGCAACAGGGTAGCTTTTAGATCCACTGCCAAAACCAATGTCAGCAGGTAACTGAACCTCTCTGCTAAGGCACTAGGAATTTATGGTTCTTCCTGGACCTCTTGGCAGATGGTTTTGATTGTGGGCCCAAGGATTAAATCAAGCCTTTAGGGGAACAGGGCTCTTTCTAGGTTTGAACTCAAGAGCAATATTAGTATATCTGCTGCCTGGGTTTGGGTCTTCATTCTCAAAAGACTCTCCACCAGGATCCCATTCAGGTCTCCTACTTAAATCCTGAGTCTTTTACGAAGGAACTTTTGTCTGTGGGTGGATGCAGACTTCTTGGTGTTATAGGAGATGGAAGTGGGCAACCTTTTTCATTCTATAATTTTGCAGGTCTACCATTTAAATTTTTTATTCATTTATTTTCTTGAGGCTATTTAATTCAATTAGGAGGAATATGTTATGGTTTTCTTCTGTTTCACAGTTAGTTGTGGAAAGAATTTACATTGGCCAAAATATTTTGATTCTGTTTTCCTTTTAGAGTAATTTTGTATGAAAATTAATTTTTTTCCTGTCCATTTTATGTACAGAGTAAAGGTTTTGGGTGACTTACAAGAATTTAGTTTAAGACAGCTCCCTTTGGTCAGACTACTGAAGTTTTTAATATTCTGATCTGATTGTATTTTATAAACATTCTTAAAACAACCCAGGATACAAAGTTAAGGCCTAAGTTCACGGGTGTCTTCTTTTTGAGATAATTCAAGTTCCTTTCTTAAAACTCCATGTATATGAATAACAGATTCTGAAGTCTCACAAATTCTATGATTAATTATGGTAGAATCTCACACGATATACTAGTTTATAATTGTGATAACTAGAAGTCCTTTCTGTCCTTGTATAAATAATACCCCAAGTGAGCTAAAACAAAAGAAGTTGTGTTTAGCATTATATAAAACAAATGTTTAGAGTGTTAAATTTAAAAAAATAAACTAGAATCCACTTCCTTCACTGTTTTTGTTTTGTTTTTCCTTTATTATGATGATGTAAGAACATGACACTTTAGGCCCTGGTAAAGTTGATTCATCCATCCATCCACCACTTACTGTGGACCATGGGGGTACAAAGATGACTAAAACATAGTCCCTCCCTCACAGACAAGAGGATAAATTGCAAAAGGTTAGATAAAGTAGGGCATTATTTATTATTAAAGGGCGGCATTATTTCCAAAAGTATGAAACTATGCAAAACCATATTATATGTACTTTTAAAAATGTTACATATATTTTAAGAGTACATATGTATGCATATATACATAAAAGCATCTGAGAAAGTTATAAGAATCAAAAAATGTCACAAGGATCAAATTCAGGATAAAGGTTAGCTCTTGGGGGAGGGGTTAGGAAGCTAAGGGGGAATCAGGCAGAAATACAAAGGAAGTTTCAATTTTGTTTGCACTAGTATAGTCCCTTGAAGTAGGAAAAGTTAAGATCTGAAACAAATATTCCAAACTGTTATGATCTGACAAAGCAGGGTGGTAAAAGATATGTTTATGTTAATTATTTTCTGTATGCTTGAAATATTTTATAATTAAAAAAGTTCATTCAGTGTGTAGTTCAATTAATTGGCAAGGTTTATGGAGTTTTAATTTTGAAGTTTCAGGATATGTTGTGTAATAACACAATATTGAAAACTACTTTTTGAAATGAAAAAGGAAAATAGTTCACCAGTACATTATATATCTTTTTTTTTCAGATGAAATATTATACATACCTGTGAGTGCTAAATAAGAACCAATGTACCGCTTTTCCAGTCCATCTCTAATACTCTGAATTGCACCCAAAATTGGAGGTATGATCATAATCAGGTTACTCACTGTATTCCCTAGTGGAGAAAAATACAAGAAGATATTTAGATTAATCAATAATAATTTTTTAAAAGACATAATCAATTGGTCCTTAACAACAATTAAATGGGTAACTTCTCAAAAAGACAGTGGAAAGGTTATTTTCAAGATGCCAAAAAATAGGCGGCCGAGTTCCGGCTCCCGGAACTTCCCTGGCCCGGGGCTAGGAGCCCGCGGAAACTGCTTCTCGGTCCGGGTCCTGCTGAGGGCTGGTCAGGACTCACCCGTTGCTTTGGTTGCCCGGCAAGGGGAACGAAATGCTGCCATTCGCATAGGATACCAACATGGCAGAGATCTGATGTCATCAGAAAGCGGCGGAGGAGAGAACTTCATCAATACCAGCGGCGACATAAACAGTTGGTCTCCTGGTAGGGGGGGTGGGGCACAGACACCCGAGTCTCCTCAATTTGTCATCAAGCCAGAGGGGAGGAGCCGGGCCGCCGCCAGCGCCCGGAGCAGGCCCAGCGGCTCGCCAG
>NW_026000174.1:11679441-11705288 GCF_001458135.2 Marmota marmota marmota
GACGCATGAGGGAGAGGAGGAGGAGAGAGTGGGGGAGAGGTGGGGAGGGGGAGGGTGGAGGATGGGAAAGGCAGCGGAGCACAACAGACACTAGTATGGCAATATGTAAACCAATGGATGTGTAACTGATGTGATTATGCAATCTGTGTTTGGGGTGAAGGTGGGAGTTCATAACCCACTTGAATCAAAGTGTGGAATATGATATGTCAAGAAATTTGTAATGTTTTGAACAACCCACAATAAAAAATTAAAAAAAAAAAGATGCCAAAAAATAATAATTTTGTACTCAACAAAAATTTCTTTTAAGAATTCAAGTAAAACAAAGATACTTTCTGACACATGAAACTAGGAATTTTCCACAGCATATCCACTAATGAAAATTCTAAATTCTAAAAGCAGGCAAGAAAAGGATCTCAGAAAGAAAAGAGATACAACAATAAATGAGTTAGAGAAGGCAGTCTGTATCCATGCTGCATCCATGCTGCTGTGTAGTTCATGAAAGTATACAGAACTGAGTTAATTTTGTATATGGAATTGAAAAGCAACAAACTGGAGTCTACATTTTTCATGTCTTTTTAAAATTTCATTTTTCTAGTAATGCTTTTAGTTTTGAGTAAAACATAAAAGTCAATGAACCTTATCTGATTTTTACTTTCTTCTTTACAAAACAAAGTTCAAACACAAATAACAAAGGAAAAATATAAACCTCAATAGTGGAAATAAGTAGGTAAAATGGGAAACGAAATGGCTAAAGGATATTTTATAAATTTGATTGTGGGTAGAATAAAGTGCCACAATATCTTCAAAAACCAAATTTTTTTCAACATAGGTTCTAATATCAAGACAAATTAACAATTGAGAGAATAATAAAAACATTTTAAAATAATCAAGAATCAAAAAATTATACTTGCAAAGATGACATGAGATCTAAGAAACAGGTGCTGCAACCAAGGAGAAAGTAAAGGCAAGGCCCAAGATTACTTCTGTACAAAAGAAACTAGACCACCCAGTCCAGGTCCAAGTAGGAGAACCAAGAACTGCAGTAAATTCATAGGAAGAAAAATTTAAAAAAAAATAACCAATTTTATATGTTAACGTTTAGAAAAAAATGTCAATGGGCACTAGATAGAAGTGTTGGAAAATCTGTACTATAGTTTCATGAAACAAGCCTCTATTGCTGTATATTTGGTTTATTTCTCCAATTCTTACCATTACATGCAACACTCTAATGAATAACCATATACTGTAGTCTTTCATACCCATGAACTCTGCATTGGTAGATGAACCATCCAGGGTTTGAAAATATTTTTAAACATTTGTGTCTGGAACTCTAAACAGGGCAAAGGGGAGGGACGGAAGGGAGGGGAGCAAGGAATGTAAGAAAGATGGTGGAATGAGATGGACATCATTACCCTAAGTTCATGTATAAAGACACGAATGGTGTGAATATACTTTGTATACAACCAGAGATATGAAAATTTGTGTTCTATATGTATAATATGAATTGTTACACATTCTGCTGTCATATATAATAAATAACAAATTTGTGTCTGTTCTAAACATGTACAGACTTTTTTCTTGTCATTATTCCCTAAATGATAGACTATAACGACTATTTACATAGCATTTACATTATATTAGGTATTATAAGTTGCAGATGATTTAAATATGTGGGATTATATTATCATAGATTACATGCATATACCATGCCATTTTAAATAAGGTACTTGAGCATCTGCAAATTTTGGTATCCACTGGGGGATGATCTTAGAACCAATGTCCCTAAATATTAAAAACATTACTGTGTGTGTGTGTGTGTGTGTGTGTGTGTGTGTGTGTGTGTAAACATGTATAGTTTCATCTGTAAAACAGACTCTCAAAAATGAGACTTCCAAGTCAAAGAGTAAGTCAATCTTTTGACCAAAAAAGTATTAAAAGAATATATAGATGCATTATCCTCTCTCTCATGCATGAGCATAAGGAGCATTTTATATGCTTAAGGATTATTTCCTTTCTTATGGACTGAATATGCCTGTCATTTGCCATTTTCTTTACTGGTCTTTCCTTTTTCTATAAGAAGGAGCCCTTCTTGTAAATAGAATATTAGCCTACATTACAAATTGCAAACTCTATTTTTTAACTTATGACATCTTTTGCTACAAACAATTTTTTAATTGTTCTATGCAATAGAATTTATTAATCTCTTCTTTTACTGCTTTTAGATTTTTGAGTTAGTTTTAGAAAGGTCTTTCTACTATAAGATTATAGAGAAATTTGCCCATATTTTCTTCTACTTTTTTTTATCATTTCACATCTTTAAATATTTAAATTTTAAATGTTTTGCTCATGTGCTGTATGAATATCACTCAACTTTATCTTTTTCCAATGACTACACAGTTGTGCCAACATGATGCAATTATTAACTATAAAGAATAATGCCTACATATGTTACCAAGAATGTTACCAATGTGCACTATTTGACTCAGTAGCAAATATTATTTACATAGCCACACTGATATTATTGATATTACACCCTAACTACTTATGTAATAAAAATATTAAGCTCTGATTTTTTTTGCTTTTACTTTTATTTTCTAATTAGTTATACATGACAGTAGAATGCATTTTGACACACTGAAAACAAATGGAGTACAGCTTCTCCTTCCTCTGGCTAAACATGGTGTAGAGTCATATTGGTAGTGTAATCATACAGTATATAGGCTGATAATGTCCATCTCATTCCGAGGTCTTTTCCATCCCCACAATCCTTCCCCTTACTCCCCTCTGCACAATCCAATGTTCCTTTGTTCTTCCTCCCCACTCACCCCCCATTATGGATTAGCATCCACTTATCAGAGAAAACATTCAGGCTTTAGTTTTTCGGGTTTGGCTTATTTCGTTTAGCACGATTCTCCAGCTTCATCCAAATGGCAAATGCCATAATTTCATTCTTCTTTAAGGATGAGGAATATTCCATTGTGTATATGTACCACATTTTCTTATCCATTCATGTATTGAAGGGCATCTAAGTTGGTTCCATAGTTTAGCTATTGTGAGTTGAGCTACTATAAACACTGATGTGGCTGCATCACTGTAGCATGCTGGTTTTACATCCTCTAGATATAAATCATGGAGCAGGATAACTGTGTCAAATGATGGTTCCATTCCAAGTTTTCTGAGGAATCTCCATACTGCTTCTCAGAGTGGTTGCATCAATTTGCAGTCCCAACTTTTTCTCCACATCCTTGCCAACACTTATTGTTGCTTGTATTCTTGATAATTGCCATTTCTGACTGGAGTGAGATGAAATCTTAGAGTAGTTTTGATTTGCATTTCTCTAATTGCTAGAGATGTTGAACATTTTTTCATATGTCTGTTGATCAATGGTATTTCTTCTGTGAAGTGTCTGTTTAGTTCCTTCGCCCATTTATTGATTGGGTTATTTGGTTTTTTGATGTTAAGTTTTTTGAGTTCTTTATATACCCTGGAGATTACCACATGCACCTCAGATAGAGTTCCTCCCATTCTGTAGGCTCTCTCTTCATGTTATTGATTGTTTCTTTGCTAAGAAGCTTTTTAGTTGAATCCATCCCATTTATTGATTTTTGATTTTACTTCTTAAGGTTAAGCTCTGATTTTAATGAGAAAATGTAGTGGGGTAAAGTAGATGGTATAAGAAAGCTAAATCCATGGACTGGGGATATGGCTCAAGTAGTAGTGCGCTCACCTGGCATGCGTGAGGCACTGGATTCGATCCTCAGCACCACATAAAAATAAAATAAAGATATTGTGTCCACCTAAAGCTAAAAAATAAATATAAAAAAAAGAAAGCTAAATCCCCAACCACCATAACTGGAAGACAAGAGACAATATCATTTTTTATTGATTCTTTTTAGTTGTACATGACAGTAGAATCAGTTCTGATAAAATTATACATGAATATTTATATATTATTCTAATTAGGACACCATTCTGTGGATGTACACAATGGTGGGATTCGATTAGGTTTTTTCATATATGTAATTAGGAAAATTATGTCACATCTTTTGTGTTTTCACATCTTCAAATATTTAAATTTTAAATATTTTTGCTCAATGCTTTATGAATATCACTCAACTTTATCTTTTTCCAGTGACACTACAGTTGTAACAAGATGCAATTATTAACTATGAATAATAACAAAAATGCAATACAAAGATAAAAATCACAGTGTCTAGTATTCATTCCACTGTCTTTCCTATTAATAGCTGGCCTCCCCTTCACTTCATTCCCTGTTGTCTAATGTACTAACGTTTTCTTCTCCGCCCCTTATTGTGGTTTATTTTTCATGTATCAATGAAAACATTCGACCTTCAATTTTGGGAAACTGGCTTATTTCACTTAGCATGATAGTATCCAGATTCATCCATTTACTATTAAATGAACAGACAAAATCTTAAATTTACAGATCCAGAAATAGAATAAGGAAGTTTTTAGAAATGTGAAGCCAAAATTCTAGGGGAAAAAAATGTGTTAAAAGATTATTGCTAGGGCTGAGGATGTGGCTCAAGTGGTAGCACGCTCGCCTGTCATGCGCGAGGCACTGGGTTCGATCCTCAGCACCACATAAAAATAAAATAAAGATATTGTGTCCACCTAAAACTAAAAAATAAATATTAAAAAAGTATGATTGCTAGACTTCCATTTCCACATAAGATAAAGAAATAAGAACTAGATATATCCTCTCACATAAAATAACAACAAAAAGGACAAAATATATGAAACACATCAAGCATTGAAAGCAACAATTCCTGAGAAACAAGAAACAAATGGTGAAATTTATGACTGTCCTAGCCCACTGCCTAGAGTATTCAGGTTGTAGCATAGGGAGGAATACCCAAGGGGAGCCTGGCATACTCCCAGAGTTGAGGAAACAGAGCTAAGAGTTCAGGAAGATCAAGGCGACTATGATAGTAGGTGAGAGAGAGGTTGACGGAGAAACAACTCTAAGATCTATAAAGGCACCCCTTACTATTCAGCAGAAGACTGATCTGCATACACATATGAGGAAACTACCTCAAAGCCAGTAAAGAAGAATCTGAAAAGACTGGAGGAACAGTATGTGGTACTCAGTATCTGTTGAGAAACAGTATCTGTTGCCACAAGCCAGATGGTAGAGTTCTTATTTACCTGGCATTGGATAATCAAGATGGCCTTTCTCTCAGTATTACAGAATCAATTAACATCAGACTGAGTTGTCTTCTAACCATACCTAACAAATCATATAGGCAAAATTCAAAAGGATCAACTCTTTCCAAGTAACTTAACTGATTCTCAGAATAAAACTCAGAAGTATTTGGTATGATATGCAGAAGCTAGTCCAAAATAAGGGAGGAAAAAAGAGAGAAAAAGATAAAGGGAAAAGGGGAAAGGGGACTCTTGTGAAAATAGAAGAAAGATCAGTGGAACAGATGAAGGAGGTGGGGGATGCGATAAGGGAAGAACAATGGAATGAAAAAAAATGACAGCAAAAAGATCAGCAGAGGGAAGGAGGAGGGGAGGAAAAGGGGAAGTACTAGGGACTAAATTAGAGCAATTATATACTATGCTTTTATAATTATGTGAAAATGAATCCTAATGTTACATTTAACTTAAAATAACCAATTAAAAAATTATTTGGTGATCCAAAAACGTATCCAGTATAAAACAAGATAAAAATCACAATGTCTAATATCCAATCAAAGACTGCCAGGCAAAGCTGGGTATGAAGGCACAGGCTGGTAGTCCTAGCTATACCAGAGGCTGAGGCAGGAGGATCACTTGAGTCATGAGTTCTAGACGAGCTTGGGTAATATAGAGATCCCCATCTCAAAAAACAAAGATTATTACTAGGTATACAAAGAAGCAACAAACATGACCCGAGGGGAAAGTAATCTATTAAAATTGATCCAGAACAGACACAGATGTTTGAATAAGCAGACAAGGATTAAAACAGTTCATGTAAAAGCCTAGAAAATGCAAAATAACTTATAGTGACAGAAAGCAGTGCATGTGGGGGAAGGTGAGAGGACAGTGCAATGGAAGAGGGCTTACAGAGGGACACAAAAAAACTTGGAAGTGATAGATATGTTCACTATTTTGATTGTGGCAATGGTTTCATGGGTCAAAATGTAAGGTATACATTTTCAATAAGTACAGCATATCGTACGTCAATTATACCCCAAATAAGGCTATCTTTAAAAAAAATTGCCACCAGGGAGAAGAATTAGAAGCCAGAGAGGGAAAGAAGGGAAGACCATTGTTTTCTGGTTTGTTCCACGTCTTTTAAAACTATCTATGCTTTTACTTAATTTTAATGTATTCCTATGATAAAATAAAAATTGATTTTAAAGAATTTAGGAAAGGGATTAAAAATAACTGGAGGTAGTTTCATAGATGTGGTAAGACTTGAACTAGACCCTAGAAAGAGAGAAAAGAACTAAAATCTACTGAGCCTATTAAGTTATTGGACTTTACATTTTATATATGTTAACTTATTTGCTTCTCATAACCTCATGAAGTATTATTTTCTCCATTAAATCAACAATAAAAGCAGGCTAAGAGGTTGTATAATTTATCCAAGTTTGCAAATGATGAAATCAAGAATTTATTCTAGGCCTATCTGTACTTATAGTCAAAGTTCTTCCCACTAGATGCAGCAGTACGTTTGCACAAAGAGGTAAAAATTAATACTCTAAAAATTATATAAAAGGGAGTATTAAGTAAATTCCAAATTATGCAAATAACAAAGAAATTTGCCAAAATGGAACATGAAAATGTAAGGTGAGGAGCCACGCTGAAAGTTAGATAACCAAATAACAGTTATCAATGGCTTTAAGTAAAACTATATTTGTTGTATATTTTTACCATTCAGTAGAGTTGTAAGATGCAAACTAATGAAAATCTTTACTGATGACTGATATAAATGAATTGAAACTTAAACATACCCAAATAAACATATAATATTAAATTTAGCCAAGACATCAACAGTATGGAAGTCACGAATATTTTTCAAATGACCTTGAGGCCAGGGATGAAGGAAGGGTCCTAATCACTATAAGGTCCTAAGGACAACACAAAGTTTTTAAAACTTAAAAGAGGAATTACAAATCACAAACAAAGGCATTTGAGAGATAGAAGGACTATCCAGAAGAAAACATCTAAAGATAGAAAGATGGCAGCAGGCTATTCTGTGTATGGAAAAAGAATATCAACATGCTACCTAACAGAGGTAAAAATGGAAAGAGCTAGATAGGGATCATTCAACTTCCCTCTGCTCCAATTTGGCTTCCCTTTGTAATGTTTGTCTTTTTGTCTGTTTATGGCACCATACTTTAAACAAATCAGAGATACTAAAGCATTCAGAGAAGAAAAACAAAGGAATAATTTACTTATTATTAATTAAAACATGTTATATGAAAAATGGCATGACTATGCCCTCAAATATCTGAAAGATTATTAAACTAAAGGTGATGGGGCTGGCTATATTTCTAAAATACTCAAATTAAAAAATCAATGGCATTGCAAGAAAGAAGATTTAAGGCATTTGATATTCCATCATTCAAGCCATATAGTTTCTTTCAAGGATTTATAGGTGTATATTCCCTGAATTCTCAAGAAAATTATTGTGTTTTGCCTTTATGCTTAAAAAAATGACTTATCTATAAATGTTCTGGTCACTCTTTCCTTCAACAATTTGTAAGTTCTGTGCTGTTTCTTCCAAACTGATTGTGACTATGGAGAAGTTAAAAGAAGCCTAAATTTTCCCTTCTGGATGACTTGCTTTTTCTGTCTGGGTCTTTCTTTGTACTTAATGCTACATATTTGGGTAGCTAATGGGCTTCCAGATCAGATGAAAATGCTACACTGGTTGTTTCTCTGTATTAAAGCTAAGTCAACACGGGATTACTCTAAAAACATTTTTCACTCTTGAGACAGGGTGACAACTTGAACCTAAAACTAAAGAAATAATTTACAACATATCAAAGCATGTCTCATGCCTAGGAATAAATCTAACAAAGATATGCAAGACATAACAAAACTCTCAACAGATTTTGGGTATAAATTGATAATCTGATCCTAAGGATTATATGAAAATGCAAAAGACCACAAAGAGCCAAATCAATCTTATGTAACAAAAAAAAATGATGTATTTACCCTGCTAGTTATCAAGATAAATTAGGCAACGATGAATAAAGAGATAAGATTCCAAGACCAAACTAACATTTACAATCACCTGATTTACAACAAATGTTATCCTGCAATGTAGCAGGGAAAAGATGGTCTTTTCAGTAGAGGGTACTAGATGAACTGAAGATAATTGGAAATTATTTTGAAAATTTGTACTCCAAAAAAAATTTGTACTCAAAAAAAAGAATCTGGACCCTAAGCTCATATTCCTTACACAAAAACAATTCCAGGTATACTATAGATCTAAATGTAAAAAGTTAAACAAAAGTTTTAGAAGATATGGAAAAACATGTTCATGACCTTGGCATAAGAATAAAAAGCTGTTTTTTAAAAAGCTGATTTAAAGAATAATAAATATAAAATTATTTTGTAATTAAGAGACCATATAAATGATAGCTAACTTAATTTTACTTAAAAAAATAATATTATACATATAGGGCTGTGAATGCAGTTCAGTGGTAGAACATTCGTCTTACATGTGTGGGTCCTGGGTTCAACCCCTAGCAGCACTAATAATAACAACAATAATAATATACATAAAATAATTAAGAAGAATTATTAACTATAAGAGGGAATTTGAGCAATTAGGGACTAGCTAGTAAGACTTCTAGGTATAGAATCATATCATCTGCAAAATTAATGATAATTTGAGTTCTTCTTTTCCTATCTGTATCCCTTTAATTTCTTTTTGTCTGTCTGATTGCTCTGGCTAGAGTTTCAAGAACTATGTTAAATAGAAGTGGTGAAAGAGAGCATCCCTGTCTTGTTCCAGTTTTTAGAGGGAAAGCTTTCCATTTTTCTTCACTTAGAAATGATGTTGGCCAGGGACTTAACATAGATAGCCTTTACATTGTTGAAATATATTCTTGTTATCCCTAGTTTTTGAACATGAAGGGATGCTGTATTTTATCAAATGCTTTCTCAGCATCTATTGAGATTATCATATGATTTTTAACTTTGAGTCTATTGATGTGATGAGTTACATTTATTGATTTCTGTATGTTGAACCAACCTTGCATCCCTGGGATGAACCCTACTTGATCATGGTACACTATCTTTTTGATATGTTTTTGTATTCGATTTGTCAGAATTTTATTGAGAATTTCTGCATCTATACTCATTAGAGATATTGGTCTGAAGTTTTCTTTCTTTGACGTGTTGTTTTTGTCTGGTTTTGGAATCAGGGTAATACTGGCCTCATAGAATGTGTTTGGAAGTGTTCCCTCTTTTTCTATTTCATGAAATAGTTTGAGAAGTATTGGTGTTAGTTCTTCTTTAAAGATCTTGTAGAACTCAGCTGTATATCCATCTAGTCCTAGCTTCTGATGGTGTCTTCTATTTCCTTACTTGAAATCGCTCTGTTTAAATTTTGTATATCTTCCTAATTTAGTTGGGGCATATCATATGCCTCTAGAAATTTGTAGATGCCTTCGATATTTTCTATTTTATTGGAGTACAAATTTTCAAAATAATTTCCAATTATCTTCTGTATTTCTGTAGTGTCCGTTGTAATATTTCCTTTTTCATCATAGATATTAGTAATTTGAGTTTTCTCTCTCCTTGTCTTCATTAGCATGGGTAATGGTTTATCAATTTTATTTACTTTTTTCAAGAACCAACTTTTTGTTTTGTCAATTTTTTTTCAATTGCTTCTTTTGTTTCAATTTCATTGATTTCAGTTCTGATTTTAATATTTCCTGTCTTCTACTGCTTTGGGGTTGATTTGTTTTTCTTTTTTTTTATTTTTTTTTATTGGTTGTTCAAAACATTATAAAGCTCTTGACATATCATATTTCATACATTAGATTGAAGTTGGTTATGAACTCCCAATTTTACCCCAAATACAGATTGCAGAATCACATCGGTTACACATCCACATTTTTACATAATGCCCTATTAGTAACTGTTGTATTCTGCTACCTTTCCTATCCTCTACCATCCCCCCTCCCTCCCCTCCCATCTTCTCTCTCTACCCCATCCACTGTAATTCATATCTCTCCTTGTTTATTTTCCCATTCCCCTCACAACCTCTTATATGTAATTTTGTATAACAATGAGGGTCTCCCTCCATTACCATGCAATTTCCCTTTTCTCTCCCTTTCCATCCCACCTCATGTATCTGTTTAATGTTAATCTTTTCTTCCTGCTCTTCCTCCCTGCTCTGTTCTTAGTTGCTCTCATTATATCAAAGAAGACATTTGGTATTTGTTTTTTAGGGATTGGCTAGCTTCACTAAGCATAATCTGCTCTAGTGCCATCCATTTCCCTGCAAATTCTATGATTTTGTCATTTTTTAGTGCTGCGTAATACTCCATGGTGTATAAATGCCACATTTTTTTTATCCATTCATCTATTGAAGGGCATCTGGGTTGGTTCCACAGTCTAGCAATTGTGAATTGTGCTGCTATGAACATCGATGTAGCAGTATCCCTGTAGTACGCTCTTTTAAGGTCTTCAGGGAAAAGTCCAAGAAGGGCAATAGCTGGGTCAAATGGTGGTTCCATTCCCAGCTTTCCCAGGAATCTCCATACTGCTTTCCAGATTGGCCGCACCAGTTTGCAGTCCCACCAGCAATGTACAAGAGTACCCTTTTCCCCACATCCTCTCCAGCACTTGTTGTTGTTTGACTTCATAATGGCTGCCAATCTTACTGGAGTGAGATGGTATCTTAGGGTGGTTTTGATTTGCATTTCTCTGACTGCTAGAGATGGTGAGCATTTTTTCATGTACTTGTTGATTGATTGTATGTCCTCCTCTGAGAAGTGTCTGTTCAGGTCTTTGGCCCATTTGTTGATTGGGTTATTTGTTTTCTTATTGTTTAATTTTTTGAGTTCTTTGTATACTCTGGATATTAGGGCTCTATCTGAAGTGTGAGGAGTAAAAATTTGTTCCCATGATGTAGGCTCCCTATTTACCTCTTTTATTGTTTCTCTTGCTGAGAGAAAACTTTTCAGTTTAAGTAAGTCCCATTTGTTGATTTTTGTTATCAACTTTTGTGCTATGGGTGTCCTATTAAGGAATTTGGAGCCCGACCCTACAATATGTAGATCGGAGCCAACTTTTTCTTCTATCAGACGCAGAGTCTCTGATTTGATATCTAGCTCCTTGATCCACTTTGAGTTAACTTTTGTGCATGGCGAGAGGAGGGGATTCAGTTTCATTTTGTTGCATATGGATTTCCAGTTTTCCCAGCACCATTTGTTGAAGATGCTATCCTCCCTCCATTGCATGCTTTTAGCTCCTTTATCAAATATAAGATAGTTGTAGCTTTGTGGATTAGTCTCTGTGTCCTCTATTCTGTACCATTGGTCCACCCTCCTGTTTTGGTACCAGTACCATGCTGTTTTTGTTACTATTGCTCTGTAATATAGTTTTAAGTCTGGTATCGCTATACCGCCTGATTCGCACTTCCTGCTTAGAATTGCTTTTGCTATTCTGGGTCTTTTATTTTTCCATATGAATTTCATGATTGCTTTATCCATTTCTACAAGAAATGCCGTTGGGATTTTGATTGGCATTGCATTAAACCTATAGAGAACTTTTGGTAATATCGCCATTTTGATGATGTTAGTTCTGCCTATCCATGAACAGGGTATATTTTTCCATCTTCTAAGATCTTCTTCTACTTCTCTTTTTAGGGTTTTGTAGTTTTCATTATATAAATCTTTCACCTCTTTTGTTAGGTTGATTCCCAAGTATTTTATTTTTTTTGAGGATATTGTGAATGGAGTGTTTTTCCTCATTTCCGTTTCAGAAGTTTTGTCGCTGATATACAGAAATGCCTTTGATTTATGCGTGTTGATTTTATATCCTGCCACTTTGCTGAATTCATTTATTAGTTCTAGTAGTTTTTTTGTAGACCCTTTTGGGTCTTCTAGGTATAGAATCATGTCATCTGCAAATAGTGATAATTTAAGTTCTTCCTTTCCTATTTTTATGCCTTTAATTTCTTTCGTCTGTCTAATTGCTCTGGCCAGTGTTTCGAGAACTATATTGAATAGAAGTGGTGATAGAGGGCATCCCTGTCTTGTTCCAGATTTTAGGGGGAATGCCTTCAATTTTTCTCCATTGAGAATGATGCTAGCCTGAGGCTTAGCATAGATAGCTTTTACAATGTCGAGGTAAGTTCCTGTTATCCCTAGTTTTTCTAATGTTTTGAACATAAAGGGATGCTGTACTTTGTCGAATGCTTTTTCTGCGTCTATTGAGATGATCATATGGTTCTTATTTTTAAGTCTATTGATGTGGTGAATAACATTTATTGATTTCCGTATATTGAACCATCCTTGCATCCCAGGGATGAATCCTACTTGATCATGGTGCACAATTTTTTTGATGTGCCTTTGTATCCGATTCGCCAGAATTTTATTGAGGATTTTTGCATCTAGGTTCATCAGAGATATTGGTCTGTAGTTTTCTTTCTTTGAGGTGTCTTTGTCTGGTTTCGGAATCAGGGTGATGTTGGCCTCATAGAATGAATTTGGCAGAGCTCCTTCTTTTTCTATTTCCTGAAATAACTTGAAAAGTATTGGTATTAATTCTTCCTTAAAGGTTTTGTAAAACTCCGCTGTATACCCATCCGGTCCTGGGCTTTTCTTGGTTGGAAGTCTTTTGATTGCTTCTTCTATTTCATCTATTGTTATTGGTCTGTTTAAGTTGTGAGTATCCTCCTGACTCAGTCTGGGCAAATCATATGACTTAAGGAATTTATCGATGTCTTCACTATCTTCTATTTTATTGGAATATAGGTTTTCAAAATAATTTCTAATTGTCTTCTGTATTTCTGTAGTGTCTGTTGTGATATTGCCTTTTTCATCCCGTATGTTAGTGATTTGAGTTCTCTCTCTTCTTCTCTTCGTTAGCATGGCTAAGGGTCTGTCGATCTTATTTATTTTTTCAAAGAACCAACTTTTAGTTTTGTTAATTTTTTCAATAGTTTCTTTTGTTTCAATTTCGTTGATTTCCGCTCTGATTTTAATTATTTCTTGCCTTCTGCTACATTTGCTGTTGTTTTGCTCTTCCTTTTCTAGGGCTTTGAGATGAAGTGTGAGCTCATTTATTTGTTGGTTTTTCCTTTTTTTGAGGAATGACCTCCAAGCGATGAATTTCCCTCTTAAAACTGCTTTCATTGTGTCCCATAGATTCCGATATGTTGTGTCTGTATTTTCATTTATCTCTAAGAATTTTTTGATTTCCTCCTTTATGTCTTCTGTAACCCATTGATCATTCAGTAACATATTGTTCATTTTCCATGTGATGTAGGATTTTTCCTTCCTTCTTTTATCATTGATTTCCAGTTTCATTCCATTATGATCAGATAAAATGCATGGTATTATCTCCACCCCTGTATATTTACTGAGGGTTGCCCTATGGCATAATATATGGTCTATTTTTGAGGAGGATCCATGTGCTGCTGAGAAAAAAGTATATCCACTTGATGATGGTTGATATATTCTATATATGTCAGTTAAGTCTAGGTTGTTGATTGTGATATTGAGTTCTATAGTTTCTTTATTCAGCTTTTGTTTGGAGGATCTGTCCAATTGTGAGAGAGGTGTGTTGAAGTCACCCATAATTATTGTGTTGTGGTCTATTTGATTCTTGAACTTGAGGAGAATTTGTTTTATGAACGTCGCAGCACCATTATTTGGTGCATAAATATTGATAATTGTTATGTCTTGTTGGTGAATGGTTCCTTTTAACAGTATATAATGTCCTTCCTTATCCCTTTTGATTAATTTAGTCTTGAAGTCAATTTTATTCGATATGAGGATGGCCACCCCTGCTTGCTTACGAGGACCGTGTGCATGGTATATTTTTTCCCAACCTTTCACCTTCAGCCTGTGTATGTCTTTTCCAATCAGATGTGTCTCCTGGAGGCAGCATATTGTTGGATTTGTTTTTTTAATCCATGTTACCAGCCTATGTCGCTTTATTGGAGAGTTTAAGCCATTAACGTTTAGAGTTACTATTGATATATGGTTTGTACTTCCAGCCATGTTTGATTATTTATCTTCTTTTTTTTTTTTTTTTTTTAATTTAGTTTGTTTCTCCATGGTTAGCTTTCCCCCCGCCCTCTGTCTTTATAGAGGCACTTCCCACTGATGGTTTTGGTTATTGTTTTTCATTTCTTCCTCGTGTAGTGTTTTGCTCAAGATGCTTTGCAATGCTGGTTTTCTGGCTGCAAATTCTTTTAGCTTTTGTTTATCATGAAAGATTTTTATTTCGTTATCGTACCTGAAGCTTAATTTTGCTGGATACAGAATTCTTGGTTGGCATCCATTGTCTTTCAGTGTTTGAAATACGTTGTTCCAGGATCTTCTCGCTTTCAGCGTCTGTGATGAAAAATCCGTTGTTAACCTTATTGGTTTACCCCTGAATGTAATCTGCCTCCTTTCTCTTGTAGCTTTTAGTATTTTCTCTTTGTTCTGTATATTGGATATCTTCATAACAATGTGTCTTGGCGTTGGTCTACTGTGATTTTGTGTGCTCGGTGTCCTGTATGCATCTACAATTTGTATATCCGTTTCCTTTTTTATTTCTGGAAAGTTTTCTGTAATTATTTCTTTCAGCAGGTTACTCATTCCCTTGGTTTGAATCTCTGTACCTTCTTCTATCCCGATGACTCGTAGGTTTGGTTTCTTTATGTTATCCCATATCTCTTGGATGTTTTTCTCGTGGTTTTTAACCAGCCTTTCTGAGTTGGCTAGGCTCTTTTCAAGATGATATATTTTGTCTTCATTATCTGATGTTCTGGCTTCTACTTGCTCCACTCTGTTAGTGATACTCTCAATTGAGTTTTTAATTTGGTTTATCGTTTCCTTCATTTCTAGAATTATTGTTTGGTTTTTTTTTATAATCTCAATCTCCTGATAAAGATGCTTAACTTCTTCTTTTATCTGTCTATGTAATTCATTTTCAAAGTGTTCTTTCACTGTTTGGATTTGCTGTCTCGTATCTTCTTTAAGGTTCCATTCCATCTGTCTAAGGTATTCCTTGAGTTCTTTATATGACCATTTTTCTGCTGACTCTAGGTCCTCCTGAATATTTAGGCTGTCCTTCATTGTTTGTACTCCTTTTCTTCCTTGCTTTTTTATGCTGCTCATGTTACTTCTTGTTGTGTTTGACTGCTGAGTTACTGTTTACTCTTATAGATTTATTTGATGCTTGAGAGGAAAGATATTAGAAGGGAAGGGAAGAAGTCACTAAAGAGAATGAGAGTAGGCAGGTAGAATTCAAGGAAGGGGGAATAAGAAAATTGAAAAGAAATGAAAAGACAAAAGAAACAAGAATAACAAGGATTAGATAATAAAGAAAGAAAGAAAAGGAAAAAAAAAATTTTAACAAAAATAATAGTGATAATAAAAAATGAAAATTAAAATTTAAAAAAATAATAATAATAATAATAAAAAAAAAAAATTAAAAAAAAATAGAAACATTGAAAAAAAGTTAAAGACCAACAACAAATAAAAATTGAAAATGAAAGAAAAAGAAGAAAAAAAAAAAAGAAAAAAAAAAAAAAAAAAAATGATAATAATAATAATAATAAATGCAGTCCTAGAGTTCTATTAACTTCTCTTCCAGTAGGTGGAGCTGTGCCCACTGGGCCAAGCTTCTCCTCTCAATAGGTGGGAACCATTCACTGTGCAGCAGCTCTTTCTCCTAGACTGGGCGGGTCTCCAATCCTGAGTGTCTAGGGCCTTGTCTTGTGTTTCCTCAAGCCAGGCCGTGCTCACCTGTGGCGCTCACCACAATACTGGCTACACGCCAGGTCTGCTGCTCCTGGGAGCCCTGTTTTCATGAACACCTGGGCTCACTCTCCCTGTTTGCCTCCCTCAGACCCTAAGTTTGTAGAGCTTGGGGCTGAGATCCCCCAGCGAATTTGCTTGCCCTCCTGTAGCCACGCCCCCGGTAGCTGGTGCAAGAGACCTCAGTTGTCAGCACTGGTGGGAGCGGTAGCCGGGAGTTCCGCGCCGCGAGTCCCGCGCCACTCCTGATTCCCTCGGTCTGGTTATTGCGTTCACAGGAGAGCTGGGAGTGGCCCTTAAGTTTTCCCTGCTGTGTGGAGAGAGATGACTAGGGGATTACACACCTGTCGCGCTGGTTTCAATGCAGTTATCTCCTCCGCCCGTGACGCCATTTCTCTGCCATGGTTATATCCCATGCAAATGGTGACCGTTTGTTCCCTTTGCCGGGTGACCAATGCAACGGGTGGGTCCTGACTGTCTCTCCCAATCCCCGTTTCAGTCCTGTGGCCACTGCCTATGAAGGCTCGGTTGGCTTTTACCTCTGTAAGTTCCTAAGGGCCGGCCAATTATTTCAGCGGGATCGTTAGTGCTGAGTCACACGAAGCAGGCGAACCGGAGCTTAATTGCCTCCGATTCGGGCTCTGTGTGTGTGTTCTGAGGGGCCCAGCCTGTACACCCCAGATCCACGTCAGCTCAGCATTGCCTAGTGATCCTGAGCAAACAGCATTTAGACAGTTTACGGCTCCCTATGCCCGCGCAGTTGAAGATGTCAGAGACTTGATCTCTCTGCGCCTGCCACCATGTTACATCTCATCAATGATATTCATGTTGCCCTTACAGCTTCCTGGTATAAGCAAGTTCTTGGGATTATACAAACTGCTGCTTCTGTTTCCAGTCCAGATTTCTAGAAATGAAACCCTGCCGCCGTCGCCTCCCACGCTCACGAGCGCCGCGCTTGTCTGCGACCGTAGCAGAGCCGCCCTGGCCTCCGCAGCTCTTCAGCCCGGTGCTCGGCCCCTGGGGCCCAAGCGGCTGCCGCCGCGGCTCTCCGTCCCCCTCCTCCGGAGCACGGGTCCCCTGGCAGGGGGGTGCAGAACGACCCCAGAGCAGGCTCTGCCCGAAGGTGCAGCGGCGAACAGGCCACCGAGACGCTCGAGGCTGCAGTCCAGCCTTCGGAGGACAGGGCTCGGCACGCAGCCCAGCTCCAACCTCTAGGTGCGGCTGCCGGACAGTGTATACAGAGCCATCAAGACAGCAAGCAGAAAGCAAATGGCGGCTCCCGCGGAGTGGATTTTCGGCACAGAAACCACAGCCCCGCCAACAATCCCAATCCACAAACTCTCCCTGTATAAAAAATATTCAAAAAAAAACGAAAAAAAAAAAAGAAAAAAAAGGCGGGGCGCACTGAGCTTTCTTTGCCTCGGGTACTTACAATCCACTGCTGATTACACATTCAGCTTCTCCGCCTGGAGCGAAGCGAAAGAGGAAGCAGATGGGAGCAAAGCGCCCGCGGCTCTGAGCAGCCAAGCGTCTCTTTTTCGATTTCTTTGTTCTTCCTGCTCCTTGGCAAAGTGGTCCCCTACAGATTAACGGTGAAAGGAGCTCTAACAGACTGTGCGAAATCTCTATTAAAGCCGCTGCTTTGAGCACCACGCTCAGCACTTCAGCAACCCCCGTATGCAGCGGCCATCTTCTCTTGTTTTTCTTTTTCTAGGGCTTTGAGATGTAATATTAGGTTATTTATTTGTTGACCTTTTCTTCTTTGAAGGAATGAACTCCATGCAATGAATTTTCCTCTTAGAACTGCCTTCATAGTGTCCCAGAGAGTTCGATATGTTGTATAGCTGTTCTCATTTACCTCTAAGAATTGTTAAAATCTCCTCCTTGATAACATTCCACCAGAAATCTCCTAAAACTAATAAATGAATTCAGCAAAGTAGCTGGATATAAAATCAACATCCATAAATCAAAGGCATTTCTGTACACCAGTAACAAATCCACTGAAAGAGAAATTAGGAAAACCACTCCAGTTACCATAGCCTCAAAAAAAAAAAAATACTTGGGAATAAACTTAATGAAAGAGGTGACAAACCTCTACATTGAAAACTACAACACACTAAAGAAATAAATTAAAGAACACCTTAGAAGATGGAAAGATCTACCTGCTCTTGGATAGGCAGAATTAATATTGTCAAAAGACTATACTACCAAAAGCACTATACAGATTCAATGCAATCCCAATCAAAATCCCAATGACATTCCTTATAGAAATAGAAAAAACAATCATGAAATTCATCTGGAAAAATAAGAGATCCAGAATAGCCAAAACAATCCTTAGCAAGAAGAATGAAGCTGGTGGCATTACTATTCCAGACCTTAAACTATACTACAGAAAAATAGTAACAAAAACAGCATGGTATTGGCACTAAAATAAACCTGTAGACCAATGGTACAGACTAGAGGACACAGAGTCTAACCCACATAACTACTGTTATCTTATATTAAACAAAGGCACCAAAAATGTACATTGGAGAAAAGATAGTCTCTTCAACAAATGGTGCTAGGAAAACTGGAAATCCACATGTAACAAAATGAAATTAAACCTCTATCTCTCACCATGTACAAAACTCAACTCAAAGTGGATCAAAGAACCGAGGAATTAAACCAGAGACCTTGCGCCTAATGGAAGAAAAAGTAGGCCTAAATCTCCATCATGTCAGATTAGGCCCCAGCTTTCTAATAGGACTCCTATAGTGCAAGAGCTAAAACCAAGAATCAATAAATGGGATGAATTCTAACTAAAAAGCTTCTTCTCACCAAAAGAAACAATCAGTGAAGTGAATAGAGAGCCTACAGAACAGGAGCAAATCTTTATCAAAAGCACATCAGATAGAGCACTAATAAAGCACTTGAAAACCTTAACACCAATCAATAAATGGGCCAAGGAACTGAACAGACACTTTTCAGAAGAGGATATACAATTAATCAACAAACATGAAAAAAATGTTCAATATCTCTAGCAATTAGAGAAATGCAAATCAAAACTACAGTAAGATTTCATCTCACTCCAGTCAGAATGGCAGCTATTAAGAATACAAACAACAATAAGTGTTGGTGAGGATGTTGGGGAAAAGGTACACTCTTACATTGATGGTGGGACTGCAAATTGAGGCAGCCAATCTGGAAAGCAGTATGGAGATTCCTTGGAAAACTTGGAATGGAACCACCATTTGTATCCCACTCCTGAGTTTATACCCAAAGAATGCAAAAACAGCATACTACAGAGATACAGCTTTATCAATGTTTATAGCAGCACAATTCACAATAGCTAAACTGTGGAACCAACCCAGATGCCCCTTCAGTAGAGGAATGGATAGGGAAACTTTGGTATATATACACAAAGGAACATTACTCAGCATTAAAAGAGAATAAAATCATGGCATTCTCAGGTAAATGGATGGAGTTAGGAATACAATGCTAAGTGAAGAAAGCCAATCCCAAAAAACCAAAGGCTGAATGTTTTCTTTGATAAGAGGATGCTGACTCATAATGGCAATGGGTGGGGGGGGCAGGATGGGAGGAATGGAGGAACTTTAGATAGGGCATCTAGGTTGGTAGATAGGGCAAAGGGAAGGGAGGGGAAAGGAGGGAGGGCAAGGGGATAGGAATGATGGTGGAATGAGTTAGACATCATGTATAAAGACACAAATGGTGTGAAAATACTTTGTGTATAATCAGTGACTTGAAAAATTGTGCTTTACATGTGCAATATGAAATGAATTGCATTCTGACACCATGTATAACAAATTAGAATTAATAAATAATTTAATAAAAAAAGATGTAAAGGGAATAAAAGAATAGCAGGTGTGAAGGAGAGCCACTACCTCATAAAACTGTGAAAGGGCACTAAAGGAAGAGGGAGGCCCTCCATGACTGAGATGCAGACCTTGTTGGAGAGGGTATCCCTCAAGCTGCTGAGCTCCTATGCCTGGAGAGCTTGCTGAAAATCCATATGCCAGAGCCTATCAGAAATCTGCCCTCCACTGTGCCAGCAAAAGCTGATCACATAAAGGTATGATGCTGCTGACCAAACTTTAGGAGTTGGGAGCTAGGGAAGCCTGTGCAATGTAGGAGCCATATACTGTCTGTGTGGACTTCAAGGAAACTGGCACCCGAGAAGGTTGCCAGCACGGGAAAGGAAAATCTCTTCCTGCAATGTCTGTCTAGTGCCCTCTACTGACAAGGTTTAATATCCTGCTAGCTTTCAAAGGAAAAATAAGTCACAGGTCCATTTTGGCAGACTATATATATGATATGGAGGAAAGAGGTAATAAGTTCATAACTAATGCAACTATAAGACTATGTTTTTACCAAACATGACTAAAATTATTATTGGTGACAGTTCCCTAATCACCCAAATAATGATGGTTGTTTAAGATGATGAATTTTTTTTCTATATTTTCTACAATGTGGTTATATTGGGGTTTTTTTTTGCATTTTTATTGGTGCATACTAATTATACTTAACAGTGTATTTCATAGTGTATATGTACATAACATAATTTTCCGATTTCACTGCTCAACACCTTCCTTTACCCTCCCCTCCTGCTTCTGGCTAACTCCCTTCCTCTATCCTAATGGTCTCTCTTATGCTTTCATGATGTCCTTTTGTCCCCCTCTAGCTTCCACATATAAGAGAAAACATACAATACTTGTCTTTCTGTGTCTGGCTTACTTTGTCTACATGTTACTCTCTGCTTCCGTCAATTTTCCTTCAAATGACATAATTTTATTCTTTATTGGTGAATAAAACTCTGTTGTGTATATATACACCCCATTTTCTTTATTCATCATCTGTTGATGTACACCTAGGATGATTCCATAAATCAGCTATTGTGAATTATGCTGTAATAAACATGGGTTATGCATATATCTTTGAATATGCTGACTTTAATTCTTTCAGATAAATACCAAGGAGTGGTATTACAGCTGGATCATGTTAATTCCAGTTTTAGTTTTTTGAGGGACCTTCATACTGATTTCCATAGTGATTATACCAATTTACATTCTCACAACAGTATATAAGAGTTCCTTTTCCCCACATCTTTACCAGTGTTTATTCTTATTTGTATTCTTGATGAATGCCACTTTGGGGTGAGATGGGATCTCAATGTAGTTTTGATATGCATTTCCCTGATGGCTAAGGATATTGAGAATTTTTCATATAATAGTTTACAATGTGTACTGTTCATTCATCTTCCCACTTAGTAAATGGGTTATTTGTTGTTGTTTGGTACTGAGTTTTTTTAGTTCATTATATATTCTGGATATTAATCTTCTGTTGTAAGAGTAGCTGGCAAAGATTTCCTCACATTCTGTAGGCTGTCTCTTCACACTATTAATTGCTTCCTTTGCTGTACACAAGGTTTTTAATTTGATGCCATCCCATTTATCAATTCCTGTTATTAGTTCCTGAGCTATAGAAGTCATAGTCAGGAAGTCATTGCCTGTGATTACATACCAAAGTGTTTCCCTTATGCTCCCTTCTACCAGTTGTGAAGCTTCTGCCTTTATACCTAGGTCTTTGATCCATTTTGAGTTGACTTCTGTACAGGGTGAGAGACAGAGATCTAGTTTCATTCTTCTATGTATGGTTATACATTTTTCCCCAGCAGCATTTTTAAAAGAGGCTGTCTTTTCTCCAATGTATGTTTTTGGCCCCTTTGTCAACAATCAGATGACTAGCTGTGTAAATGTGCCATAGTGTCCTCTCTATTATTGTTTTCTAATTTATAATTAAAGTATCTTAAAGATAAATGATAAGTAATAAAGGTAAAATTACATTTACTAATTAGGTTTGGGATTAACTGCTCTCAGAAAATCTAATTAAAACAGTTTTTCTGGAAATGAAAACTAGAAACTAATTCATATGCCTCAAAAGTAAAGCATTTGTTCTAGAGGGTGACCTTTATGGATACAGATTTAAGGACTGAAAATCTGAAAAGTATAACATTTTTACACCCTCCAAACACATTCTCCTATTTATATAATACAAATTATAGGCCATATTGAAAACATTCCAAGTGATTTCAAGATTTATTAATAGGTAAAATCATCTTTCAGCAAAAAATACAAACTCAAATATCACAATATGGCAGAGAAAGTCAGGGGGAAAGCACAATCAACATACAAAAGGAAAAATTTAAATGAGAACTCTGAATGAAGATACAGAAGGAAGATGTTTGCCTCAGCATGGCAGCAGGTAGAGTCATTATGTTTAACAGTCTAAATAGTTCTCTGATATTTGGCAGAATATGTAGAGTCCTAAGGTGACTGGATAAACAATTTGGAGTTCAGTTGTATTTACAACCATATAATCACTACCCAGAGTTAAGGATCAAAAATAAAAGCATTAAAACCTGGTGAAGCTGAAAAGTTAATTTATGCTACTTCACTGCCACTGTGAAGAGCCCTCCTGCAGATCAACAAATGAGCTAGATAACAGTTATAACAGTTTGGGCCTGAAAAGCAACCCAGCACTTTCCCCAAAGCAAGTTCATTTATTTTATGGTCAAAAAGGGTGTTAAACATTCACAGAACTTAAGAGTCTTCAGAGCTGGAAGAAGTAGAGAGATTATCTAATTTAATCACCCCAAATTATAGCAAGCAACATTTTGTTCATATCCATTAACACTCTTTGGTGGTAGGCAATTTATTTATACTTAAGTTTGCCAACCCATAGAAGGGAAAAGGCAATGTTTAAATTATTTATATAATTAAGTATGAAATAATAAATATGATCAAATAATTCTTAGAAAGATCATTTTTTATATCAGAAAGAGCCATTATTATACAGAACTTCCAAAATCTTGCTCTGTGAAGAAGTAGGTTCTACTGAGAATAGTCTTGGTACTTGGACAGGCTCAAAAACCTTATCACAAAGGAAGAGATTTACCTTCCTATCTAGACCAGTAGGAGAAAGTTGTAATGTATTCTGCTTTACCTTAAATTTAAAAACAAAGAAATCATCTTAAAAATGCATTTTACCATATTAAGTACTCCTTACAATAACTTTTTATTAGGACAAATATCAGAATTAAAAACAAGAAACCAATACAGATGTGTCTCGCTTTTAAAAACATAAAGGGGTGCTGTATTTTGTCAAATGCTTTTTCTGCATCTTTCTAGATGATCATATGATTCTTTTCTTTAAGTCTATTGATGTGATGTATTACATTTATTGATTTTTGTATGTTGAACAAACCTTGCATCCCTGTAATGAATCCCACTTGATCATGGTGCACAATCTTTTTGATATGTTTTTGTATTCAATTTGCCAGAATGTTATTGAGAATTCATCACATCAATAGACTCAAGGATAAAAATCATATGATGATCTCAATAGATGCTAAGGAAAGCATTTCATAAAATACAGCACCCCTTCATGTTCAAAACACTAGAAAAACTAGGGATAACAGGAACATATCTCAACATCATAAAGGCTATCTATGCTAAGCCTCAGGCCAACATCATTCTAAACGAAGAAAAACTGAAGGCATTCCCTCTAAAATCTGGAACTATAGCCAAAGGACTTAAAAACAGCATACTACAGGGACACAGCCACATCAATGTTTATAGCAGCACAATTCAGAATAGCTAAACTGTGGAGCCAACCTAGATGTCCTTCAGTGGATGAATGGATAAAAAAAAAAAAATGTGGCATATATACACAATGGAATTTTACTCAGCATTAAAAAAGAACAAAACCATGGCATTTGCAGGTAAATGGATGGAGTTAGAGAAGATAATGCTAAGTGAAGTCAGCCAATCCCCCCAAAAAACAAATATCCAATGTTTTCTCTGCTATAAGGAGGTTGACTCATAGTGGGACTGCGAGGGAGAGCATGGGAGGAATAGATGAATTCTAGATAGGAAAGAGGGGTGGGAGGGAAAGGGAGCGGGTAGGGGATTAGCAAAAATGGTGGAATGTGATAGATATCATTATACAAAGTACATGTATGAAGACTTGAATTGGGTGTCAACATACTTTATATACAGAGATATAAAAAATTATGGTATATATGTGTATTAAGAATTGTAATGCAAAGGGGCTGGGATTGTGGCTCAGGTAGAGCGCTTGCCTAGCATGGGAGGGACCCTGGTTTGATCCTCAGTACCACATAAAAATAAAGGCATTGTGTTCTGTCCATCTACACCTAAAAAATAAATATTTTTTAAAAAGAGTTTTTATTTTATGTATGTATGTGATTGTATGACCAATATGATTCTACAATACGTATAATCAGAAAAATGAGAAATTATATCCCATCTGTGTATGATATATCAAAGAATGTAAGTGCATTCTGCTGTTACGTATAAATAATTAAAACAAATAAAAAAATTTTTTAAATGATAAACACAAATTCAGCTCAATTTGACAAACATTTATTAAGTATTTTCTATGGACAAGGGCACTAAATATGGAAGCTAGGAAGAAAAATTAAGAAGTGAATAACATTGATTTTCATCCTGAAAAGTGTATTTACAAGATGAATGAACAACTAGCAAAGGAGGAGGTCAGGGCTGAAGAGCATAAACCACAGTACTCAGGGTAAGGGTAGAGAGGGAACCCTAGATGGATTTAAAGAAGGTAAAACTTGAGCTGTGTGTTGAAGTTAGAGAGATGCAGGATTTTCATCACTACTGATATAAGTCATCGTATTTTCTTTGGAATGTATATAGTAGCTTAAATATATACATATTAAGTTTATTAGCTTAAAATTGGTTTTAAAAATATACATTATACTTTCACTTTACTACATGCAATTTATAACTAAAAATATTTTTAAAGCAAATATTGTAAAAATGAAAATGTACATATCAAATTCACAAGGAAGTATATTTTAAGATTGGGAAGAAAGTAAGTACATGATAGTAAAGAGAAAAGAGCTCAGGAGCTCCAAATCAGTTACGGCTCAGGTTAACTCTGGCTAACAAGATGGAAGTTACAGGAGAGGGAAAAGTCTCAGCAAGAAGAGCACTGCAGGTGTAGGACCTTGGACCTTTGAAGTCCAAAGAGGCACACTGAACAGTCTTTTAATAAAGAAGTATGACAAAGATGATATGGGCCAAAGAACAAGGGAAATAAAATGGTCCTGAACACTCTGGAGAAATATTTAATGAAATGAAGATTTCAGATTTATCTAAACAGCAAAAAGGGAAAATTTCCAAACCATGCTCAGGAATGTACAGTTAATATTGAAATGACAAACTCTATTTTGATAACTTCTATTTTCCTCTTCATTTTTAACTGAAACTTCCCTTTCAGGGACCAACTCAAATCCTACTTGTATTTGATGAAGATTTTCCTAATCACCCTACTGAAAATGACCACTCCCCTTATAGCACTTATTATTTAACTTCTTGCCTGGCACTCAGCACAGATGGCCTTGCACAGAGTTTTCACTAAATTAGGTCAATATATGTTTCATCACCTCATTTATGGCAGTGAGCTTGCATTCATTCACTCATTCAATAACAAATACTAAGCAACTACTACTGAAAGGCACTACATGAAGGAATACAAAAAAAAAATCAGTCAGACTGCTCTCACGCAAATTAAACTAGTAGCAAATTTACAAAATGGTTAAGATATTTAAAAGCTAAGATATTTTTCTTATTTTTGCTGGGGTAGAACTGGGCATCAAACCCAGGGTTGCACTAGCACTGAGCTATATCCCTAGACCTTCTGAGACAGGGTCTCATTAAAGTTGTCCAGACTGTCCAGAAACTTGTGATCCTCTTGCCTCAGCCTCCTGAGTAGCTGTCATGTGGTAAAGAGTTCTTTCTTAAAGTAGACACAGAGGGATTTTTTTTTTTTTTTTTTTTTTTT
>NW_026000174.1:11707750-11723939 GCF_001458135.2 Marmota marmota marmota
TTGAGGATTTTTGCATCTAGGTTCATTAGAGATATTGGTCTGTAGTTTTCTTTCTTTGAAGTGTCTTTGTCTGGTTTAGGTATCAGGGTGATGTTGGCCTCATAGAATGAATTTGGAAGTTCTCCCTCTTTTTCTATCTCACAGGAAGAATTTCTGAGAGTACAATATGCTCTTGGAAAAACTACCCAGCAACTTATTTTTAAGAGTTTACTCCTCAAAAAACTAGGAATGGAACCACCATATGACCCAGCTATCCCACTTCTTGATAGGTATCCAAAGTATCTAAAATCAGCATATTACTGGAATGTACCCACTTCAATGTTTATAGCAGCGTAATTCACAATAGCTTTCATGGAATCGCCCAGATGCCTGTCAATTTATGAATGGATAAAGAAAATGTACTACATACACAGAAAGGGATTTTACTTAGTCATAAAAAAGAAAGAAATTATGGCATTTGCTGGTAAATGGATGGAACTGGAGAACATCATGCTAAGTGAAATAAGCCAAAATCAGAAAGTCAATGGCTGAATGTTTTCTTTCATATTCAGAAGCTAGAGTAAATAAGGAAAAAAAAAAAGCAGGGGATCCCATGAAAACAGAAGAGAGATCAGTGAAGTAAAGGAAGGGGATTGAGGGGGAGGGAGGATGGATGAGAAACAGTAGAACAGAACTGACCAAACCATCCTATCTATATATAAGAATATACCATAGTGAATTTCACCTTTACATTATTATAAATTACTACTAACTTAAAGAACTGTAAATAAATAGAAGAAATACTGGTAGAATACAGGAAAGAGAATAGGGAGAGAGAAAGTGAAGTACTGGGGATAATATTGGAGCAAATTATATTCTATGCGTGTATAATTATGCCAAAATGAGCCCAAATATTATAGATAACTATAATGCACTAATTTAAAAAAATTTTAAGAGTTTCCTCCTTAGTTGGGACAGGCAGCAAGTTAAAAGATCTTCTACATCCCCACATTAGTGTGGCAATTCTCACACTAATCCTAGATTCTTTGTCTGAAAAATTAAGAATTAGGACTCAAATTTTTAATAAGTACTCTTTTGGATACTTGTACTGTGGTACAATGGTAAAGACAAAGCATCCCTATTTAGGCCAAGTATACTATATACTGAATCAGAGAAAGCTATTTTCCAGAGAAACAAAAAGGCAGATGCGGCAGATAGTGGCAGACATGAAACACTATATGGTAGCAGAGACTGTAGAGACTAAGGATTATGATTTTCCAGACCTAAGAATCATCATTGCTTTTATAAGTTTAAAAAGCACTATTGTGCCCATTGAAGAAATTCTGAAAACACAAATACAAAAATCAAAATCCCATAAGCTCTCCACAATACCATTAATACTCTCATATTTTTCCACCTAATATTTAAAATATTTAGGATTATACTATATTTAATATGAATGCTGAATTTTCCTCTGAACATAATCACAAATATTCATCTACGTAATTTAATGATCTTTGAAAATAATGTTTTGATGCCAGCATAATGTTCCACCATATAATAATCATTTACGTAATCATTTCATTTGTGGGCACATTATGTAATATAACCAAACTGCTTTCTTGTATGGCTAGACCAACAATACTTCTATAAGCAGTGTATAAGGGTTATTGACTAGTTCATACCTCAGTGACATTGAGAAATATAATTCCTTATTTAAAAGGTAGTAAATTATTATCATTATTGTTTTAATTTATATATTTTTCAGTTACTGAACTATTTTTGTATTTATTAATTTTTCTTTGTGTTTATTAATAGTATATTCTTTTTTTGAAATGTTTATTAAAGTTAACAACTTTGAGCCATGAATTTCTTATGTACAGATCAGACACAATATCTATTTTTGTGATGATAAAATACTTTAAAAAAGTAAATTGAGTAAATGAATAACAAATGTTAATTCTTTAAGATTTTGTTCCAGTCTAATAAAGTGAAATATCTTAGAAAAATATATTTATGTCACAGTTTATAATCATTTGTTTCTAACAGATTCATTGGAATTGTATGTCTTTAAAAAAAGCAGTAAGAAATGATTACTCTATGATCTATCTGTGAAAATTATAGATAAGCAGCAATAGTTTCATAAATTGAAGTCTCTTGGCTTATTTTATTCAACTCAAAAATAATATGGTGATTCTAAACAGTTAAAGATCAAGGTGATATCAAAAGTATTCAAGAAAGTCAGCTACATGTACATTATTTAATGTTCATGTGAGTTTAACAGTCAGTCATCCTTGTTGCCAAGAATATGAAAGAAGAACCACAGAAACAGATATAACACCACCAACAGCACATCCACTAAAAACAAATTAGCTAAATAACACAGGTTTCATAATAAATTCATTTGAAATAATGCCTACAGATTGCAATCTACAGAAGACTTCCAACTGCAGCAATCAGTGGATAATGACAATGATAGGAGTCAATGCTATTCCTCTTAACTCATTCTGTCCCAAGTGTTCAAATTCTGCAAATATTTCAACAAAACTGACACACACATTAAAATACAATGGAAATCATAATCTAGACCTCATATATTATGTTAATATTATATAACTATGTTCCTATTATTATTAAAACATAATTATATATTAAAGTTTTATAGCTATTCTACATCTAGGACTATGGGATAAAATGGGTTAAGAACAGGTTCCTGGTCCTATATATCATCTATCTAATATAAAGAATATTTGTTTCCTGAATTTGTACCTAGTAAGGTAGGAGTCACTTTAAAATGATGAGGCTTTAAATCACTGGGGTATTAAACTAGCTATCTAATAAAATTACTGATCCACTCCTGTAGAAAATGGTGGGGGAAAAAACACTGGAACATAAATTAATTAAACATGTTTTTGCTGCTATACAACATGACCATTTTAGAACTATAAAATTCAGTAAAAAGAAAAATGTAGCAAATACACCAGGCACTTTAGAATTTGATAATTGTTTACATTTTGTATGTACAGATCAGACACAATATCTATTTTTGTATTCTGTATCAAGTTTCTTGTTTTCATTTGGTAAGTAAATTATTTCAGATAAAGTCAAAGTCACCCATCTTTCTAGTTCAATTCCTTCATACATACCCAGAAGCGATGGCTAGTGTTAATTTGTGTGTGTTACATTTTGGACATGGTTTATTCCCTAAACGTTTTATGTGCTAGAAGCTTGGTCTCAAGTGTGGTGGTGTGGAGGTGGTGAAACCTTAAAGAGATGAGGCCTAGTGGAAGGTAATTAAATCATGGGGTACTGCCCTCAGAAGGAATTAATGCTAGTCTCAAGGGGTGAATGAGTTATTATAAAGAGGGGATTATTATGAAGCAAGCTCACCTCTCACCTTTGGCCCTGCTGCACACACCCATTTCCCTTTCTGCTTATCTTATGCTGTTATGTAGCCAGAGGGCCCACACCAGAGGCTGAACACATGGACCACATGATCTTGAACTTTTAGACTCCTTAGCTGTGAGGTAAATAAACTTCCTTTCTTTATAAATTACACAGTGTCGGGTATGTCATTGTAATTCAATAAAAAACAAGTTTACATAAATGTGTGTCATAAACACATAGCTTTTTTATTTATATATGACAGCAGAATGGATTACAATTCTTATTAACATATAGAGCACAATTTTTCATATCTCTGGTTGTATACAGAGTATATTCACACCAATTTGTATCTTCATACCTGTAGTTGGGATGAATGTAAGGACATTACTCCAGTGAGTATTTCTGTTGTTGCTTGACCTTCTGCCTCCTATGATAGCCCAGGACCACTTTTGGATAATAATGATTATCACAGTCCACCATCATTAATAACTCCATCTCCCCTCCCTTCCCCTCCAACCCCTCCTTCCCTATCTAGAGTTCATCTATTCCTCCCAAGCTCCCGCTCTCTATCCCACTATGAATCAGCCTCCTTATATAAAAGAAAACATTTGGCATTTGGTTTTTGGAGATTGGTTAACTTCACTTAGCATTATCTTCTCTAACTCCATCCATTTACCTACAAATGCCATGATTTTGTTCTCTTTTATTGTTGAGTAATATTCCAGTGTGAATATATGCCACATTTTTTTATACATTCATCTATTGAAGGACATCTAGGTTGGTTCCTCAGTTTAGCTATTGTGAATTGTGCCGCTATAAACATTGATGTGGCTGTGTCCTGTAGTATGTGTTTTTAAGTCCTTTGGGTATAGACCAAGGAGAGGAATAGCTGACACTTCTCAGAAGATGATGTACAATCAATCAACAAATACATGAAAAAATGTTCACCATCACTAGCAATTAGAGAAATGCAAATCAAAACCACTCTAAGATTTCATCTCACTCCAGTCTGAATGGCAGCTATTATGCATACAAACAACAATAAGTGTTGGTGAGGAAGTGAGGGAAAAGGTACAATCAAACATAGCTTTAGCACATATTCTGCAAACAGCTTTTATCAATGAAAATTATAATTAAGAGATCTATTAGATAAGTAGATACTATAGTTCATTTCTTTTTATTTCAAGATATTATGCTATCATTGGAATACAAACCACATTTTATTTATCCATTCCTCCACTAATGAACATTCTAGACTGTTTCCTATGTTTTTTTCTGTTAAACAATATTGCAGTGAACATCCCTACTTATACTTCTCTATGTACATTTACACAAGTGTCTTGCTGTATTATGCATATAAAAGAGTACTCCTACTTGAAGAAGGAAAGAAAAAGAATAAAGAAATGAAAAGTGGTCCTGGGCTATCATAGGAGGCAGAGAAGGTCAAGCAACAACAGAAATACTCACTGGAGTAATGTCCCTTACATTCATCCCAATTATTACTGCACTATTTATTTGTTTTTTGGGGATTGGCTAACTTCACTTAGCATTATCTTCTCTAACTTCATCCATTTACCTACAAATGCCATGATTTTATTCTCTTTTATTGCTTCTTGACTTCCATGATAAAAATAAAAATACTTAGAAAAAAGAACAACACATGCTACGTGTATTATGGTTACACGTGTCAAGAGATAGTGTCTTTCTTTTTTTTTTTTTCTTTAGAAAAAGAAACTTTTTTTGTAGTTGTAGATGAACAGAGTTGCCTTTATTTTATTTATTTTTATGTGGTGCTAATGATCAAACCCAGTGCCTCACACATGGTAGGCAAGCACTTTGCCACTGAGCTATAGCCCCAGCCCATAGTGTTTCATTTTTTTGATAGAGAAATATTTTTGATAAGTTCAATATATTTTTTAATTTAAAGGTAAGTTCGCCAGGCATGGTGGCGCACACCTGAAATCCCAGAGGCTTGGGAGGCTGAGACAAGAGGATTCCAAGTTCAAAGCCAGCCTCAGCAAAAATGAGGTGGCTAAGCAACTCAGTGAGACCCTGTCTCTAAATTAAAATTTAAAAAAGGGATGGATGTTGCTCAGTGGTTGAGTGCCCCTGAGTTCAATCCCTGGTACCCCCCAAATTTTTTTTAAATAAATAAATAAAGGTAAGTTAATACACAATAAAAGGTTTATCTTCTAAATTACATTTTAAAGACATGAAAGTGTTATGTTCACTGAGCGATCACAAAATATTTTGTAATATAATGCATAATCATGTTTTCACTTAACAATATATGTATATGTAGATATACAGCAAGAGGACAGTCTGGAGGATATATATAAAATAACTAACTGTTCATAAGGAACTTTCCATGAGGCCACAGGTGTGGACTGAGGGACAGGCAATGAACCGTAGGAGCCAGTACCATGGAGACCATCCACCTGTCTGTGCTGTTTAATTATGCCCAGGGACCTACTTGGGCCAGGCCCTATTTTTACAAATTTCATTTTATAATGGAAATTGAGGAAACAAGCATTTTATAATGGGCAAAATAATCACTGCTGATTTTCATTATCTTTTTTGTTTCTTGGGCATTTTCTGTATTTTTCCTTCCCAAAAAATTTGAAGAGATGAAATTTACTTAAGTACTTCCCCAAGTCTAAACTATGAGCTCCATGAAGACTTAACCTGTTTCTCACAGGCTTAACATTGTACCTGACATATTGAGAGCAACCAATCAGTATTTGCTAACTGATTCAATGTGCTTTACAATAAAGAAGTAATTACTTTTTATATAAGAAAAACAATAAAAGCTACATTATCATAAAGGAAATCCATGTGAACATAACACCAGTTTTTAAAAAAACAGCATACTATAATTGAGGTTAATATAAAATGATATTATAAGAAGGGAGATCAGTAAAGTAGAGCAAGCTGATCAGGGAAAGGGAGGTATAGGAATGCGAGAAAGGGAAGGTACTGGGGAATGAGACTGATCAAATTATGTTACATACGTACAAATATAGCATAATGAATCCCATTATTATACATAATTATGATACACCAATAAAAATTTAAAATGGTATTATAAAAACACTTGATTTGGTATAGATGGTAAAAATTTCACATAAGAGATATTTAAGTATGCCTTAGAGAGTTACTAGAAATTAGACAAGTGCAGAAAATAGTATTCAAGACAAACAATGTATTCATGTTCAAAGGCAAGAAGGAACATGGTGTGCCTAGGAAACCATGAGAGATAATTTACATTATGCTTAGGGACAAACTGTGTTGGGAAATAAAGCTATTAAGATAAACTGCAAGTGCCAGGCAAAGTGGCATATGCCTATAATCCCAGCAACTTAAGAAAGTGAGGCAGGAAGATCACAAGTTTAAGACTGTCCTAACAATTTCCTAAGATTCTGTCTCTAAATGAAAAATTAAAAGAGCTGGTGATATAGTTCAGTAACAGTCCCTAGGTTCAATCTCTATGGTGACATAGAGAACCTGGGTAGAGGGGGGATGTAGAAAGTGAACCATGAATAAGGCAATCATGAAGCTATAAAAGAATTTGTTAAAATAAGGCTGGGAGTGCAGCTTACAGGTAGAATGCCTGCCTGGCATGAGTTTAATCCCCAGTACCTCCAGCACATACACAATCATTAAAACAATATGATATTGAGATGAGAGAGTTAATAAAACAGGTTGGAAAGTTCAGATATATACCCAAAATATATACAGGATTTAGTATATAATAATGCTGGCATTTCAAATCACTGAAAGTAAAGAGGAAGTATTTAGTAAATGATAATAAGGCAACTCGGTAAAACCATCTTGAAAAAAAAAATAAGTTGAATTCTTTCTCCACATTTCAAATACAATGTTATATTCCGAATACATTTTTCAGTGTGTAGGAATAAAGTATTAAAAGTACTAGAAGGAAAAAATACTATCTGATCAGAGCAACCTAAAACATTCCACTGGGAATATCCACCTTGAATTCCTGATAGAGATAAGATTTACTACACAGATCCTAATGGTTCCATTCAGAGATGAGGCAAGCCTGTGTACAAATTAGGCTACTGGTGAGTTTTTCCCTTGATGTCTTTCACATTTTCAATGTTTGCCTGTCCATTCTTTCTCTTACTGTACCATATCCTCTGCCTCTAAATGAAACTCTTAGATAGATAATGCACTGTGAAAACACATGAGTCTTTTTTAAAATACCCAAACTTGTGAAATCATTACAATAATATTTTCTAAACACTTTCATAAATATAAAAATCAGCCCCATGCTCAGCCCAAATTCTTGTTAATAAAATTTTTTAAAATTCTATACTTCATACTGCTTTATGATTTATAAATACTTTCACATCCATTTACAGTTAATGACCCTGTAAAGAGGTAGTCTTCACCATTGAGAAATTGAGGCTTAAAAAATTAAATGACTTGTCCATAGTTGCTCAGCCAGTAAGAAGCAGCACTAGATTCAAATCTAGCTATAAGCATATTAGTTGTACTATGCTGCCTCCCAAATCTGCAACATTTTGCCTATGATATCTCTACAATAACTTTGTGGGTTTAAGGTAATACTTTTGTATTCTTATAAGGTTGATGGAAACAAAGTCACAAAAGTATCTGTATTATTCAAATAAGCAATTTGTTTCTTTTTCTTTCTTTCTTTTTCTTTTTTTTTTTTCTTTTTTTGTACTGGGGATTGAACTCAGGGGCACTCCATCACTGAACCATATCACCAGCCCTGTTTTGTATTTTATTTAGAGATAAGGTCTCACTGAATTACTTGGCACCTCACTTTTGCTGAGGCTGGCTTTGAACTCATGATCCTGCTGCCTCAGCCTCTTGAGCCTCTGGGATTATAGGCATGGGCTACTGTGCCCAGCAGCAATTTGGCTTTTTTTGTTTGTTTGATTTTTAGTTGTAGTTAGACACAATACCTTTATTTTATTTATTTATTTTTATGTAGTGCTTAGGATTAAACCCAGGGCCTCACACGTGCTAGGTGAGCACTCTATCACTGAGCCACAACCCAAGTCGGCAATTTTTTTTTAATATTTATTTTTTAGGTGTAGATGGATACAACACAATGCCTTTATTTTTTATGTGGTGCTGAGGATCGAATCCTGATCCCACCCGTGCTAGGGAAGCGCGCTACCGCTGAGCCACAATCCCAACCCCGGCAATTTGTTTTTAATAGTAATATATGATGTTGAGATTAAAAGATTGAACATGTTTGTTCCTTCACTTCACAGCCATTTAAGCTCTTGTTTTAGGGTTTAAGCACTGTGTTAGGTAAAGCTTACAGTTTTGTAAAAAAAAAAAAAAAAAAAGAAACCAGACATTCTAAAGCAGAAAAATAACATTTCAGTTCATGAAAAAAAGAAGTTTTAATTTAATTGCATAATCTGATGTTATAAATTCTTAAGAATGCCATTAACCAGCATTTATGCAATGTTTGCATGAAGTCATTACTTTATCTAATTTTTCAAAACAAACCTATGAGTTATTTTTAATCCAATTTGACAGCTGAAGAAAAATTAGGCAATTTATCTTTACCTATGGAAAATCTCAAGATAAAGTCAGGATTCAGATACAAGGATACTGATTATATATCTCTATTTTCTTTCCATTTTAAAAGCTACTTATCCTTATGTTGATCTAAATTAAATATCTTACTAAAATTTTTGGTTAAAAATCCAGAAAATGGAAAAATTCATAAAAGATTTGCTTATGTTATCATTTTAACTACTAATTTAGAATTTTAGTAAAAACTTAAATGTCTTAGTGGTGATTTTATTTTCTTCCTTATTGACAGATAAAAATTTATTGAATTACAGCTGGGCGAGGTAGTGCACACCTGTAATCCCATTGGCTCAGGAGTTTAAAGCCAGCCTCAGCAACAGGTGAGGTGCTAAGCAACTTCAGAGACCCTGTCTCTAAATAAAATACAAAATAGGGCTGGGGATGTGGCTCAGGGGTTGAGTGTCCCTGAATTCAATCTCCCTGGCACTCACCCACCCACTAAAAAAAGAAAGAAAAAAATTATTTAATTACAGATCATTAACTTCCTTGTGATTTAAAATATATTTCAAAGAGTGTTTTAGCAAATGAAATAAAAATCAGTAATTTCTTTTAGTCAGCCATAAGAATCAATGTGAATAATGAAACAAATAATTTAGATATACTTAAACATAAAATCTTAGTTGTGGATTCCTATTGAAAATGTATAATTAGTTGTTTATGTTTAGCAGTATTTCATTCTTCAACATTAAATGAAATATATTTAATAAAAAATAGTGGAGCTGGGGTTGTAGCTCAGTGGTAGAGTGCTTGCCTAGCATGTGTAGGGCACTGGGTTCGATTATCAACACTGCATATAAATAAAGGTCCATCAGCAATTAAGAAGAATTCTTAAATAGTTTTATGAATTTATTTAAGTTCTTTGGCAGTGTTTAATCAAATTCCCAGAGTAGTAAACAAAAAATTAAAGACTATAAGTGGAAGTTTTAAACTTTTAAAAAGTTCCCAAATCTTTCAAATGAACTATGCTAGTTCTACCAGAATTCTTTAAGCTAACCTGCACTGAAACAAGATACTTTTTTCCAGGTATTCATTGCCCAATTAGCTTTTAATAAAGATAGATAGATAGATAGATACAGAGAGAGAGAGAGAGAGAGAGAGAGAGAGAGAAAGATGGATGGATGGATGGAGGGTAAAGCAGGCAGGCCGACTGCTTTGAAATAAATCATAGAAAATGGAATAGGTCAGCCAAGACAAGTGTGCCATGGTACCAAACAGAAGCTTCTCTGTGATCCAACTTGAAAGAGTAGTATTGTTAAGCCTCCCCCAACCCCGCCACACACATATCTAGAATATTTCCATGGTCTTTCTCATTAAGCTTTAATCTAGATACTGAATTTGTTATTTTAAACTTTGTGGTCATTTTATTTAAAAAAAAAAAAAGAATGAAAAGTGGAAAAAAAACAAATTAGATAAAAAAAGATGAATCAAATAGTAAGGTACTAACATCTATTGAGTTTATATAGACTAGTGACTTTATTCATACAATGTCTTTTCATATAAAATGTCACCTGTGAGTCTGTTATTACACTCGTTTTACATGTCAGAAAACTTGAGACCCAGCAAGACTGAGGAATTTGCTCAGTACTACATAGCTCCTAAATGAGAATGTCTGGATTTAACCTCCTGTCATATCTCTTGACAATAAGCTGTGTCCTCTGACCACATCAGCTAAAAAAATTGAAGGAAAAAAAAGAAGACACAGGACAGAAAAGACACAATCAAGAGTGTTAGTCTATATTAATAATTCCCAGGAGGCAAGCAAACCATATAATTCTGGCAATTATACTGCACTCATCTGAAACTCTACAAAAATTTATTCATTTGTATTTTATATGATTAAGGAAATGATACTATTTCAAGACAATTCTTTCACTGCCATAATGAATCATTTATGTTCTATTCTATTTACCTGTTTTTTTATTTTTAAGTTTATACCCTAGCTAGCACAAGGGAGAAAATCCATTGCACAACACTAAAAATATATACAGTAAGTATTTAGTACATATTTGTTTGTATATATTTGAATACTTTGTATACTTACAATGCCTTGAAATAATAAGTACTTGAATAACTAATATGGTTAGGCTTCAGTGATACTGAATTTTTTTTACGGATTTAATATATTTTATTTTTTATTGATTTTATTATTTTTTTAAATACATTACAACAGTGGAATGCATTACAATCCTTAATACACATATAGAGCACAATTTTTCATATCTCTGTATATAAAGTATGTTCACATCAATTTATGCCATTATACATGTACTCTTTTTTTGCATTACAATTTTTAATACACATATATACCACAATTTTTCATATCTCTGTATATAAGGTATGTTGACACCCAATTCAAGTCTTCATTCTTGTACTTTGTATAATGATGACCATCACATTCCACCATCCTTGCGAATCCTGTTCCCCCCCCTCCCTTTCCCTCCCAGGAATAAATCTAATCCTCCCATGCTCTCCCTCCCTACCCCACTATGAGTCACCCACGTTATATCAGAGAAAACATTTGGCATTTTTGGGGGGAATGGCTGACTTTAATTAGCATTATCTTCTCCAACACCATCCATTTACCTGCAAATGCCATGATTTTGTTCTTTTTTAATGCTGAGTAATATTCCATTACGTATAAATGCCACATTTGTTTTATCCATTCAAATGATACTAAATTTAAAGTTGTTTTGGGGTTTGGTCTGGAAAACAGTTCTACTTTAATCAGATATTTGGTCAACAAACATTCACTAAGAACTCAATTTACATAAAATAAAATGCAAGGGACATACAAGTTAAAACTAAAAAGTTCTTTAGCTTGGGATATTATCAACATAGTGGAGAAAATACATTTTTTCTTTGCAGTACTGGCAATTAAACCAGGGCCTTGTGTATACTAGGTAAGTGCTCTATCACTGAGATACATCCCCAGACATTTATTAAATTTTTTTATCTTACCAAATTTAATTGTTACCTGTAATCAGGTCAGTATAGACCAGTTTTCTTGTTTCTCTATGCTAGAGAGTGGTTACTTTTATATTTAATTTATCTGCTTACTAGGTAGCACCCACAAGCACCTCAGCTTTCTCTAAGGGATTTCAGATCCAGCATACATTCAAGACCTCATGCCCCTGAGTAAAACTCAGCCTCTTGTGGTAGAGACAGGCAGCTTGCTGCTCTACTACTTGCCCTCTGTGCAATAGTTATAACCAAATTGATCCTACCAAATTGCTAGGCTACCTCAAACTTGCAATCCTCCTGCCTCAACTTCTCGAGTAGCTGAGATTATAGGAAGGAGTGTATTACCATAGACTAGAGAAAATACACATTTTTATAATTATAATATCTGAAAAGTACAGGTACATCATTCATTCATTCAGAGAGCCTCATGTACTAAGTACTGTAATAAACCCTGTGATACAGCAAAACAAGGCCACAGGACTTCTTCCCTTGAAGACTACACACTTCAACATGGCCTCAAAGATTCCCTACATCTCCAAAAATAAATGAACTCTTGGTAGAAAATCACAAGCATACACAAGGAAACATGTGGCCATAAGCAAGAATCAGCAAAACAAATGATAATTAGACAAACAAAAATGTAAGATATTGAAAGCTATTGGATACAAATTATTAAATAAGTACTTTTGAAGTATATAAAGAAATAAAAGAGCAACAAAAAATAACCAAGGGGGAAAATTATCATAAGTAACCAGGTAGATTTTTAAAAAGAAACAAACAAAAACCTCTAGAAATGAACGACATTTAGTTTTTTCAAAAACTAAAGTGAAACTGACTTTAGAAGAAAAAACATAGGCTGTATTAATTAGAGAGAGAGAGCAAGGATAAAGCAAAAAACATTCCAGACAAAAAGGATAATGCATGCAAAAACACAAAACTACAAAGCTGAATTCTGTGTTTGAGAAAATAAAAGCAGTACCATATAAAGTACAACCATTTAGATAACCAAGACATTATATTAGAAAAGGAATCATGGGGCAAATCATAAAAGTCTCCATGTACTATGGCTTCAACTCTGTACTCCAAGTATGGTGATACTGATGAACTGACATTCCTTCACAGCTTTAAGAATAAATATTCATGGGGCCGGGGTTGTGGCTAGTGGTAGAGTGCTCGCCTAGCATATGTGAGGCACTGGGTTCAAACCTCAGCACCACATAAAAATGAAATAAAGATATTATGTCCACCTACAACTAAAAAATAAATATTTTTTTAAAAAAATATTCATATGTAGTAAAGAATATTTCTGGGCTGGGGATGTGGCTCAAGCGGTAGTGCGCTCACCTGGCATGCATGTGGCCCGGGTTCAATCCTCAGCACCACATACAAACAAAGATGTTGTGTCCGCTGAAAACTGAAAAATAAATGTTGGAATTTCTCTCTCTCTCTCTCTCTTTAAAAAAAAAGAATATTTCTATTCTGAAATATATATATCCTTGGCTAAAAAAATAAAGAAATAGTTATTTATCAATATGAAGACACAATATTCTCATTATGAATGCCTACATACGCTGGGGAAATGTAATTAATCTTTAAGTGCACAGCTTAGCTCTAAAAAAAACTAAAGATCTGTATGGAGAGATCAGAGGAAATTGAAAACTAAAAGGTGACTGGGTTATGACTATTCCACAGAGGGCAGGTAGTAGAGCAGCAAGCTGCTTGTCTCTACCATAAAAGGCTGAGTTTCACACAGGGGCATGAAGCCTTGAACCACACATGAATATATGCTGGATCTGAAATCCCTTAGAGAAAGCTGAGGTGCTTATGGTGCTACCTACTCAGAGATAAATCAAATATAAAAGCAACCACTCACTAGCACAGAGAAACAAGAAAACTAATCTATATTGACCCGATTTCACAGGTAACAATTAAAAATAAAGGCAATAATTATCTCACTTGAGGATACAAAAACAAGGTGTAGGGGCTTGGATTGTGGCTCAGCAGTAGAGCGCTCGTCTAGCACGTGTGAGGCCCTGGGTTCGATCCTCAGCACCACATGAAAATAAATGAACAAAATAAAGGTATTGTGTTCAACTACTTCTAAAAAATAAATATTAAAAAAAAAAACAAGGTGTATAACAAACAGATTCAAGTGGCCCTCGTATTCCTTGTCCCTGGTGTCTATAACATTCTGTAATTCCTTCCTTTTGTGGGTATAGACAAAACCTGTTACTTGCTGCTAACCAGCAGAATACAGCAAGGTCCACCATATGACCCAGCTGTACAACTCCTTGATATTTATCTTTAAAGAATTAAAATCATCATACTATATATAGTAATACATGCATATCCATGTTTATAGCAGCACAATTCACAATAGCCAAACTATGGAACCAGGCTAGATGTCCATCAATAGATGAATGGATAAAGAAAAGGTGACGTATATACAATGGAGTTTTATTTAGCCATAAAGAAAAATGAAATTATGTCCTTTCCAGAAAAACGGATGAAACTAGAGACCATTATATTAAGTGAAATAAATCAAACTCAGAAGTCATATGCGGAAGCTAGATAGGGAAAAGGAAAGGAAAAGGTGGAGAGGGGGAATCTCATGGAAATCAAAGGGAGATGAGTAGAAGAAATGGTACAGGGAGTGGGAGGAGGGGAAAGGGGAAGTGCTGGGAAGTGAGATTGGCTAAATTATATTGTTATATTGTGTGCATATACAAATATGTAGCAACAAATCCCATCATTGTGTGCAACTATAATGCACCAATAAAAATATGGGAAAAAAAGAATCCAGCAAGGTGACAAGACATAATTGACTATATATGTATATACGATATTACTTAAGAATATACCCATCTTGCTGGGGTCTCTCACTCTTTTGCTGGCGTGGAAGAAGCAAGCTACCAAATTGTGGGCTGTACATCTTGCTGGTTCCATGTAGGAAAGAACTGGGGACAGCCTCCAGAAGCTAAGGACAACTTCTATCCAAAAGCTAGCAAGAAACTGAAGCTCTGTTCAACAACCACAGGGAAACGGAATATTGCTAATATAGTCCTCCCTCTTTAAGATTCATATGAGACTACAGCCCCAGCAACACCTTGATGGCTGCGAGCAGACTTTGAGACCCCAAACTAAGGACCTAACTAAGCTAAATCCAGACTCCTAATCCATAGAAACTAAAATTATAAATGTCTGATGCTTTAAACCACTAAGTTTGTGGTAGGTAGTTATGCAATAAAAAAGACTAATACAAGATGAAATTAAATACAGGATAGCAGCATGTAAGTTGGGAGGAGGGTCATCAGGGTTAAGTAGATTCCTTGAATTGTTTTTAAAAAGGGGAAAAATATTAACTTTATACTTTATAAAGTCATATATGCATTTTAAAAATTTCTAAAGTTGGGCACAGTAGTACACTGTGTAATCCCAATCACGAAGGAAGCTGAGGCAAGGAAGACTGAAAGCTCAGGGCTCACTGGGCAAAACATTAAGACCCCCATCTCAAACAATCAATTTAAAGTAACCAATAAAAGACTAACTAGAATAAACCAGTAGCTTCCAAACCACAAGGGGAAAAGATATTAGAAGAAAAATTTAACCAATAAAAAAGAAGGCAAAAAAATAAAGGGAAAAAATTCTTCTAAATGTAGGATAAGTAAAAGCATTACAAATGATACAAATAAAAATCTATTAGTAATCACAGTAAATGTAATAGAAAGTCAAAGAAATGAGACTGGATTTAAAAAACAGAAACAACTATATGTTATTTACAAGATAAATACTTAAAATGTAAAGATTTTTTAAAAATTGCTGAAGATAAGAGATTAGGGAAAAAATTTAATTAAGCTGGGCATAGTAGCACATGCCCATAATCCCAGTAGCTCTGGGAGGCTGAAGTAGTAGGATCACAAGTTCAAAGCCAGTCCCAGCAACTTAGTAAGGCCCTAAGCAACTTAGTAAGAACTTGTTTCAAAATTTAAAAATGCAAAAAATAAATAATAAGACTGGAGATGTGACTCAGTGGTTAAAGGTCCCTGGGTTCAATCCCTGATACCAAAAATTAATTCATTTTAGTCCTAATATAGTCTTAATTAATTAATTAAAAGGGCTGGGGATGTGACTCTGGGTTCAATACCTGGTACCAAAAAATTTAAGGCACAAATCAGTATAAAGCTTAAAATTGTCCTTAGCTTAAACAACTTCAACTTCTTCTTTCTTTCCTCCTCCTCCTCCTCCTCCTCCTCCTCCTCCTCCT
>NW_026000174.1:11726391-11741302 GCF_001458135.2 Marmota marmota marmota
AAAAAAAAAAAAAAAAATGGTAACATCTAGAACCAAAGGGATTACTGAGAAGCACTGAATAGTAAAAGAGACGCAGACAGGCTCTTAACAAGGAGTACACACTTGAAGAAAGGGAGTTACACAAAATAAGTTCCCATTTCCACAACTTTTAGCCTTTGGTCAAGGGCAGCTGACAGCACACAAGAAGTAGGGAAAAGTAACACCACAGGCTTGTGTGCTGTCAGTTGCCCTTGACCTAGGAAACCAGAAAAGTGAAGCCAGGAAAAACATAGCCAGTGAGAGAATGGAGAATTCCTGAAAGGCAACAAGACAAGGAAGAGATCCCCAAATTCTGTCTGCCCATATCCCTGATTGAACTCTGAACCAACATGAATCTAACAGACTAAAACATGTTCAGCTAAAGATAGAAGAGAAGCTGGCCAAGAGATGCTGGATCAGAAGTGCTGGCCAAGAAAGAGTTCATAGGTCAAGTCAAGTCAGCCAGGATGACTGCCAGTAAAAACAATAGAAATAATGCTTACCTAACAATAGAATCTCCAAAATTAACATTCATTAGATCCAGAATAAAGCTTAAATTTATCCAACATATGAAGAAACAGGAAAATGAAACACATTCTCAAGAGAAAAATAATACCAACTAAGATTGATCCCAAGGGATCACCCAGAGATGTAGGGAAAAACGAAATAAGGATTTTAAAGTTTTTATAACTACCCTCAATGAATTAAAACAAAATATGATAATAATAAAAAGATAGAAAATCTCTGAAGAAAAATAGAAATGATAAAAAAAGAACTAAGAGAAAATTCTAGAACTGAAAAATATAATATCTGAAATACTTCATCCACTAGATGGATTTACTGGACAAATGTGAAAAAAGTAAGTGAACTTGAAGACAGATCAATCAAAATCACCCATTCTATACATGTACAGAAAGAGAGAAAAAAAAGATTTTTTATTAAAAAAAAATAAACAGATCCTAAGAAACCCATTAAATTACATAAAACTTTCTAACATCCTGTAACTAAAGCAAAAGAATAGAAGAAAAAAATGAGACAAAATATTTGCATGTATGTTAACCAAAATTTTTCAAAATGAAAAAAAAATGTATAGATACAAGAACTTGAACCCAAGGAAACAGATAATATCTGGAAAATAACACTGGAGAGGAATTCAGATATTCAAACAAACAACAGTGAAGAGCACCAAAATTGGTAAACTGCAGAAGACAATTACTTTGTCTCTTACCTTTAAATTTATTTATAACATTAACTTTTAATATATAAATGTTCTGAAGTTTATAACACATGTAGATGCTATAACAACTATAGAATCAAGATCAAGGTAGGTAGGATATACACTGTTGTCTTTTCCTTCAAGCATCTACAATTAAGGATATACAATGTAATCCCTAAGAAAAGTTAAACGGAATTTTAGGATTAGGTGGTAATAATACAATCAATATTCATTTTTTAATTTTAATTATTGTACTGTGGTTAATAGGACAACATTCTTATTTGAAGAAAATACACAACAAAGTATTAAGGGTAATAGAAGACTTTGTTGGTAATTTACTTGAAATGAGTCAGAAAAAAATATTTTGAATTGTATTACAACTATTCTTTTCACTGCACACTATATGGAAAGAATCAGGAAAATGTAACCCACTTCCCAATGAAAAAAATCAGATTTTGAAATGAGTATAAGGGTGGAATTAACAGATAATAATGATTTTTTAAAAACCTCTTATCAATATGTTCATGGCTTTAAAGGAAAATATGAATATAACCCAGAGAAAAATATAAACAATAAAAAATTAACTTCTAGAGTTTAATAATGCAGTATCTAAAGTGAAAATTTCACTGCATGTGCTTACCAGTAGATTACACATTTCAGAAGAAAAAGATCCATGGCTGGGCATGATGACACATGCCTGTAACCCCAGTGGCTTGGGAGGCTGGCTGGGGCAGAAGGATTGAAAGTCCAAAGCCAGACTCAGCAACTTAGCAAGGCCTAAACAACTTAGCCAGACCCCGTCTCAAAATAAAAAGGTGGGGTATGTGGCTCAGTGGTTAAACACTCCTGGGTTCAATCTCTGGTACCAAAAAAAAAAAAAGGAGGAGGGAGGGGGAAGGGGAGGAAGTAGAGGAGGAATAAGAAGAACCATGAACTTGAACCCAAGGAAACAGATAATATCCAAACTTAAGCTGGCATAAAGTGGGAGAGAGCAAAATGACAGATAAGATATAATATCAGACTACTTAATATAATGCTAATATATGTATAACTGAAGTACCAGAAAAAAGAGGAAACAAAAACAAAGTAGGATAAATAATAAAGCCAGACTATTTTCAATCTTCCAGATTTTATTTTTTTTTTAATAAAAATCAGTTCAAAGATCTAAGATTAAGAAAGTCCAAGAGAGATATCCATATATATACTACCACCCTATCACCAAGGAACATCACAATAAAACTACTCAAAACCAAAGATAAAAATAATATCTTAAGAGCACAGAAAAAAAAGGGCAAGAGAGTAAGAGATAATTAAAAATTATAACTTTTCAAACAAACAAAAGCTGCAAAAAGAGACAATGGAGCAAGTTTTTAAGTAGTAAGAGAAAATGACTGTCCAACAAAAATTCTACAGCCAGCAAAAAGATGCTTCAAATATTGAGGTGAAACAAAGATATTTCAAACAAGTAAACTGACAAAATTTATTCAGGTATACCATTTTCAGTATTTTCAAGAAAAGTTCAGGTATACTATTTTCAGGTTCTAACATCATACATGAAATGGTATGATTACTTGAAAATAGACTATAGTAAATTTAAAATGTATACTACAAATTGATAACAACCTCTAAAGAAATGAGAGATGGGGCTGGGGATGTGGCTCAAGCGGTAGCGCGCTCGCCTGGCATGCGTGCGGCCCGGGTTCGATCCTCAGCACCACATACAAACAAAGATGTTGTGTCCGCCGATAACTAAAAAATAAAAATATTAAAAATTCTCTCTCTCTCTCTCTCACTCCTCTCTCACTCTCTCTTTAAAAAAAAAGAAAGAAAGAAATGAGAGATGTAGCAGAAAACACATAGAACACATGTAGCAGAAAACTCATTTCATTTTGATATAGACAAGATGAAATGAAACATTAGATGCAGCTAGGTGAGTTGGTGCAAGCCTATAATTCCAGCTACCCAGGAGGCTGAGGCAGGAGGATGGCAAGTTTGGAGCGAGCTCCAGCAACTTAGCAAGACCTTGTTGCAAAATAAAAAATAAAAGAGCTAGAGATGTAGCTCAGTGGGAAAGCACATGTATGAGACACCAAGTTCAAACCCCCAGTACTAGAAAAAAATAACAAAAAACTATATGCATACACACTCTTCTAAATTAATTTAAAAGAAGGCAGGAAAAGAGGGAAAAAATAAAGAAGAAATGAAAAAAAATAAGATAAATAGTAAGACAATAACCCAACTATACTGATATTATATTATCTAAAAATAAACAATATATGCCAGTTAAGCAGCACAGATTGTCAGACTAGACAAAAAAAAAAAGCAACCCAATTTTACAAGAAAAGCACAATAAATATGACATAAATAAGCTAAAATTAAAAAGTTAGAAGAGAAGAACCATACAAATACAAATTCCAAGAAAGCTGGGTGGCTACTTTCATGTCAGAGAAAGTAGACTTCCGAAATGAAGATATTACCAGAGAAAAGGTAAGACATTTCACAGAGATAAACAGTCAATAGTTTAAGATTACACAGGTTGAGTATCCTTTATCTGAAATGGTGGGACCAGAAATGTTTCATTTAGATTTTTTTCAGATTTATCCTTATGTCTGCTTTAAAAAAAAGGGGCGGGGGGAGGAAAAATTGTAGCATAGAAACTGTAATGCTTCATTTTAGGAGCATCATTTTATCTAGGCTCTTTCTTTATCATTTTGTATGTGTAAATAATAAATGAAAGTCATAACAAGTTTTTATAGTTATATTTTAATACACATAATTCTGGAGTTTAGTTTTTGTCTTCTGACTCTATCCCAGTCATTCCCACTTGCTATTAAAAGCAGCTTGCTCTGAAGCTGGGTACAGAGGCACACACCTGTAATCCCAGCAGCTTGGGAGGCTGAGGCAGGAGTGTTGAGAGCCACAGCCGAAGGGGCCCCAGCAACCTTCCAGCTGCCAGCAAACTTCCAGCTGCCGGCTGATGATTGGTTCACAGCGGCCCCAGCAACATCTAGCTGATTGGCTCCTCTGCGGTGATGCTCATTGGGCTGTTTCCCTGCCCTTTCAGACCACGGAGCTGCTCATTGGGGGACTTTTTTGGCTCCGCCCACGTGACCCAGCCAATCGGCCTCAAGAGCAGGAGGATTGTGGGAGGTGGGGAGAAGCTTGTGTGGGAGAGAGAGGCTTGTGGAAAGCCGGTGGTGGCAGTTGAGGCTCTGAGGATTTTTCCTGAGAGGCTGTTTTGTTTGGCGTGTGTGGTTCTAAAAATAAAGTTAGTTTCTTTTGACAAGTGGCTCCTGATTGTGCCCAGCCAGACTGCGGCATTTGGTGGCTCGCACGGGGAGCGACTGAGGGTAAGTGATAAGGTAAACTGCTCGCCCCTGAGGGCAGGGCGAGAGGATGGGTAGCCATTTTAAGATTCCTCTTTTGTTTTGCTTCACTTTTGTTTTAAGTTGCCTGTCCCTGGAGATGAGTGAGATGGAAGAAAAACCGCTCACATCTGAGGAACAGATAGGGAGAAAGGACGGATGGACATTTCAGGAGGCTATTATAATGATTTTGTGTTGTTCCAATTTTGTTTCACTCTGTTTCAGTTTTGTTAGGCGTTATCTTGTTGGGTTGTATTATAGTAGAAATACGGGATCAGAAATTAGTAAAAAACAAACTGAAAGAGTGTTAAGTAAATTGTTAGAGGAAGGAGGCATCTCAGTAAAATCAAGAACAATCAGGGCATACGTTGATACAATACAAAAATGTAGCCCATGGCTTTTTAAGGAGGAGTTGTTAAATATATCACAATGGAACCATCATGGTGAAGATTTAAAAAGAATAGAAAAGAAAAGCCCAGGGACTCTGCCAGTTGGCACATTGCCATTGTGGACGTTCATATCTTGTTTGCTTAGTCCAAAGCCTTCAGTTCAGACAATGGTAGAGGAAGAAGAAGACATAATGATTCAAGTAAAAGAGAAGGTCTCTCAAGTTAGTCAGACAGAGGAAAAGATTCAAGTAAAAGAGAAGGCCTCTCAAGCTAGTCAGACAGAGAAAGAAAGTGTAAAACAGAAAAAGCCATCAGGGGGAAAGTTACAACAGGAGACTGCTACTAACACCTTTCTATCACCAGAGGACGTAAGTGTCCAACTAACAAGGCCACCTCCATATGCTGGGAGGTCCCCAACCCCCGCAGTTGATAGTTGGGATCCTGAGACAAGATCTCAAATATTAACATGCCCTGTATTTGAGGCAGGAGGGCAGCGATTTTACCAAGTTTTAAATTTCAAAACAGTGAAGCAGCTAAAAGAGGCTGTAACAACCTATGGTCCTCAAGCACCCTTCACTGTAAGCATGGTCGAATCCATTAACAACTTGAACATGACGCCAGCAGATTGGGCTAATATGTGTAAAGCTGTGCTAAATGGAGGACAATACCTGTTATGGAAGGTTGCCAATGAGGAATTTTGCAAGGAGACGGCTAGGCGAAATGCAGCAGCTGGTTATCCTCAGAGAAATCTAGATATGTTGTTAGGAAAGGGACCTTATGAGGATCAGCAGCAACAAATTGCATATGATCCTGGTGTATACGCACAAATTGCTGCAGATGCAATTAAGGCATGGAAGACTTTACAAGGACATGGAGGTTTACAAGGTCAATTATCTAAGGTAATACAAGGAGCTAATGAACCTTATGCTGAATTTGTAGATAGGCTTATTCAAACAGCTACCAGAGTTTTTGGGAATACAGAACAAGCAATGCCATTACTAAAACACCTGGCTTATGAGCAAGCGAATCGTTGGTGCAGAGATATCATTAGACCATGGAAACATGAAGATTTAAACACATATATTAAATTATGTAGAGACATTAATGAACAAGAGCAAGTCGTGGCAGCTGCAGTAAAACAGGCTTTAGATGCCAGAGACATTAATGAACAAGGGCAAATTGTGGCAGCTGCAGTAAAACAGGCTTTAGATGCCAGGCCAAGAACATGCTACAATTGTGAACAAACAGGACATTTTAAAAGGAATTGCCCCATTGGAGGAGGGTTTAACAAAACTAGGTATCAAAGGAGTAGAATACCAGGTATTTGCCCACGATGCCGTAGAGGGAGACATTGGGCTAATGAATGCCGTTCTCAAACCACCATAGAGGGTACTCCATTATCAAAAAACGAACAAGGACCAGGTGTTTATCCACGATATCGTGGAGAAAGGCATCGGGCTCCATTGCCAAAAAATGGACAGGGGGGCCCAATGCTCCGGGGCCCAAAACCACAAATATACGGAGCACTGGAGGAACCCAGCAACCCCATCAGGGTAGTGCCCAGGACACATTGTCCATCAGATCCCTCATCAGACAAACCAGAGGGAGCGCAGGGTTGGACATCTGCGCCTCCGCCAGAGCAGTACTAACTCCAGAGATGGGAGTTCAAATCATTCCCACAGGGGTGAAAGGACCTCTTCCCAAAGGAACAGTAGGCTTATTATTGGGACGCAGCTCTTCTACTCTAAAAGGACTTATGATAAGTCCTGGGGTAATTGATCCCGATTATGAAGGTGAAATAAAAATTATAGCCAGTTCTCCAAAGGGTATATCAGTAATTTCACCAGGAGATAGAATAGCACAGTTACTAATAATACCCAGCCTACATGATAAATTTTCCAGTCGTACTGTAGAAAGAGGTTCCAAGGGATTAGGCTCCACAGGTGTAGATTGGGCTATGCTTTCTTTAAATTTAGATTCTCGCCCCATGCTAAAACTAAATATTCAAGGACATGAATTTAATGGGCTACTGGATACAGGTGCAGACCTTAGCATCATCTCTCGTCAAGAATGGCCAAAACATTGGCCATTACAACAAGCCACTCAAACGCTTCGAGGCCTAGGAGTGGCGACTAATCCCCATAGAAGTGCAATGGTATTAGATTGGAAGGATCCTGAAGGATGTGAAGGAACTATACAGCCATATGTATTGGATCATCTTCCCGTAAATTTATGGGGACGAGATGTCCTAGATCAATTAGGTTTGACATTAACAAATAACATCAACCAAAATGCACCCACTATTATGACTAGACAAGGTTTTAGGAAAGGAAAAAGATTAGAAAAACAAGAACAAGGTATAGCAGCACCAATACAAATAGATCAAGGAACAGACAGACATGGGTTGGATTTTCAGAAAGGGCCACTGAGACAATAAAAATTACTTGGAAATCAGAAAGACCAGTATGGGTTCCTCAGTGGCCCCTGACTAAAGAAAAGATACAAGCAGCCCATGACCTGGTCAAACAACAATTAGCAGAAGGACATATACAACCTTCTGTATCTCCCCATAATACTCCCATTTTTGTCATCAAAAAGAAATCTGGTAAATGGAGATTATTGCAAGATTTAAGAGCCATTAATAATGAGATGGTTATTATGGGACCTGCTCAATCAGGGATTCCTCAATTGTCTGCTTTGCCAAAAACCTGGTATGTTTTAGTTATAGATATTAAAGATTGTTTTTTTTCAATTCCAATTCATCCTGAGGATAGTCCACGTTTTGCATTTACTATCCCTGCACTGAATCATGAAGGTCCTGATCAGAGATATGAATGGAAAGTACTCCCTCAAGGGATGGCTAACAGCCCAACTATGTGTCAAATTTATGTTAACAAAGTAATCCAGCCACTTAGAAATCAAAATCCTGAACTACAAATATTTCACTATATGGATGATGTATTATTAGCACACAAAGATAAAAACACATTGCTAGAATGTTATGCCACACTTACAAACTTATTAAAAAATTATAATCTAGAGATAGCAATAGATAAAGTACAATTAAATTTTCCAATTAATTATTTAGGAGTTCTATTATCCTCAACCATGGTCCGTCCACCAAAAATTCAAATACGAGTAGATCAACTCAAATCACTTAATGACTTTCAAAAGTTATTAGGAGACATAAATTGGATAAGGCCTTATTTAGGTATACCAACAGGAGAGTTGGGACCTTTATTTGATATCCTAAAAGGTCCATCAGATCCAAATTCACCCCGAATGTTAACGCCTGAAGCAAGAAAGGCATTAAAAATCATTGAAACATATATGGAAAATATGCATTTGGATAGAATTGATATAAGTTTGCCTTTATTATTTATTGTACTACCAACAAAAAATATTCCTACAGGAGTATTTTGGCAAGAAGGTCCATTATTATGGATACATTTATCTTATTCTCCTAACACTATTCTTACTAGGTATCCTGAGGCTGTAGGACAATTAATACTCAAAGGAATAAAAGCAGCAAAGGGAGTGTTTGGAATTTCTCCCAATAAAATTATTACTCCATATACTATGAATCAAATTGATGAGTTAGCTAATGAGTTAAATACTTGGGCAATAATCATGTGCAAATCTAATGTTTCATTTGATAACCACTTACCATCTAATCCTTTATTGTCTTTTTGGTCATTGCATCCTGTAATTTTTCCAAAAATGACAAGAAAAACACCTATCATGAATGCTCCAAATATATTCACTGATGGGTCAAATAATGGTACAGCAGCAGTAGTTACCCCTGATCAAACTTTTACATTTTTAGTACCCAAACAATCAGCTCAAAAGGTAGAGCTTAATGCAGTTTTACAAGCTTTTGTGATGTTTAAAGATTCTGTATTTAATTTATTTTCTGATAGTCAGTATGTAGTTAATGCTATAGTATCTCTTGAAGATGCTGGTAGGATTTCCCCTTCTTCTACTGTTTTCTCTTTGCTTTCCACTATACAAAGTCTAATCTGGGACAGAAAAGATCCATTCTTTATAGGACATATCAGGGCACATACAGGATTGCCTGGAGCCCTTAGTTTGGGCAATGATTTAGCAGATAAAACTACACATGACATACATATTTTCTCTACACTAGAAGAAGCTATAAATTTTCATAAAAAGTTCCATGTCAATGCTAATACTTTACAAAAGCGTTTTAAAATAACTAAGGAACAAGCTAGACAAATAATAAAACAATGTCAAAATTGTGTGACCTTTTTACCACAAGTTAATCTTGGAGTCAATCCTAGAGGATTGATACCTAACCATATTTGGCAGATGGACGTCACACACTTGCCAGAATTTGGAAAATTAAAATATTTGCATGTTACAGTTGATACTTCTTCTGGATTTTTGATGGGCTCCCTTCATGCCGGAGAAAAAACTAAAGATGTTATAGCTCATTGCTTACAAAATTTTGCCACTGTGGGTGTTCCAAAACAGTTAAAAACAGATAATGCCCCTGGTTATACTTCTACCTCTTTTAAACAATTTTGCTCAACATTTGGCATTACTCATATAACAGGAATCCCATACAATCCACAGGGACAAGGCATAGTTGAAAGAGCTCATCAAACTATTAAAATGTACTTATTAAAGCAAAAAGAAGGAATTGGGAAGGGGTATATATTCCCCAAAGATAAACTTAAAATAACCCTTTTTACTCTAAACTTTTTAAATTTGGATTCATCAGGACTTAGTGCTGCGGAAAGGCATATGTGTCCAAAAAATGTACATAAGCCCAAGGTACTTTGGAAGGATATTCTAACAGGACAATGGAAAGGTCCTGACCCAGTAATTGTCTGGAGTCGGGGGTCTGTTTGTGTGTTTCCACAGGGAGAACAGCAGCCGATTTGGATTCCAGAGAGATTAACCAAGGTCCTGACCCAGTGATTGTCTGGAGTCGGGGGTCTGTTTATGTGTTTCCACAGGGAGAACAGCAGCCGATTTGGATTCCAGAAAGATTAACTAAAGCGATTTCTACAGACCAAAAAGAAGATGATTTGGCTCAAATCCATAACAACTGATATCCAAAACTCCAGTTTGGCTATTCTTACATCTGCAACAGAACCAGGATGCTTTTTTCAATATCTATTTTATTATTGCCCTTTGCCATATCATGAAGTTCTATTTTGTTTTTTGAGCTCATACAGACCTAGGTTAATGTTTTGCTGATCAGTTCTATTTTTTGACTATAGAGTTTTTAAACATTGCAATGGAGATTTCACCTGTAAAAAGTTATAAGGCCTTTACTATAATGTTATGTGTTGTATGTATTATATTATGTGTGCACACTTGTGTTTTGTGTTATATGTTTGAATGTATGTATGTCCATATATCATATATGATGAGCGCTCATGATAAAATGGATCCAAATATTTTTTTTTAATTCACGTGATTTAAATGGTTTAATTTAATTGGGTAAACAGCTGTTAAAGATTGTTTTAATATGTGAACACAAAAGAAGGTTAACAGATCTGTTTGTTTACTTTCACCTTTCCTTTTCATTATATTTAATAATTCTCTTAAAGATAATGTAAATTGTTAAGAAAATTGTTTTCTTTTAGTGCCTTCTGTAATGTTACATAATTTTTTCTTTAGCCATTATTGCCAGAATTCCTATCTTCATCCCAGTGCTGGTGAAGTCAAAGATAAAACCAATCTACAGCTTCTACAATAGCCATCACTGAACTGCTTGCAGAACTTGCCTGGACACATTGTGAGCTCACCTGTATGCATTGTGAACTATCTGTTGGTGCAGCGACTTGTGGTAGTGTTGGGGTATTTTTGCTGATGATGTCATCGGTGGTACAATTTTTCCAAAAGGAGCCGTCAATTGGCTTGGTGTATCTTCCTCCCTTCTGCTTGTCATGATCGTCCAGCTAAAATTTGGGGGCCAACAGAGGTGAGGCAAAGAACCTCACCCCCCCGCTGGTACAAAGACCTCTCCACAGGTGTGGCTGTATACTGGACCGGTAGTCAGTGACGGGTAAGATCCAATTGCAATGGTACCAACCTAAGGACCATATGTACTATTGGACAACCTAAGGCAGGCACGGTCCCTAAGCCACATGCTTGTTGTTTAAACAGAGAGGGGGAGATGTTGAGAGCCACAGCCGAAGGGGCCCCAGCAAACTTCCAGCTGCCGGCTGATGATTGGCTCACAGCGGCCCCAGCAACATCTAGCTGATTGGCTCCTCTGCGGTGATGCTCATTGGGCTGTTTCCCTGCCCTTTCAGACCACAGAGCTGCTCATTGGGGGACTTTTTTGGCTCCGCCCACGTGACCCAGCCAATCGGCCTCAAGAGCAGGAGGATTGTGGGAGGTGGGGAGAAGCTTGTGTGGGAGAGAGAGGCTTGTGGAAAGCTGGTGGTGGCAGTTGAGGCTCTGAGGATTTTTCCTGAGAGGCTGTTTTGTTTGGCGTGTGTGGTTCTAAAAATAAAGTTAGTTTCTTTTGACAAGTGGCTCCTGATTGTGCCCAGCCAGACTGCGGCACAGGAGGACTAGAAGTTTGAGGTCAGCCTCAGCAACTCAGTAAAGCCCTAAAATAAAAAGTAAAAAGGACTGGGGATATAAAGCTCAATGGGGTGAAGTGCCTCTGGGTTTAATCCCCAGTAACAACAACAATAACAACAAAGCAGCTTACTCTGAAAAGTTAAGGAACATATATAAATTGCAAGAGTAATACTCATGATCAAAGATTTTTTTCCCAGTTCTGCAACAAAATTATTTCAACCTTGAGGTACTTATTTATTTTCACTGGATAAAATACTCTTTTGAGTATTTATTTATTTTTTGAGTCTTATAAGTAAAAAATGTTTGCAGGGCATGATGGTGCATACCTATAATCCCAGTGATTCAGGAGGCTGAGGTAGTTCAAGGTCATCCTCAGCAACTTAACAAGCCTCTGTCTCAAAATAAAAAGTAAAAAGGACTGGGGATATAGACCAGTGGTAAAGTGTCCCTGGATTCAAACCCCAGTACCACACACATACATACATACATACACACACACACACACACACACACACACGCTTATAAAATTCCTTAAATTTTCAGATGAAAGGGTCTACAAAAGTAATAAGTTTATTATTATTATTTTTAAAGTCTCATCTTCCAAGACTAAAAGGTATAGTGTAATTTGGTGTGCCCAGAGTTTTTACAACAGGAAATCAAAATTCCTCAAATTCAAGACACTACTTTCAATTATTTATTGTTGAATAACTACCCCCAAACTTCATGATTTTTTAAAAAAGTTTATTAAATCTCTCATGGGAACAATACAAACACTGAAAGGGGCACAAAATCATAATGTGTACGTAAATGGCCTTTTTCAACAAGAGGACAATGTAGGGCAAGAAAAAGGAGGAAGAAAGACTAAAGAATTAAAAGAATAAACTAGATACCACAATGATATATTACACATCCATCAGAATGGATTAAAACAACTGACATCAACTGTTGTCAAGGATGTGGATCAAATGCTGTAAGTGTAAAATCATATAACTACTTTGGAAAAAGGCATGGCAGTTTCTAATAAAATATACCCCAACCTATGATCCAATTATTACAATCCCAGACATTACCTATGAGAAATGAACATATACATCCACAAGAATGTTTTTGTTCAAAAACATTCATAGAAGTTCTATTTAAAATTGTCAGAACCTGAAAACAGTTCGCTTTCCATCAACAGGAAAATGGATTATCAAACTGTTTTAGATTTATACAATGGAATACCATCACATAGCAACACAGATGGATCTCAAAAATAATCTTCTGAAAGAAACAAGGCTTATTATACCAAATAGTTAATAATAAGATAATTCCACCTGTATACAGTCTAAAAGAGGCAAATCTAATCTATAGTAGGGGAAATTTTCAGAAAATAGTTGTTATACTGGAAAGAAAGGGGAAGGGGAAAGGGAAGGTGAGGGTTAACCAAAAAGAGGCATAAAGAATATTCCTGATTAATAGCAAAGTTTACCTTTTAAAATTTTTTTATTTTTATTTATTTTTTTGCTGCTACAGACTGAATCCAAGACCTTGAGCATGCTAAGCATGTCTACCATTGAGCTAAACACCCAGTCCAAATTATCACATCTTGATAGGGGTTCAGTTACACAGGTGTACATAATTATCAAAATTCAGCAAATAAAAACTTAAGATTTGTGCATTACATTGAATGCGAATTTCACACCAAAAGAAAAAAACATGGGCTGGGGACATGGCTCAAGCGGTGGCGTGCTCGTTTGGCATGCATGGGGCACTGGGTTCGATCCTCAACACCACATAAAAATAAAATATATTGTTTCCACCTAAAACTAAAAAATAAATATTTTAAAAAAACATTTAAAAACTGAACTTCAGTTAATGATATGAATGCTGAAATATTCAGGGGAAAGAATACATATGTCTTCAATTTACTTTGAAGTGTGTCAAAAAATAAAATAAATTGATGGACAGAGAGGAATGGATAAATTAATAGACACAAGATAAAACTATTCCAATAAAATCTTAATAGTATAATCTAGGTAGTGAATAAGTGAACATTAACTGCAGAATTCTTCCAACTTTGTTATATGTGTAAAAAATTTCACTTAAAAACCAATCAAGGGCTAGGGATTTAGCTTTGTGGTATAGCACTTGCCTAGTATGCCTGAGGGCCTGGTTTCAATCCTCAGCACCAGAAATTTACAAAAAAAAAAAAAAAAATCTTGTTTTATAGAAAACTGATACAGAGAACAATTAAGTGATTTGCCCAAAGTTACAAACCTTAAGTGAAGCAAAGTCCAGATAGGAAACTGATTCTGACTTGAAGTGCAGCAATCTTTCTGTTACTATGTACTTTCCCCACAGTAAAACATCTAGGATTTTTGTGCCACCATAAATTACTTTTGTTGTCTCTGGTGAGTTCTTATCATTTTGCTGGGCCCTAAAATGTTTCTTCATGCCATTGTTCTTCTGCAATACCTAAAATTCTTCATCTAAGTTTTCCCTACTGACTAGGAAACACCTAGCAAAGGAAAATGGCAGAACTCAAAAATCAAAGAAGTAACTTAAAATTTTAACCTAAAATAATGTACTGGGAAAGACTTTCATAACTACTATTCTATGTATCCCAGCTCAGTGAAATTCTGCAAATTGCCATTTGAGGAATCATTCTATTATTTTTAATTACCCACATACCAATTACTGTTCCTCTTTTTTAAAATCAATTTTTTTTTTCCAACATGTGCTAACAAGTGACAATTCTTCCTAGCTAACATCTTGGAAGAACTAGATAAACACTAAGATTAGATTTCAAAATAAACTCCACCTTCAAGCACCTACTATTTCTAATTGCTAACTACAGACTTGAGTCTAAAAATTGGTTTGGTATGAGCTTGGGAAAGGCATTAGAAGTAGATAAGAATAAAAATTATTTCAGAAATGAAAATGTTTAATTTAACTCATAACCCAGGATAATCATTTTCAAGCTTTCCTTCAAGTGCAGTGTTTTCAGGAAAATCAAGCCTAGAAATCTAGGCTTCTGTACCAGTCCCTTGGATCTTGAAGAAGTTGTTTTTGATTCCCCCTCCCCCAACCCTTGTTACTGGGGATTGAACCTAGGGGTGCTTAACCACAGAGCCATACTCCCAGCCCTTTTTTTATTTTGAGACAGGGTCTTGCTAAGTTGCTTAGGGCCTTGCTAAATTGCTGAGGCTGGCCTTGAACTTGTCATCTTCCCTCAGCCTCCCAAATCACTGGGATTACAGGTGTGTGCCACCACGCCTGGCATTATCTTTCTGAACTTGGTTTCCTTACATACAAACAGAGATAACACCTACAGTTCATGGGGGGGGGGGGGATGGAAAAGTGCTCTATGAACT
>NW_026000174.1:11742004-11769460 GCF_001458135.2 Marmota marmota marmota
GGGGGGGGGGGGATGGAAAGTGCTCTATGAACTGTAAAGGCTTGCTTCTTCAAGTGCAATCTCTAGACCAGCAGTACTGGAATCACCTGATAGCTTATAAGAAATGCAGACTCTAAGACCACTTTTCAGACCTACTAAACTAGAATATATGTTTTAACAAGATCCCCCAAGTAATTCGCATGCACATGAAAATGAGGAACACTAATTAATGTACTGTTAGCATCTTCACCATAATAAAACAGTTCATTGAGAATTCTTTTTGTTCTGAGGAAGTCCTATGATTTGGTAACTCATTAAAATATGAAATCAACAACACTAATATTCTCCCCCTCCTCTCTACCATTTACCAGACTGAGAAACTACAGAATGTGGTGAAGTCTAGTCTTCACCACTAATTTGCAACAGAAGCTTGGCCAGATCAATTCACTTCTCAAGGTCTTTTCCTTACTTCTAATATTAGATCACTAGTTCCTTGTCTGAGGTCTCTGGATTTAGTAAGGTTTAAAAAATTGTATGGAGGAAGGCAGGAATAGTATGGTAGTCCATCAGACAGCTCTGGAATTAAGTGGCTTTTGGGTCACTTGGGCTCTGCCACTTAGTAATATGTGACCTTGGGCAATTTTCTTAATCTTCTTAAATTTCAATGTCCTCAACTGTAAAATTGGGATTATAATATTACCTACTTTGGAAATCAATCAGTATTAGCATATGATTAGAAAGGCATGCTCTGATAACTTTTCAGGGTAATAAAAACAGTTCAGACTAGGATTGTGACTCAGCGGTAGAGTGCTTGCCTAGCACATGGGAGGCCCTGGGTTCGATCCTCAGGACCACATAAAAAAATAAACAAATATATAAAATAAAGGTATTGTGTCCAACTTCTACTAAAAAAATTAAATAAATATTTTTAAAAAACAGTCCACATCTTGATTGAGATAGTAGTTACATAGGTATACACACCTATCAAAACTTTACAAACTATACACTTTAAATGGATGTGTCTTAGGGCTGGGGTTGTAGCTCAGTGGTAGATACTTGCCTAGCATGTGTGAGGCACTGGGTTAGAACCTAAGCATCACATAAATAAATAAATAAACAATAAAGGTATTGTGTCCATCTACAACTAAAAAAAAATATTTTTAAAAGGATGTATTTTATTATAAGTAATTTATAACTCAAAGATATTTTAGTGAGAGAGAGGGGGAGAGAGAGATATGAATGTACTCTGGAGTCAGAAATGCATGAATTCAAGGGGCTGGTGTGTAGCTCAGCGGTAGAGTACTCACCTAGCACGTGTGAGGCCCTAAGTTCAATCCTCAGAACCACATAAGAATAAATGAATAAAATAAAGGTATTGTGTCCAACTACAACTAAAAAATAAATATTAAAAAAAAGCAATGCATGAATTCAAATCTTCATTTTGTCCCTGGCAAAGTAGAAAACTTTGAACAAATTATTCAATCCTTCTCTGCCTTAAATTTCCAGATCTCTAAAATATGACTAAAACTTAAAAGAGTAACTTAAAAAAAACCGTAAATAGGGCTAGGGTTGTAGCTCAGTGGTAGAGCACTCGCCTAGCATGTGTGAAGTACTGGGTTCGATCCTCAGCACCACATAAAAATAATAAATAAAATAAAGTCATTGTGGCCACCTACAACTAAAGAAATATATATTTTTTAATTTGTAAATATTATAACAAGGGTTCTTATCATATAATACACAAGAGAATGTTGCACATTAAGCCCCATAAGTGTTAGCTATTATTATTTCTATAGGCTATTTCCAATATTTTAAAAATCACATTTATCCACAAGAAGATTGCAATAAAAACAGTATGCTGTTTTGCTTTGGACTAGAATTATATTAAAACATTAAAGTAATTAGTAACTATCTCACATGGATCAATATAGTGTGGTAACAGTGACCAGCATTCATCTGATTGACATGTGCCTTATACTAATTAAAACAGGGATAAAGTACAATCAAAACTTAAGTAGAATAATAATAAATTACAATTTATGTGAGAGTGATAATAAATTCATGGAGCCTATAACAAATAAGAGGCTTCCTTATGATGAAAAAGTTAAAATAGCTGCTATGTTACCACATGATCCAACAATATTACTATTGGGGCTTGAAGAGCTATTTGTTTACCCACATTCACAGCTGCACTATTCACAATAGCCAAGAGGTAGAAGTGACCCAAGTGTTCATCAATGGAAGAATGGATAAAGAAAATATGGTATGTACATATAATAGAATATTATACAGCCTTTAAAAAAAGAAATTCTCATACATGCTACAACATCCATGTTGTGAACTTTCAGGACCTTATCCTAAGTGAAAAAAGACAGATTCCTCTTATATATCTGGAATAATAGAGACATAAAATAAAATGACAGTTGCCAGAAGCTAGAGAGAGGAGAGAATGAAGAGCTGTTATAGAGTTGAATAGAGTTTCAGTTTCACAAGATGAAGCATTTTGAAGATTTAGTGTACAACAATGTGAATGTACGTTAACACTACAGAACTGTATATTCTTAAAAATGGTTAAGATGATAAATTTTGTGTTATGTGTATTTTTCCACAATTTAAATAAAATATCAGTTGGTATGGTAGTTCTTGAGGCAGGGATATTGTAGAGCCTTTATGAATCTTTGTTTAAGTTTTTAATAAATACCATTTCCTAGTATTCCAACACGCCACATATATATTCATCAGAGCATCTAAACAACTTACTGCCAGTCTTTGACTTGGATATATTAAACCCATACCCTTTTATACACTGAATCTGGCCTTTCACTTGGCCTTTCTTCATCAGTTGACTTATGATGTTTTTAGGCTATAAGCTGGAGGTACCGCTGCTTGCCTGTCAGAAACTCTTAGGGAAAGGATTATCTACCTTAAAGTTATCACCCTCTGCCAGCCCACAGAGCCCCAGAAACAAAAAAAGCCAGAAGTGTGCTCACTTACTTGAGGCTTGCTATTCAAGGAAGATGTTAGGAAGAGACCTCAAGAAAAGGAAAGGAAAAGAAAAACAGCAAAGAGCTACAAGCAGCCAGAGGCCCTTTGAGGCATGTGTATGGTAGAGGCAACTGGCTAAAATTTCTTTTGTCTTGTGCTGCTGTGATAAGAAAATAATATTTCTTTCCCCATCTAAGTGAATTTCCCATAACAAAAGTATAAAGCCTGAGGGCTGCCCACTTTCCTTTAGCCTAGTTCCTAAGGACGGAAGAGGAGCGAAAAATTCACAAAAAAAGCTTGAATTATCCTAGCGCAAGAACAAAATAAAGATAGCTAGATGGTCATAACATAAGCTGCCATTCTTTCTCTCCAACCATGGAAATCTTACCAACTAGGTGACTGTCTCAGACTGAGGTAGTCCCTATAAAAGCCATAATTAGAAATTTTCAAATATATTTATTAGCTTTCTGACAACCCCTCCCATAATGTCAATCCAGGATCTTCCAAATGCATTTTAGGAATGCAGTTCATTTGAAAGTAGGAGTGTACCTGTTGAATGTATATGTTCATACTCCTAATTAGCCTCTCCAACAACCAGAAGAGAAAATCTGTCTTCATATATACTTTAATAGACTGAAGCCTTAACAAAATAGGTACTTAGTAAATATTTGCTGAATAAATGAAACATTTTAAATAATTTTAACTGGATAATTAGAATTCCCCTTCATCTCCTTTTAGGTAATGTTTCTTTCGTTAGTCCAACAGTGCTTGAAATTCCACTTTGGGAAGATTGTTTGTCTTAGTAGAAAGGCTTATGAGATCTAAATTGGAATACCATTTCTGCCACTCAATAGCTGTATGACACTAAGCAGGTTTCTTAACTTCTCTAAAACTCAATTTCCTCTTCTTTAAAATGGGCTAACAGCCAGAAGCAGTTGGGTACACCTGTAATCCCAGTTACTCAGGAAAATGAAGCAGGCGGATCGCAAGTTTGAGATCAGCCCTGGCAACTTACCAAGGCCCATCTCAAAATAAAATGGATGGGAATATAGCTCAGTGGTAGAATGAGCTACACTGGATTCAATCCCTAGTAGCCCAAAAAGTAGGGAGTGGGAGATGTAACATTAATCTCCTTAATAGGAATGTTCTGTACATTATTAATACATAGGCAATCTTTACTTCGTAGAGTTTCAGCAGGCACAAATTTCAGTTACCAGAGTTTAGTTAAATAATGACAATCTCCCGACAACACAATTCAAATTGCAGTTATCACTGTTTATTAACTGTGAGAAATTGAATATAGTCCAAACTTTGCTGCTAGATCTTCATTCCATAAATCCCATTATTACATAAACACTAAAAGAATATTATGTGGCTGGAGCTGTGGCTCAGTAGTAGAGCACTTGCCTAGCACGCACGAGACACTGGGTTTGATCCTCAACTCCACATAAAAAACAAATAAACAAAATAAAGGTATTGTGTCCATCTACAACTAAAAATATATTTTTTTAAAAAAGAGTACTTTGTAAAGTGCTTGTCTGCTCTTCCCACAACTTATGGCACGGAATAAATTGCTGTGCCTCTATGAATCATTTCTAAATTTGAATTGGCTTACAACATTTTATTCTTTGTACTTTCAATGTTATGAAAGTACAATGTTATGAGCCACAACCTCAGCCCACTCTTTTTTTAAAATATTTTTTTAGTTGTATATGGACACAATGCCTTTACTTTATTTATTTCTATGTGGTGCTAAGGATAGAACCCAGTGCCTCACATGTGCTAGGCAAGCGCTCTACCACTGAGCTATAGCCCCCACTCCAAACTACTCTTGATAAGCTATTTTACAAAGAAATAAAACATTTTAATACCTGTGTTTTCAATTATTTAAGTTATAGTGTAAAAAATTTAGTTCTACTTCTTTCTCATTCCCCTACATATTTATAACCAACAATAAGAGGGTTTATACAATGTTTGACAAAAAAATTTAAAGGTCACAGAATAATTCTAACTTTTCTTATTGATTATGAAGACTGTTTTGTCTAGTTTTAATGTGCATGGCTATGTGTATGGTCCCATACTACCTGACAAAATGAGGATTCCCATACTTTAAAAGTCTGGCATCAATCGGATCATTATTTCACAAATAAAGAGAGACCCTTTGCCCTTTTCCCTGGTTCTCACAATCTGCTCAAATGAAAAGGAATTTGGATTGTTGTTGGTTCATGCTAAAAAGATAGTTTTTCAGGTGCTGAAAGTGACAAAGAACCATATCTAAACACACAATTGCCCAAACTCATTATTATAACCCCAAAATATATACTCTATTGCTGAAAGATAATTGAATAGTTGAAAGATACTTGAATAACTTGAATTGCTATTCAATTTATCTTTTGTGATAGAATAGGATTTCTTGTCTGTCCTATCCCCCTTGAATGTGTGATTGAAAGAATGAAGGGAGAGGCAATACAGTCTAACAGTTTTAAAGTCACATCTCAATTTGAATACTGTCTCTACACCATTTATTGTGACTGTATATAAATTAGTTCTCAGAAACTCAATTTTCTAAACTGTGAGAGATAACAATACCTTCTTTTTAAAATTATTGTAAAGAGCAAAAAAGATAAATTATATGAAATGCTTAGCAAGTTGTGGAACACAGCAAACATACAGGTAACAACTATTATTACTATCATCCTTAATGTTGTCATTAATATAAATATAATGATAAAATGGCATTTATTTTGAACATATTATTACTAATTGGTATATTTTTCAAAGATCCATTTCTCTTATTTCAAGTTATAATAGACACCCACCACTTGCTGTGGTATTTGACCTCAACTTCCTCCAAATCATTTTCTCCCAAGGTACATGCGCAAAGGGCTGCCAACATATGCACTCATCCTCTTCTTGCAACCCCTCAGATTCCTGTGTCAAAACCTTCCTGCAGTCTGCTCAGTTTCCTCTTCTGAGGACATTGAGAACTAAAGCCATTTCCTATTTCTCAGAGCTATCTGTCAGAATACTAGTATCTACTCTCTTATAATTCACATGATCAACTGCCAGTATTCTCTTTTGATTCTAATCCAAAGCCTTGGTTCTAAACTAAAAGTCATTATACTTATGTAGACCAAAAAGACTGCAGGAAATCTAAAGGCCAACTCAGGCTCCTTTCCTCTACTAGTTAATTCCTCCTCAGATTCTCACATTAGTTAGCTGAGCAATGTCTGCTCTAACACCTTTAGTGAAAATCTTCTTATCCTTAAGCCAACCCGTTCTGTGATAATATCATTAGAAAGATTTTCTTTATGCTGAAGTTATTCCTTATGTTAGTTTTCTCCATCCATTGCCCCAATTCTAAATTCTAGGGAAACTGGAAAAGTTAACTACTATATATGAGAGTCCATCCAATATTTGAAACCACCAAGTAAAAGAAAAAAAGTTCTACATTTCCAGCTCAGAGAGAACAGCTTTAAATCCTTTCTCTCTCTCATGATCATGGTCTTCTGGACCAGGTATGGGCTTACCAAAGCAATTTAAAAATTTGAAAAATGGGCTGGGGATGTGGCTCAAGTGGTAGCACGCTCGCCTAGCATGCGTGAGGCACTGGGTTCGATTCTCAGCACCACATAAAAATAAAAGAAAGATATTTTTAAAAATTTATGTATGTATATATGTGACTGCATGACCAATGTGATTCTGCAACCTGTACACTCAGAAAAATGAGAAATTATACCCCATCTGATTAAAATGTATGTCAAGATCATTATACTGTCATGTGTAAATAATTTTTTAAAAATTGATAAAATGCTTCCTTAACCTATATTCAAATTGCCAAGTAATTACACTACAAATAATCCCTTTGCCATATTTCTCCATTATTATGTAAAAACTAATAGCTCAGGAAAAATGATTCTCAGCCCTATCATGGTCTCAACTTCCTCCAAATCAAGTCCCAAAAGCTACAAAAAAAAAAAAAAAGTTTTCTTTCTTTCTTTTTAATAGCCAACTACAGGGACAGAATAAAGGAGGATTATTTTGTATGAAACTCTAGCCTTTTTTTTTTTTTTTTTTTTTAGACAGGGTCTTCCTAATTTGCTTAGGCCTTGCTAAATTGTTGAGGTTGGTTTTGAACTTCTGATCCTCCTACCTCAGCCTCCCAAGTCGCTGAGATTCTGGGATTACAGGCCTGCCACCAGGCCTGGGATCTTGTCTCTTTTCTACAAAGCCAAACACACATGCCTAGGAGAAGGAGTCAGTAATAAGAAGGTTAGCTTCGAAGAGTTTTGCCTCATGTCCTGACAAAGTGGATTCAATTAAAATAAGGCAGTAATAACCAAAGAATTAGATTGTCTCTGCATCTTGCAGAAGCAGGTATCTGAAAGAAGAATGAAACCCTGTGCTCTTAAAACTTGACCAAAATAGGGGCTGGGGTTGTGGCTCAGTAGTAGAGTGCTTTCCTAGCATGCTGAGGCACTGGGTTGGGTCCCCAGCACCACATACAAATAAATAAAATAAAGGTATTCTGTCCATCTCCAACAACAACAAAATAATCCATTAAAAAAAACAAAGTATTTTTTAATATTTATTTTTTAGTTATAGATGGACACAATATCTTTATTTATTTTTTTATGTGTGAAGGCCAGCCTAACCAGATTCCGGCAGTCCTCAGTCACCGGATACTCCTGCTTTCCCCGCAGCCCTGGTGCCTCAAGCATAGTAGGCAAGCTCTCTACCTCTGAGCCACAACCCCAGCTCATCAACATATGTTTAAAAAAAAAAAAACTTGACCAAAATAAACAATAGAAAATCTCTCAAGCCTGGCAGAAATGATTATCTAGGAAAACACACACATTCACACACACACAAAACCACCAACAACAACAACCCAGACCTGGCCAGCAATGCCTGTTAGAGCAAAGGCTTGAGGAGGACTCTTAAGTTCCCAGAAGGTGTGGTTAGTGGAAGTAGTGTTCTCAGATGACCATTAACCCCTAGGAAGTCTGACGAGGTTCACAGTGAAGCAATGACTTGGTCCCTCCTGCCCTTAGAAGGCTGGCACAAGCAGAAAGGTACTTGATCCTCTGCCTTCTACTTCTGGCGCAAGATGGGAGTTGAATAGTACTAGCAGATCATTTCTGGTACCCGAAAATATGGGAGAGGGAGTTGGATCTCTGAGATCATAAAACTGTTCCCTGGAGATGGTGAGGGGGGTCATATAAGAAAGGAAAAAGAGAGCTGGGGTTGTGGCTCCGCGGTAGAGCGCTCGCCTAGCGTGGGTAGGCGCTGGGTTCGACCCTCTGCACCACATTTAAAAAAATAAATAAATAAAATAAAGGTATTGTGTCCAAGTACAACTAAATATATATAGAGAGAGAGAGAAAGGAAGGAGAAAGAAGACTGGAAAGACCTTAGAGTTTTCCCAGACTTGGGGGAAGACGGAGCAAGGAAGTGTTCCCCTCTGGCTGAGGAGGGGGTGACAACAGTAGAACAGGTGTCCTGGGCTCTCATTCCAATAAGCAGAGACCTCCACTCTCCCGACCCCTTCTGGGCTGCCCGCTGCCTGTCTCCACTCCGCGGACAGGTAGGAATTCCCATTTCCAGCCCTGCTTCTCAGGCTGTCCCCTTAGGTCGAGCAGGGGCTCCCCACTTCCCGTCCGACCCCAAAGTGAAGGCCAGCCGAACCGGATTCCGGCAGTCCTCCCTCGACACACCGGACACCCCTGACCACACTCCTGCTTCCCCCGCGGCCCCGGACGCCAGGCCTGGTGCCTCCCCTCGCGGCCAGGTTCGTCCTCTGCCTTCTCCACACGGCGCCTCCACTCAGCCCGGTGTCCCTACTCCCTCCCTCCCCGCCTCAGGCCACACTCACAGAACTCGGCGACGTACTCGGTCACAAAATAGTTCTCCTCGCACCAGTCCAGTGTGGAGGTCGTAGGGCCCCAGTAACCCTCCCGGTCCAAAGCCGGAGCCATCGCGTAGCCGCTGCCACCCTAGCTGCGCTCGGATCCGCGGCTCTTAGGCCAGCTTGGGCCCAGCTCGCGCGCGCGCTCGCGCCCGCCCTCGGGGAGGAGGGGCCGGCGCCGTCACTAAGGCTGCCCTAGGGAGGCCACGCCCATCTAGGGCGTGGCGGTCGCAGGGCCCACCCCGAGGGCGCCCTGTGGTCAGGTCCCTCTTTCTCTTGTGGGCAGACAGAGCTGAGACCCGGAAAGGAGGTAGAGAGCTGAGCTGTCTGGCCGGCCTAGACCACCCCAGTGGTTCCCGATACCCCCGGAGGCTTTTTTTCTGTCCAGATGTGTCTAAGCCTCTATTTGTGTGGGGGCGGTTTGATTTAATGGGGGCAGAGATGTAATGAAGCCTTCTCTACAAGCCCTTGCTTGAGCAAACCTGTGTGGCCAGGCACCTCAGGGTATAACTTTAGCCGCAGGCCTCAAACGGAAATCTAGAAACAGCATCCCCAGCCAGCCCCAGGGATTCCCACGAAATAAGTCGTAATTGTCTAATAAAGGTATAAAGCAGTCATGGGGACAAAGGGAAAGGGCAACAACTCCCAGGACCAAAAGAAAAAAAAAAAAGAAGAAGAAGAAGTTAGGTGCTAAAATCCTAAAAAGAACTTTCTAAATAAAGTACTAAAATAGTTTGACAGCCTCAGTTTGGGATTCTAATCGCAGAGGTTTCTGCCTTGTAGTTATCTATAATTGTGCCCTACTCTTCAGGCAACCAACAACCTCTCTCTACTTTCAACTTCAAGACTCAAATACTCCACAGAATCTCCAGAGTGATCTATTGAAAACAGATGCTCTAGAGGGGGTGGCTCTCACCTGTAATCCCAGCTACTTGGGAGACTGAGGCAGGAGGATCTCAAGTTGAAAGCCATCATGAGCAACTTAGTAAGACCCTATCTCAAAGTAAAATTCAAAAAAAGTACTGGGGATGTAGGTCAGTGATGCATAGAATGCACAAGGCTCTGGGTTCAATCCCCAATACTGCAAGCAAACAAAACCCCACAGAGATGCAATCACCATTGCCTTTTGTGTTCAGCTCCACCAAATTTTCCCCTCACTTCTCACATTCCTGCCTTTGCTTCTGAAGTCAGCTGGAATGGTCTTCCTGTCTTCATTTGGCTAACAGTCTACTTGTCCTTTAAAATCCAGCTCCCTGAAGCTCTCTCTGACTTCAATACCCAAGAGCTTCCTTTGATGCCACCCTGAATAGAGACATTGTTTTCAATTCTTTATGCAGAACTCTGCTTGACCAACGTGGTATGAAATGAAGAGTATACATTAAAGATGATAGAATCACTATTTTGTAAATAAATAAGTCAGATGAGGTGCAATCAAAGGTTTCTACCTGAGACATGAGGAACACACAACCTTCCACAAATTGATCCTAGCAGACAATAAACGCAGAAACTTTACTTGCTAGTGCAAAACCTAGAAATAGAGGTAGTGTTTTATAATATAATAAAAATAGTAGGAGATCTGATTTTTTTTCTTTTGAAGACATGAGCTTCTGCTGTTTACTAGGACTGTTTGGCTGGATGCTAGAAACACACACAGGTAAAATCCAAGAAGGCAGTCTACAGGGAGATTAAAAAAAAAAAAAAAGCCACTGAAGTGTGGGAAGACTTCTATTTCCAAGCATTTTTAAAATCTCGTTCTCTAAAACTTCCATTTTGCATATGTTTTTGTTTTCATTTTTTGTTTGATTTTTGGCACCAGAGATTGAACTGAGGGACACTTAACGACTAAGACACATCCCCAGCCCTCACTAGGTTGCTTACATCCTTGCTTAGTTGCTGAGGCTGGTTTCAAATGTGCAATCCTCCTGCATCATCCTCCAGAGCAGCTGGGATTATAGGCATGTGCCACCACACCTGGCATGTATGATTTTAATATATAATAATTATTAGTATATATAACTTATAAATGAATCAAAGAATATATATTTGTATACTTAAACTGAATGTGCAAAATATATATATATATACTCAAAAGTGATTGCTGAAGAGGTATACAGTCAAAACAGTGTATCAGCTATATCAACCACAACAAAGAATGTGATAATACTTTGCTTGGAGTGTACGGGGGATTGTGAGATCCATGCTCCCCATTCCCATTCCTGTGGAAATAACCTCTGAGCATCAGGTGACTCAAGGTAGGAGATAAGGCCTTGTCTGAGTCCACACTACACAGTGTTCATCAACAGTGGGCAACAAACAAACAGAAAACTACCATAACAAGGACAGAATCAGGGAGAAATTCCCCCACCCAGGAGAAAAGATGTGCTGCAGAATAATCATTCAGAAATCAAAGTAAATCACACAGTTCCTTCAGCAATGTCTATCTTTCTTTCTTTCTCCTCTTTCTCTAACCCCCACCCCCATACACACACACAAAGAATAAAAGCAATGCATTGAGGGGCTGGGGATGTGGCTCAAGTGGTAGCGCGCTCGCCTGGCATGCATGCGGCCCGGGTTCGATCCTCAGCACCACATACAAAACAAAGTTGTTGTGTCTGCCGAAAACTAAAAAATAAATATTAAAAAAAAAGCAATGCATTGAAATGTACGGGACCCAGAATAGCTGACACTATCTTGAAAAAAAAAAACCAAAATTCTCAATACGAACACTTACTACAAAACTGCAATAATCAAGACAGTGTTGTACCGGCATAAGAATAGGCATATAGGTCAATGGAATAGATTTGAAACTCCAGCAATAAACCCTTGTATTTATGGTCAAATGGTTTTAAACAAGGGTGCAAGGACAATTCAATAGGGAAAGAATAGTCTTTTCAACAAATGGTGCTAGAGCAACTGGATATCCACGTGCAATAGAATGAAATTCGAATCCTTCTTGCCACAACAAAATTCAACTCAAAATAGATCAAAGACATAAATGCAAAAGCTAAAACTATAAAAGTCTCAGTAACTGTTTGTAACCTTAGGCTAGACAATTTTTTTTATATAAAGTAATGAAAGAAAAAAATAGATAAATTGGATTTCATTGGAATTACAAACTTTTTTGTTGCAAATGACACTATCAAGAAAACAAAAAGACAATCCACAGAATGGAAGAAAATGTTTGCAAATCATATATCTGATAAGAGACTTGTATTCAAACTATATGAAGAATTCACAGCTAAAAAATGAAAAGACAAATAACCTAATTAAAGAATGGACAAAGGATCTACATAGACATTTCTCCAATGAAGATATGAAAATGGCCAATAAACACATGTTCAACATCATTAGCATTTATATAAATCCAAATCAAAGTGACAGTGAGATGCCACTTCCATACATAGGATGCTATAATCAAAAACAAACGATAACAAATGCTGGCGAGGATGTAGAAAAATTAGAACCTTCATGTATTACTGGTATGTTAAATGGTGAACAACTTTGAAAATACTTTGTAGTTCCTCAAAGTGCTAAACTAACTTATCATGTGACCTGGCAATTCTACACACCTAGGTATATACCAGGAGAATTGAAAACATAAGTCCCCAAAAAACTTGAACAAGAATGTTCATAGCAGCATTATTCACAGTAGCCAAGAATTGGAAACAAGCCAATATCTATTAACTAATGGATGGGTTGGAGTGTGGTATATCCATACAATGAATGATTTTTCAGCAATAAAAAGGAATGAAATATGCATACATGATACAGATGGATGAGCCTTGAAAAACTTATGCTATGTCAAAGAAGCCAGACACAAAAGGGCACATATTATGATGCCATTTTTCTTGAAATATACAGAATAAGCAAATCTATTGAAATAGAAAATAAATTAGTGGTTGCTTAGGACTGAGAAGGGAAGGAGGAATGGGCGTTGACTGCCAAAGGGTACAGGGTACCTTTTGGGGATGATGAAAGTTCTAAAATTAGGTTGTGGTAATGGTTGAATAACTCTGAATGTGAAGAAAAGGAAAAAAATCATGGAATTGTACACTTTAAATGACTGAACTATGTGGTATGTGAATTATATCTTAATAGAACTGGATTTTTTAAAAATTAAGTCTTATCTTGGAAAATTTAGAAAATAAGAAAACAAGGGGAAAAAAAGAAACCACTCAGAATCCCACCAACTGGCAATAACCATTGTGAAATATTATAAAAGGTACAGCCTGTTTATTAGAGAGAAACCAGAAAACACTATTAACCTAGAAGCCAAGTGATGAAAATGTTTGAAGAAGATCCTTTTGACTAGACTCATTTATTCTATGCATGGATTAAAAAGGTATACACTCACATATTGTTGGTAGGACTGCAAATTGGTGCAACCACTATGGAAAGCAGTATGGAAATTCCTTAGAAAACTGGGAATGGAACCACCATTTGCACAGCTATCCCACTCCTTGGTTTATACTCAAAGAACTCAAAATCAGCATACTACAGTAATGCAGCCATATCAATGTTTATAGCAGCTCAATTCACAATAGCTGAACTATGGAACCAACCTAGATGTCCCTCAATAGATGAATGGATAAAGAAAATATGGTGTATAAACTCAATGGAATATTACTCAGCTTCAAAGAAGAGTGAAATTATGGCATTTTCCAGTAAATAGTCGGAATTGGAGAATATCATACTAAGTGAAATAAGCCAATCCACAGAACCAAAGGCCGAATGATTTCTCTAATATTCGAACGCTAATTCACAATAAGGCGGAGAGCACTAGGGAAGAATAGTGTTACCTTAAATTAGGTAGAGGGAAGTGATGGGAGGGGATGTGGGGATGGGAAAGATAGTAGAATAAAACAGACATTATTACTTTATGTAAATATGTCACTACATGGCCAATATGATTCTGCAACATGTATACTCAGAAAAATGAGAAATTATATCCATCCCATCTATATATGATATATCAAAGTGCATAAATGCATTCTACTGTCATATATAACTAATTAAATAAAAAAATTTAAAAAGGTATTATATATAATACATTGAACACAGCTGAGATGAGCTAGTGATTTCATATCTCTTTAAGTATTTTATTAACAAAATGTAGACTGACATCATGCATTTCTTCTTTTACTTTGCTATTTGTTTGAATGGCACCTGCATTAGATTTTTTTTTTACTGTCATAGTTGACTCTCTCCAGATCAATCAAAATGCTCCCATGAAATTGTCAGTTGAATCACAAAAAAATCCTCATGAATATCATTAATAGATATATCATATTCAATTATATAGTTATACCATAGTGTACTTTATTATGTTATATCTATTTTACTATCCCCATATTTAGGTGTTTCCAGTGTGTATATAGGTGGTCCCCAACTTACAATGATTTGATTTTTCAATAGTGTGAATAGTATCCATGCAACCATTCTGGTTTTCAATTTCAGTATAGTACTCAATAAATCCCATGAGATATTCAGCACCTTATTAGAAAATAGGCCTTGTGTTTGATGATTTTGCCCAGGCATAGGCTAAAGTAAGTGTTCTGAGCACATTTAAGGAAGGCCAGGCTGAGCTTGGATTTGGTAGATTAGGGATATTAAATGCATTTTTCATCTATGGTATTCTCAATTTAGGATGTCAAGGAGCATCTGTATTTATTTTTCAAGTAACAGATAAGAACCCAAATTTCGAAAGCTTTCAACCAGATTCCTACTGAAAATTATTTTTACTTACTAGTTCCCAAGTTGACAAAAGAAATCCAACCTACAATCCATTTTTTTCTACATGATATGTTGTGCCATGTTACAACTGCAAAGGAAAACCTAAAGCCACAAAAAACAAATGTGCAGACTCACCACAGGTTAAATGAAGCCTGCCAGTTTCTTCTTGGCCTTTTTTCTGATCCATGATCAAACACATTATCCATTGTACCCTTGGCCTGTACTTCTTGACCTTTCTTAATTCTGGGCATGGTTATGGAAGCTCCGCAACACTTCTGCAAAATTTTAATAAGTAAAAGTCAGTTTATATAAGAATCAGCAAAATGAATTCGACATCTTCTATAGACCAAGACTTAGGACTAGTGTTGGGAATATAGACTGGAAGACCATAGCTTCTGTTGTTGCACCTGGTGATAATTTCCCTGGCAAAATGAAATACAAGACATACTCACCAAGCAAGCTAGCAAATTCGTTTTCTAATTTTATTTATTAAAATTATTTAATGAAACCCAACTATGTCTTAGAAACTATTCTAGGCAATGGAAAAGGACAGAACAGATACATCTCAAGGATCAAATTATAATTGCTAACACTAATATTTACTCTTCCTGGCACTGCTCTGTCTTTAGAATGATCTTTTAACACCTTTCTAACAGTCCTATGAATTGAGTACTATCTTTAGTCCTCATTTACAAATAATGAAACTGATGGAGTGAGTTGGAAATTTCACCCAAGGGTAACCAGATAAGCATCTGAGCCAAGGAATCCAGGCAGTGCCGTGCCAGGTCACATTCTTATCTTCTGTGCCAAGCTGGCCTTGTAGGAGCTCAGAGGAAGGGGATGTGCTGAACAGAGAGAACTTACGGGCCAGCATCTGGAGTGAAAGAATGAGGCTTGAGAATTCTGCAGGGTAAATAGCATTAGGAGAGTAAATGGTTTGGAGCAAGTGATGACACAGGTAAGTTTGCAGAAGAGATGACAGAATGATTGAACTGGGGAAGACTGGAGGCTTAGGGTTAGGGTTAGGTTCCAAGGACTGTTAGAGCGATCCTATGAGGAACGGTACTGATGGAGAGGAAGAGGCAAATTTACCGGTGATTAATAGGAAGAATCAATAGGATTTGGAGAGAAATTTAGAAACAGAATTGAGGGAGAAGGAGGAGATGGATTTCTAGCCAGTCCCAGCCATTGGGAGGGTCAGAAAATTAATCTGGCTGCACTGGTGGCTGGGGTAGCTGGTCAGGGCATGAAGCAAAATGGAGGAAGCATTTCTAGGCAGGAAAATAGCCTGCAAAGACTTGAAAGGGCAGGAGAAAGGCAGGCAGAATGAGACCCTTAGAGGGACCAAACCTGCGCTCTGAGATGGGGGAGGGGTGAGGACAACTCTCCAGCTGAGAATGGAAAGGTTGGCGCCTAGTGTGCTGTACTGAGGCCTGTGGGGTTTATCCCAGGGACAGCGGGAGTGTTCAAGGAAGGAAATAAAATGCCCAAATTCGCATGTGAGGGAAAATAGTTTTGGAGGTTTGGTGTATTTTTTTTTTCTTTTTAGTGGGGCAAGATGAGGAGAAAGATCAGACAAATCCAATAGGAGGCTGTGGCAAATAATCTTGGCAAAGGCAAGAACAGACAGGTTAAATTGCAACGCAGGTCCTGGGCAGCCCTGGCACTAGCCCTCCCAGAGAAAACCAAGTTTCCTTGTTTTATGAGAAACAGGAGGACTGAGGTTTACTAGGTCAGCTCCTGAGCCCAAAACATGCCACCCTGGGAGGTGACACCACATGTATGATTAGATTCACCAGCCCTTGCTTAATGCAGGTCTGTGGGAGATCCTGTCTGGAAAGTTGTTACAAAATAAATTTCATGGGGATTGAATATTCTCTAAATAGCCTGAAATTGAATGTCTTGTTTTGAGTGAGGTTATGGAAACATCAACAATAACAAAGTCCTCTAAAGACACTTCCCCTTCAACAGAAATTCCTTCTTTCAACATTGCTTATAAGTTAAGCCCTCTCTGTCCTTTAACTCATGAAAGTCATTCACATGTGTGCTTGTTGGGGTGCCTGGTTCTCTCCTATCCACCCCAGAGCTGTCAGTTACCATCTAGATGCTGACCTGAATCTCTGTCTCTAAACTAGATCTGTCTCCAGAGCTTTAGCTCTTGAATCAGTTAGGATCATGTTTTGCTACAGGTGACAGAAAACCAGTTCCAGTGCCTTAATCAGATAAGGGTTTTGTTCTTCTCAGGTGGTAGACAGCCAGGACCATGGCTCAGCAGCACAATGCCAGAATCCTATCTTTCTGCTCTTAGCATTTGTCCTATGTCTGCTTCTTGTCTCAAGCATCCCAATCCTGTTTAGCCAAGGGAAGGAAAAAGGGCCAGGACAAAATAATAATACCAGCTGGGCCTGACCATTGTTATCAGAAAAACAGTAGTCCCTCCAGAACTCTGCCCAGTGATACATTTAGTGCCTTTTGGTCAGAACAGGGTTCTTAGGAGCAATCAGAGAGTCCAGGAAGACTGGCAAGAGAGTCTAAGAGAGTGAATATTTTTGCTGGGCCTATGGCCATCCCAAGCCAAGACTTCTGTTAGGAAAGAGGTCCGGAGGAAAGGATATTGAGTGAGCAACTGACAGGATCTCCCACAGACCTGCATTTCCAGCTATCTTCTGAATAGCTCTGCTTGGATATTTCATAAGGACCTCAAATTCCATATGTTCTAAAGTGATTTCATCATTTTCCCTCCATACTAGTTTCTTTTCAGTAGTTTCTTTACTATGGTGAAATTCACAACCATTGACCCAGTTGCTAACGTTAATTGACTCCCCCATCCAGGCACATCAGATCAGTTACCAACCCCCCGAGGCCTTTTGTCCACTTCCCTCCTCCCACAGCCACTGCATCAGTCCAGGTCATCATTGCCTGCACCCTAACTGGTAGCCCCAAGGAAAGTCTTGTCCTGTCCCATCTCACAACCTCTTTTTTTGTACTATGGCTGCCAGAGAACTCTTTCTTAAACTCAAAACTATCCACGTCCCCCTCCAAGTGAACAAATAATTTTCAGTGATTTTCCACTACCATGGGTCCAAACGCCCCGACACAACCAGCAAGGGTTTTAGACTTGGTTCTGCCCACCACTTAGGCCTTGCTACCACATTCCAAAAATACTCTCTCTTCCCTATACTGCCTCTTCTGTTGATCCTGGGCTTTTGTAAACATTGTCCTTTCAGCTTGAAAGTCCCCTTTCCTTTCTGTCCAGCCAATCACTAACATCTTCTGATCCTTAGGTCTCTGCTCCGACCAGGCTTCTTCCAGAATCTCTTTCCCCATCTCTCACTGTGACTCTTATCACTCTGCCTCTGATCATCTGTTACTCCTCTTCCTCAGCAGCAGGCTCCCAAAGTTCACATCAGAATCGCTGCTTGTCATGTTCCACTACAAACCTGAAGAGGAAGACTCTCTAGAGCCCCGATGGAGTCTACCTATTGAGCAAACAGCTTGGTTCATTGTGAGTCAAGTGGTCCAATAACGACATCTTGAGAAATACTGAAGCAGGATCTGGACAGCTTCAGCACCAGAAATGTGTCTGGGTCCCCACTGTGTCCCTAGTGCCCAGCACAAAGCCAGATACTGAGTCAGCTGTCTACTCCAAATCCCTCCTCCTTCCCCTCCTCTACCTTGCCTTATCCACATAAAATAATGATTACTATTACAGGGTAGCACAGATTTTGATGTCATTGATAAATAAGTCAATCAGTTGACTTACCAGTGTCCATCAATTGATTAACTGGTCTCTCCCAGTGATTCTCCATATCTGAAAGATCTCCATATCTGAAGTCCAAACTCCATGACACGCCTGGGATTTGCCTCTTTTTATCTCTAAGACTTTGAACAATTTGTTTGAGCCTTGGCTCTGTCACCTAAAAATTTTTTAAAAATATATTTATATTTCTTCTTAAGGTTGCTAATAAGAGTAAAACAATGCCTGAACCAATAGTGAGAACTCAAGACACATTAGCCATTTATTATTACTTCTGTTATTACAACAACTATTTATGGAGGGCTTGTTAAGTTGCAGCCAGGCATTTGAGCAAACATTTTTATATGCATTATTTCATTTAATTCACCCAGTCAACTAGCAATAAAAGGTGACTGTCACCTAGCAATCACTATTCTCATTTTACAGATAAGACAACCAAGGCTCGAGAGGCAAAGTGATTCATACTAGGAAAGGAGACAGCAAGTGGAAGAGATAAATTTTAAATTTGGTTAATAAGGAAATAAGATTAATCAAGTTTAGCAACCAGCTGGAACAACATGAACTTTCACACATTGCTGATGGGAATGTAAATTGATATGCACTCTCTTTGGAGAGTAATGTCTGGCAAAAGTGAAGACATGCATTCTGAATGATTCAACGAACATACTCTTAGGGATAGATCCTGAAAAATTCTCACCACCTATATATAAAGAGACATGCATAAGAATATCTCATGATTTCTTATTGAACAGAATTATATTTAAATAACTGGAGTATAATCACAAAATGAAATAACATACGTCATTTATAATGAATGAATCTCAAAACACATTGAGAGAAAAATAGGCACAGTAGGACACCATTTATATAAAGTTTTAAATGTGCAAGACAAGACACCGATTTTATATAGGTACTACATAAAAACAGAGAATTTATAAACTACAAATTCAAGAAGATAACAACCTAGGGCTGGGGATGTAACTTACTAGTATCGCAAAAAGAAAAAGGCAAAGGGGAAAAAAAGATAATAATCTATAGGGAAAGAATAATCGGAATTAGGAAGACTTCTGCAGAGACATTCAAGTGTGTATCTAATGCTTTGTCTCTTAAAAAAACAAATGAGCTGAAGCAAATAGAGTTTGAGTACCCATTATCCAAAATCTAAAATACTTGGGCTCATAAGTGTTACAGATTTCAGATTTTTTCAGGTTTTAGAATATTGCATATATGCAGTGAGATACTCGTCCAGGACCCAAGTCTAAACATGGAATTCCTTTGTATGTCATATACATCTTGTACACATAAGCTGAAGATGATCTTTGCAATGTTTTTAGTGCATCTACATTTTGAGTGCAACCCCTCCAATGCCCTACTTCTGTCGTTGCTCAGAGTTTCAGACTTTGGAGCATTGCAGATTTTCAGATTAGGAATCCTCAAACTCAAGAGCAAAATATTCAGTTAGGACTGAGCTGGGTAATGGGTATAAAGAGGTTAGTTATATTATCCCATTTTTGTGTGTGCTTTAAATAATTTGTAGAGATTTCATTAAGGACATGTTTAAGAGGTACTGGGGGGCCCAGAAATCTCCTTTGGGCCATCCCTTCCACATGCAGCCTGCACCTTGCTTCCTTCCTAAGCCTCTTGGCTCCCTTGGGAGTCCATCCTCAAAAGTTCTACCCGCTTGGAGTCTAGCAAGCCTTGGGTACTAGCATGACCTAGTCTACAACTCCCCCAACCCCTGCCCCAAGCCAGGACGCCGGCTCCCAGGGGCCACTGAGCCCCGGTCCAGAGCCGGGTTAGTATCCAGGCCCACCCCTAGAGTTATGCCCGGCCAGGAATCCCCGCATCTCGACCGTTGCCCCGCCCAGCTCCAGCCTAGGCGAAGGCGCGAGCGGTGGCAACAGCCGGGTCAGCAGAGCAGGCACCACCCCGATTGGCCCGCCCCGGGGTTCCGGTGGCCGCTTCCCACCACCCAGCAGGCCCTGCGGTGAGTCGGCGCCACCCCAGCCTCTAGTCGCAAACCTCAGCCAAAAACTGGGGGTGCGCAGGACGCTGCAAATTCCTGCTTTAACTATTTTTTCTATTTTTTTTTTTCCGCTGCTGGGGATTAATCCAGGAACTTGTGCATAAGTAGGCAAGCGCTCTGCCGCTGAGCCACATCCCCAGCCCCTCAGCATTTTTGTAGCATCGAGAACTTGTAAAGCACCTGAACTCCATTGGTAGTGTCAGATCTGAAGTGAAAAGATGTAACGTGGCTTGATTGTTGATAAGCACAAAAGGCAGGTTATAAAACAGTAATGTACATATAGTAAAAAAAAAAAAAAAAAAAAGCCAGAAATGAATGCCTTTGTAAAATAGAATTAGGAATTATTTTTATGACAAGTTGTACTTGCTAAAAGTTCTACTGCTTTAATTAAATTTTAAAGCTGGGTTTTAACATGTACACAGGTTTTAAAATTCACCAAGTTCAAAAGATACTCAAACTCTTCCTCTTACCCCCTTCCTTGGCTTCCTCTCCAGCAGAGGACTTTCATATTGAAACAAAAGGACATTTGCATTTTGATATATAAATGAATAGAATGTTTGTTCCTGGGTTTGTTCCATTAACTGGAGACTGGAGATTCCTAGGATAAGGGAGGAAGTCAACTTTGGAATCAGGGTTTTCAGCCCTGGCAGTGTGGCTAGGTGTGGTCTTAAGCAACCACCAAGCCTTTCTAATTCTCAGATGTCTCTTCTTCAAAATAGAAGTTGTCACTCTTACCAACATCTTATTGTAAAGATTAGATGAGATGGCTCTCTGCTTCCTGGTTGCCGTGACCTGCTCTGCTTTTCTCCCCCATGCCCTTCTGCCCCCGAAGTTCTGCCTCATCTTGAGCCCAGAGCTATGGAATCAGCTACCATGGACTGAACCTTTGAAACCAGGCTCATGCTGAGAGTTTGTCTTGAGTCTCAGAGGAGATGTTGGACTTGGATTTGGGGGTCTTTGGGTCACAGTGATGAAAAAGCTAACAAAAACAAAAGTGTTCCTGACATGTTTCTTATCTGTCAGACCAGTTTCCCTGAATGTATTGAGTAAAAGCAAAGTTCCTGCTGGAGGAATGCAGATCCAGGGATAAATTCATCCTGGATCTCTGTTAATGCTGGAACCAGGTCTGAGAGATGTTGAATTTGGAAATGCAATGGCACCTGGTTTGCAGGCAGAGTGGTGTGGAGTCTTCAAATTTCTGAGAGCTATTTCTGGCAGAACTTAGTTCAGTTAGAATAAGCCAAACCTGGAAAAGGGTAAGAGGAAGACTTTGAGTTTCTTTTGAACTTGGTGAATTTTTAAACCTGTGTGTTAAAACCTAGCTTTAAAATCTAATTAAAACAGTAGAACATTTAGCAAGTACAATCTGTTATAAAAATAATTCCTAATTCCTTTTTACATAGAATTGAATAAGGGGAGTTTTTTTGGACCCAAGTGTGAACATAGGGACCTCCAGATGTTCTTTGACTGAAAGGAAAAGAAATTTTGATGCTGGGGAGTACTGAAGACAATGTACCAACAAGTAGATTGAGGATACCAAGCAAAACTAATTGCAATGGTAGCCTGGACCATACCTGGCAGGAACTTGGAAGAAATTTTACAAGGTTGCTTTTTGGAGCCAATGGTACTAGCTTCTTCTCAGGGGACTGAAGTAAAAGTGAATGCCTAAAATCCAGCTTCAAATCTGGGGGCACACACAGGGTACCTCATGCCTCCTAGGTACTATTCCATGAAGTAATACCTTCTATGTCCTGGGTCTTCAAATTTGATTCTTGGTCTAGGGCTAGAAGGATCTACAGAGAATGGGCAAGCTCTTATGAATATCTCTGTATTTACGTTTATGCATATTGTCAAGTTCCGTATGGTTATCTGAACTGAGCCCTCTAAATATGTGCCAATCCATACTGTTAAAGATATTCACTACTGGTCTGTTATCTATCATAATAGTTTCCCTGAATGTATTGAGCAAAACAAAATTTTTTGAATAAGACTACAGAACAAGAGATGAATACATCTGTGTGTTTAGGGGAAATGCACAGAAATTCTGAGAAATATTTCAATGATGATTGAACTTATTAATTATTGAAATAGAAAACTGATTCAGTGAATAAAGAAGAGACCAGAAAAAAAGATTAGATGAGATAATATGTAGAAAGCATTTAGTGCCATTGCATGAATACAGATGCCTAGTATATGTCAGCTGCAGTCATTATGGTAATTATTATTACAGGTATGTATCACAGGAACTCGCAAGCAGTCTTCAAAAATGTCTGTTAGATGCTGGACTGATCATCCATTTACTTGGCAGGGGATAATTTCTGAGATGAAAAGCAGGTATAAAAAATTCTCTTGAAGGTGATATGGGCTTTAAGGAATCACAAATTCTTTTGTCACTGGGTAGCTAGGGGATGCAGTAAAGGGCTGAGATTATGCTCTGTAGCTAAAGCAGACCCCATTAGGCTATGAGCAAACCCAGATATATCTGCTCTCAAAAGTCCCAGAAAAAGTAAGCCTCCAACTAACCAGAGGAAGATGAAGAGATGTGCCCAGGAATGAGAAAGTTAATGTGCATTCATCTCTGCTGAACTTGGTGTCCCTGTCTTCTGTGGATGAACAGTCTCCTGCGTGCATGTGCTGACTCACGCTTTAGATTAGGGCAAGGAATGTGGAATTCTTGGATTATCTGCACAGGGATTGGGGGCAGGTAGAAGACAGTGGGACCAGGTAAGGGACTAATATTTGCTGAACGCTGACTGAATCTGGGACAATTTATACACATTTTTTCCCATTGCATCTCTATACTTTTTTGAGGAGATATTACTTCCCTGTTTGTATACAAAGTGACTTGATGATGGTCACACAGTTACTAAATGATGAAACCAGAACTCCCACTCAAAGGCTGACTTAAAAGCCGCCTGCCAAACATATTGCCTTGAAGAAAGCAAGGTGCAAGTAGCTGAACGTAGTGGAAAGCAAGGGCTCTGAAATTAGAAAAGTTGAACTGAATTCTTTTAGGGTGAATCAATGATCTTGGTCCTTGGTTTTCTTTTCTGTAAAATGAACCTTATGATACCTATAGGGCTGGATGCTTAGATCAGATAGGTCTGGAAGTGTCTTTACAAAGAGCTATGTGAATGTTCATGTTGGTTGTTAGGAGCTTGAATTTGAGGATGTCTCTGGAGACTGTGCCCAGCAAGGTAAGAGATGCAGGGTCAGTCCTCTGCTTGAACCTGGGAGATAAGAGGGAGGGATTGGCTAGGCTCAACAGGAGCAGAAGTGTTTTGCATAGTATTTGGTACTTCAAAGCAGATCAGTAAACATTAACTGAAATTAATCCAGACACTCCACGGGAAGTGGTTTGGATGACAATCAATCCTTTCATTAAATATTTGTCACTCACTCTCTGCAAAGTCCTGAGCTGGGCCCTGTGAAGATAAAGGAAAATGAAACAGGTCTTTTAGAACATGAGATAGAGGGTGCTGCACACCACTGGGTTCTCTGGGACTGCTGTAGAAATAGGGATGAAAGACCCTGGAACCCATAGCTGAAAAGGGCAGTGATCCAAGTCCCCACAGAGGTAGGGAGACTGTGGACGGCCAGAGGTGGCAGGAAGATGCCTGCTTGGGGGTGAGAGAGGGAGAGACAGGAAGATGGGAGATGAAGGCCTGAGGCTCTTTGTTCCTCCTTGGTGGGTGTCAACATCATTTTGAAACAGGGACCTTGGTGGGGTTGAGGGGTCTAGAGGAAGGAGACAGGGAGGGTTGCCGCAGTCTGGCTGGGCACAATCAGGAGCCACTTGTCAAAAGAAACTAACTTTATTTTTAGAACCACACACGCCAAACAAAACAGCCTCTCAGGAAAAACCCTCAGAGCCTCAACTGCCACCACCGGCTTTCCACAAGCCTCTCTCTCCCCCCACAAGCTTCTCCCCCCTCCCACAATCCTCCTGCTCTTGAGGCCGATTGGCTGGGTCACGTGGGCAGAGCCAAAAAAGTCCCCCAATGAGCAGCTCCGTGGTCTGAAAGGGCAGGGAAACAGCCCAATGAGCATCACCGCAGAGGAGCCAATCAGCTAGATGTTGCTGGGGCCGCTGTGAGCCAATGGAGGGTGAGGTTGAGAGGGAGACTGCTGGGATGCTATGAGAAATGGGATGGATTGGGGAAGGAACTGCCCGGAGAGGAGCTCTTTTTTTCTTAGGGTATGAGCCAGGCCGGTTTCTCTGCTGATAGACCACTTGAAGACACTTCAGGGAGATTCAGCATTGCACTTCTGTGAGACCCATATCTTTAGCTATTTATTCAGTTTTCTTTATCTGAGCTTCAATTACTTCATAAACTGATGCTGATTATACATACTTTATATGGTGGTTTGTAAGGAATGAATTAGATCAAGAAGCATATATGAGAATGTTCCTAGCCATGCTGTGTATAATGTAGAAACACTGGAACCATCTTAAGTGCCCTCGACCCAATGGATAAATAAATTCTAATGTATTTATATAAAACAGGGTACTACACAGCCAAGAAAATGAATGAATTAGGACTTTATGAGTCAACAAAAATGAATTTCAGGAACATAACATTGAATGAAAAAGTAAGTCACAGAAAAGCATATATACTCTAGCATATATATATATAGAAAATATATACTCTAAATAACATATATATAACATATATACTCTAAATTTTTATCTAAAATTTAAAAACATGAGAAACTAAGAAAAATACCCTTTAAGATGCAAATATATGGTAAAATCACAAAGAAGAGCAAGGGAATAAAACAGAAAATTCAGATGTGTGGTTATCTTTGGGGTGAGAAGGAAGGAGATGGAATGGGGTCAGGGAAGTCACTGAGGTGATTGCAAAGGTCATGGTAATGTTCACCTTTAAGATTTGAATTTAGCTGGGTGTAGTGATGCACTCTTGTAATCCCAGTGGCTGGGGAGGCTGAAGAAGGAGGATTGCAATTTCAAAGCCAGTCTCAGCAATTTAGTGAGGCGCTAAGCAACTCAACAAGACCTGTCTCTAAATAAAATATAAAAAGGGTTGTGGATGTGGCTCAGTTGTTAAAGCGCCCCTGGGTTCAATCCCTGGTACCAAAAACAAACAAATAAAAAAAATCTGAATTTAGTTGCATGTGTTTTGTTGCATCATTATTTTTATACCTTACACATATTTTTATAGGTTTTTGTTTTGTTTGTTTACCTGCTTAGTACTAATACAAAAAAAATATTTCATTCTCAAACTCAGCATTTGTCTCTTTGGTCTCGTGTGGGTTCAACATGTTGCTCAAGAAATGTTATTTCTGTTCAGACCCCCTCTACGCTGGCTACAGGAGGACATTTGTCTGCAAGGATTGCAAGGTCTTCAGGTTCTGTAAACACAAATGTCATAAAAATTTTTTAAGAAGTGAAATCCTCACAAATTCAGGTGGACTAAAGCATTCTGGAAAGCAACAGGTGAAAGGCTGACTGTGGATTGCTGATTTAAATTTGAAAAACGTAGAAATGAACCTGCAAGAGCTATGGAATAAAACTACTGATGCAACGAAGAGAGTCTAAGAGATCAAACAGAAATGCCACGCTAAATTTATAATTAACAGGTTGGAGAAAAATAAAGAGCTGCGGAAAGTTCAGGACATCAAAGAAGTCAAGCAAAACACCCATCTTATTCCCATGCAGTCAAAGGAAAGCAGCTGGGAGAAAAAGTTGTACAGCAATTAAACAAGATATGACACGAAGATGGATTCTTAAAAATCTCACTATGACCGTTTCTATGTGTGCATTTGAAAATCTCTTTGGAGACTTAGAACTTCCAATTTATTGATTTATTTTTTAAACATAAGGTCACTCAAATGAAAAGTGATTAAAAAACACTTCTCTCCCACGTTGCTGCTGCAAATTATCAGATTATGGATATTAGATTGTGTCTCAAGGTTAAATCTTCAATGATAAATGTGCTATGTAAATGATTAAAATTCTGTTTGCAAATAACAGAAGTGAATTGTGGACATAAAATAGTCATGCCACTTGGGTAATGCCTCTAGGAAGCATTTATGTAACAATGACTTAGAGAAATTCATTGCTTGGTGATAAGTAAAATACAATTAATAATATTTATGTGAGATATCTGCATGCTATTGGATTATACTAATTTAAGACTGGTTTATCTTATGTTGATTTGAACATTTTATCATTAAGATTAAAATAAGATTTATCCTATCTCTTTAATTCTGGTGTGATGATTCAGAGAAAAGAGGAGACCAAATGGCATCAGAAGAATATATTTATAATATTCATAAGAATTTCAACATTCCAGAAAATATTTATGAATGTTTTATTCATAGTATGTGTAGAAGGAGATATCTTTCATTGATATCTAAGAATATATTCTTTTGAGGGAGGTTACTGGGGATTGAACTCAGGGGCACTCAGACACTGAGTCACATCCCCAGCCCTAATTTATATTTTATTTAGAGACAGGGTCTCACTGAGTTGCTTAGTACCTCTCTTTTGCTAAAGCTGCTCTGAACTCACAATCCTCCTGCCTCAGCCTCCTGAGCTGCTGGGATTACAGGTGTGCGCCACTGTGCCCAGAATATATTATTAATAAATATATGTACATTAGAGAAACCTTTAATTTTGCTACTTAGGGCTGGATAACCATACTAGCAAACACCAAGCCTACCTGTGTAGGTTAGGAATATCTGTGGGCCTTAAACTAAAAACTACTCTGGCAGTTCCTTTTAATAGTTATCAGGCATTCCTGTCTGAGAATCTCTTTTGTAGCCTCTAGTTTACTTATTTTTGGAAGTTACATTTAACTATTATTATCATTTAAAATGTCCAGGAACAGCTGTGCTTTGGCTTTAACTATCCTTGCTAAGTGTTTAAGATGAAGCAAGTCGAACTGACTTTTGTTTTTATCTATTGTTAACAGTCAGCTGAGCTTCCCTGGGAGTCCTCGGGGAACTTCATAGCAGCTTCTCAGTTCTGCTAGTGCCATTTACCTTAGGATGGGTCCAGGCCTTGCTTGACCATGTGGCTTCCCTCGGAAGCATCAGGGATGT
>NW_026000174.1:11771936-11811056 GCF_001458135.2 Marmota marmota marmota
TATATATATATACATTAGAAGAATATGTTCTGGAATATTGGAATTTTTCTGGATATATTCTTTTTCTGCTCCTCCATATTCTTTTTCTTGCTTTTCTGTTTTCTGACCCCTGCCTCGCTGACCCTCAGTCTTCTCCTCCCTGGGCCCTGGCGTCCCCATTGTCTGCTGGTACTGACCCCCTCTCGGTCATCCTCCCAACAGAGGGTCCCTCTGTCTGCCTCAGGCAGCTCAGAACCAAGGACAAAGTTGAGACACCTGAGACACCAGGAATGCACTGTGAAATACTGTTACCAAGACAAAAGTAGACCTATCAACAAAAAGCAAATTCAAATCTTAAAAAGCTGTTAAAGCCATCTCATCTACCGAAAAATCTCCATACATTTTAGAAAGTTAAAAGAAGTAAATTGGGAGCATTGCTCCTTCGGGGAAGTGTCTGAGCTCACTGACCTGCTTCCCCAGGCAGGTCTCCTCCAGGGCAGGAATGGCTTTAGTTTATCTCTTTGTCCCTAGTTCCAAGCACAAAGGTGATGTCCTCAAAGCTTCCTTAGAGAAGAATGGGTGTATTGAGGGTTTCAACATGACACTGACATTGGGGCCAGAACTTATTTCCTGCTACCCTGGGGGTAACAGATCTGCTTTTGGAGCTGTGCTGGCTTCCTAGCAGCCTGTATAACCTGTCTGTTGTCCTGGCATTTGGGGGGCTGCAGGGAATTTCCAGAGGACTTTGCCACCGAGAACCAGTTGGTGGGAGCCTGAGCAGGAGCCTCAGGAGTATCATTTTGTCATTGGTCATTAGGATCCTGGACTCTAAAATAAGATGCAAGAGACCATCAGCCTGATCTTCACAGATCTTCACAGATGGCTGTGCTTGTCTCCACTGGACCTCCTCCCTTCCTGTGCCCTGCATGCACTAAGGTTCACTGAAGGGTCTCCCAGTGTGAGCACTGCGTGTGGACTCAGGAGAACCAGAAGCAGGTTGACCTCTGGGCTCCTGGGCCAGGAAACGAGGCAGGAGGGAGCACAGTTCATGTCCACACAGGGTGATGTGCAATCACAGGAATCTGGCCATATTGTGCTGCCTAGTGACAGGGAGTGCGGGGATGCTCATTTGTGAGGAGAAGTGCAGGGGGTGGGGGTCCTGTGGTCTGGCTTCACTTCCTTTACAGAGGCAGCTGTCCTCAGAACTGGGTTTGAGGCCTGTGCAGCTGCGTATCAGATGACAGGGTAGAAGGGAAGTGGGGTATCATTTGGAAAGGAGGAAAGAGTATGGGACAAGACCCAGAGGTCAGAAACAGCACAGGTCGCCTGGCATTATGAATAGCTTGGGAGGAGCGGGAGGAGGTTTCGGGGGACTGATGGTTGAGAGGAAGATTAGGCTGAAGAGGAAGGCAGTTGAGGTTTTGTCTTATGGCAATGGGGAACTCCTGAAATATTTTCAGCAGAGGGAAGGCATGATCAGATTTTCATTTGACCAACATTGCTCTGTTGTGGGGTTTAGACAGGAAGAAGGACCCTGTAGGCGGCTGTTGTCACAGACCAAGGACAAGATCATTAGGGAGCAGGAGACCGATTCAAGACACCTTTACAAAAAAAGAGCAGGTAAGACTGAGTGACTCACCTGTGAAATATGTATTATACTCCTGCTGTGTTCAAGAAAACACGTGCGAGTGTGAGAGAGAAGAGGGGGAGGAAATGCAGGGGAGTAGAGAGGTGGACATGCATTCCTTACCATGGGTTCACTGCGTGTCCACCTGGCTCATGCACACAGCAAACACAAGGCCCAAAGCAGCAAGTGTGCAGGGAGCACCACTGTTCAGTGCTGTGGGAATCCAGGGGCAGGAGGGACCTTGGAATATGCGGTGTGCCATGCTGTAGGGAGGCCACCAGAGCAGGGGGAATAGCATGAGCAAGAGCACAGATGTAAAGCCCCAGGAACTGTGGTTTGGGAGTGCCAGGCAGAGGGTTAGAGGGGGACAGAGAGATGCATGGCCAGGTCAGCCAGGGGTGGATTGTGGCGAGCCTCAGATGTCCATCTGGGAAGCGGGGGTAGTTGGGTCAGACGCAGAGGGCACAAAGCCTCCTGAGTAAGGCAGAGGCATGGCCTGAGCTGTGCTTTATGAAGACAAATCTTGTACCATGTTCAGTACAGCTGGCAGGGACAAGCCTCCCCGAATGGGGATACCAGTAGGTGGTGGCTGGCATGGCTGCTGTGAGAGATGATTGTGCTCTAGAGAGGGTTCTGGCAGAGAGAATGAAGCTGAAGGGGCAGTTATGACACATTGCAAAGGTGGCCTTGAGCGTGTGCACGTTTGCTGTTTGTTCACCAGGCTGCGCTGGGCGTCAGCAGTGTGGGCAGATTTGAGCACAGTTAACAAGATCCTGAGCTTAGCACGCTCACAGGTCAGAGTGGGCAAGAGAGAAAGGAAGAAGATCAGTTGCCTTTGGATTAGGTGCTGGGTACTGCACCAGAAACTGATAGGTATGATCTCATTTAATCTCAAAGCTACCGTCAAATGGGATAGGATTATCCTCATCTCTCAGACAGGGAAAGAGGTTCAGATGGTCCAAGGTCAAGGTCATAACAATATTATTTGTTCAGCAGTTATTTTTACATGCAAAATCCAGGATTCAATGCACAGAGAATCAAGACCCCTAACATAAGGGCCTGCCCTCAGGTCTGGAGGGGAGACTCCAGCAAAAGTATGGGATGTGGGGCTGGGGATGTGGCTCAAGCGGTAGCGCGGTAGCGCGCTCCCCTGGCATGGGTGCGGCCCAGGTTCGATCCTCAGCACCACATACAAAGATATTGTCTCTGCCGATAACTAAAATGTAAATAAAATATTTTTTAAAAAAGTATGGGATGTGGGTGGGGGGCGGTAATCAGAGCAGCAATGTGATCCAAATTCAGGCTTAATATGACCGTTCTGCTCACTGTGTAGACAACAAAACCATAGGAAGGTAAGGGTGAGAGTCGGACAAAGGAAGGCTGTTGGAATTGATCAGGAGAAAGACACAGAGGTGGCCTGGTTGTACTGCCATCCAGGTGTCTCAGCTTTAACATTCTGAAGAGTTGGGATTCCAGGGTTTTGCACATGGCTTCAGCACTAACTGACCCTGTTGGGTCTCTGGATAGGTCTCTTCAAAGGAACCAATATGAGGTGCTTAGGCTCAAGTGTCTTTAAGGTTCCAGTCTGCTCAAGGATGGATGTCACTTCTTGCTTACATTTTCCCAATGACTTTGCTGTCTAAACTCCATGTCATGGCCCCGTATGATCCCACCTCCTTTCACATCATTTTCTGCTGCTCCCCATTTCTTTAATCTGCCCCAGACGTATTGACCTCCTTTTTATCCCTCAAATAGCTAAGCTTGTTCCTACCACAGGGCCTTGGCACCTGCTATTCCTGCAGCTTCAGAAACATTTCCCATAGATAATTACATGACCAGATTCTTCTCAACCTTCTAGTCTCAGCTTAACTTTCGCCTTCTCATGGAGATTGTTTCTGATTACGCTAAATTATGTAGACTTCCAATCACACCACATCACTTCTCCGAGTTTGTATTTCTTCCAGAACTTTAACATACAATAATCACCTTATTAATAAGTTGAACTCATCTTGTTTATACTTTTTTCTTCTTTTTTAACTATTTTTTAGTTGTTGATGAACATTTATTTATTTATTTATTTATTTATTTATTTATTTATATGCGGTGCTGAGAATCGAACCCAGTGCCTCACACATGGTAGGTAAGAGCTTTACCACTGAGCCACAATGCCAACCCCCTTTTTGTCTTCTTAATACAATGTCAGTTCCATGAAGACAGCCACCTTGTCTGTGTTTGTGCAACATGACGCATCCAGTACCTAGAATGGCATGGTCAGGACATAGCAAATATTTGCTGAATGAAACAAATAAACAAAGGAGTGAGCCATCTTTCAGCTTTTTATAACATATATTCTAGAATAAGATGTTATCCATTTCCTGAATCAGATTTTTCTAAGTATTTAAATTACTAAGAGCCCAGTTTTAACAAAGGACATTATTATGCATTTTCCTGAATCAATCAAGCAAGCAAGCAATTATTCATTATTTATTTATTTTTGGTAATTGCAGATGGACAATACCTTTCTTTTATTTATTTATTGTTATGTGGTGCTAAGGATCAAACACAGTGCCTCACACGTGCTAGGCAAGCCCTCTGCCACTGAGCCACAACCCCAGCCCTCTTTTTTAAAATTATTAAATCAAGGTGTTACAAACTGTCATGGTCGAGTGGAAACCATCTTGGTCTTTAGAGCCAGGCGGGCCTCGATTAAAGGGCAGCTCCACTGCTTGCTAGCTGTGGAGGCACACAGGTTCCTAAGCTCTTGAGCCTGAGCGTCCCTGTAGTGATGTGGGGTGATGACACTTACCTTGGAGGAAGCATTAAACTAGACGTTGGCTATGAAGCGCCTGGGAGCCGTTGGTGCTCAGGGGAGGCCAAGGAGTGAGCCTGCTTCCTCTCCCAGGTGCAGCCTCCTCAGAGCAGCTTTGCCTTCATCCTTTCCTCTGTGAGATCTGCGCAGTCCAGAAGACCAGCATGATGATTGTTTGAACAAATGGTGAAGTCTACTCCAAGGCCTTATTTTAGTTCTGGTTGCTATTTAAAAAAAAAAAAAAAGTAGACTTGCAGACTCGGTGGCTTTTAATCAATAAAAATGTATTTCTCCTATTCTGAAGGCTGGAAGTCTATGCTCAGGCTGCAGCATAATTGGGTGCTGCCTTCTTGTATCTGCAAAAGGAGGAAAGAGGGTGAGAGAACTCTTTGGGGTCCCCTTTATATGGGCTCCAATCCTATTTATGAGGGCTCTACTCATGACCTAATCACCAGCACCCCAGCCCTGCTCTTAACAACCATCACCTTAGGGGTTAAGATTTCCATATGCAAATTTTGAGAGAGACACAAACATGCAGTCCATAACAACCTTCATTCTACAGATGAGGACCATGTAGCCCAGAGAGGCAAAGGCGCTCTTCAGGGGGCACAGCTTTTAAACAACCACCATCCCCCACCGGGGGACTCTGCTGCTTTGGTTTCATTCATTGTTCATGCATAGCCTCAGGATCCTGTCCCAGGATTCACAAATGTCCACATAACTCCCCAAGGCTCAGGGGGATTTTTAGGCTGCAAGGGAACCTGTACCAAGCTAGTAAACAAGGCTAAAATACTTCACAAGCTTTATAAAAAGTGTTTACACAAGGGCTTACTAACTGCCTTACAATGGTAAACTGTCTGTGAAGTAAATTCTCACTGACTGGAAGTGTAGGCAGAGGGTCACCCTCTCCTATCCACCAGCCTCCAACCATGTTTCAGTATCATTCTGTGGGCTCACATACTTCCTGGTGCCACTCCAGTGCCTAGCCTTGTGCTGGGCCCCAGACCTCTGAGTGCCAGTAGACCAGGCTGGCAGGAAGGCATGATGTGGACAATGAGCATTGCAGGAAGTTGGGGGAGCCTGTAAGCCAGCCTGGCAGAAGCTGCAGGGAAGGCTTCCTGGAGGAGAGAGCCTCTGAGTTTCATTTTTCCTTCTAAGTGAGAAGAATTTTCTTGTCCTGGTAACATGGCTTTTTACCAAGCCTAGAAAACTTGTGATTAAGGAGACACAAACTTTCCAAAGGTTTTGCTACATGGGGTTGTATAATTTGGAATTGCCCATGGGATCTTGATGTGGGCATTTTCACCAAAATGCCATATATATGATCCTGAAAACAAAACCAAGTAAAACGAAATCTTTTTTTTTTTTTTTGCAAAATCCTATGGTGTAGAGAGTATAGGGCTTAACAATAAGTTTGGAGCAGACTAAAAACCAAATAGTCTTTTTATAAGCCCAGCTCTACCAAAAATAGCCCCCGTCCAAATTCAGCAGCTGCAGAGCTGAATCACTACCTGCATCTGCTCCCAGCATCACAGTCACTTTGTCCCTGCAGCTCTCAGCCTGTGGTGTGTTTTCATTTTTGGTCCTGTGCATGGAGCCCAGGGCCTCGCACATGCACATGCTAAGCTTGCACTGAGCCACACCCCAGCCCCTTTGAACCCAGGGTTTGTACTTTTCCCCGGAAGAGAGAACTTTATAGCATATACTTGTAATAGGGATTGAATGTATCAAAATGGGATATTTGAGTTTTGGTTTAGATTTCTTAAAAAACTAAAAGAAAAAAATTTTGTTTCTTCATAAGTACAAGAGGAAGCATTCCACAGCTTCTTCATCTGTACTTTCAGCTTCCCCAAAGAGCTGGACAGGGTGGACAGGGTGGTGGTTCTAGAAGCCACCAAACCAGCACCTATTCTTTTCAGAAAAAGTGCTTCTGCAGGATTTTCGGGGTGTGTGTGTGTGTGTGTGTGTGTGTGTGTGTGTGTGTGTGGTGGTGGTGGTGGTGGTGGTGGTTTTAAGGGCTTAGAATGTTCCCAGTTCCTTCAAAACATGAACTTGCTGGAAAATATTGCAAGTGAACCAACATGACTTCACATTTCAGTGGCAGAGACTTTTGAATCTTCCTTGGGGAAGGGGATTTAAAGTGGATGTTTCCTCAGAAAGTTTTTACAGAACCTCAGCCTCCCCCCCCTTTTTTTTTTTGCTAACACAGGCAGCCCTTTACCATGCACACTCTTGCACACTCTTTCTTCACCTGTCACAACAGTTTTGTGGATTAAGACATCTAGACCGCAGATGCCACACCCACCATTCCCTCTCCTGGGGTAGGGAAAGAAATCAACTGCCAAGAGCCCCCAGGCCACAAGCCTTGTGCCAGACACCTGCCATATGCCACCTAATTTCTTCCTCACAACAGCCTGGGCTTATTTCTCATGGGATCAGAGAGGCTGGTGGAGAGGCATGAGGGAAGGAAGCCTCCTTCTCTTGGAGGAACAGAGGTATAAATCTTGGGGCAAGAGAAAGAAGGTTAGAAACTGGGGTGGGGGGGTCCCCTGAGAGAACCTCTCCACTGGTAAAGATCCCTAGGGTTTCCCCATCTTTTGAAATTTCCATTTGGTCCAAGCTTGAACCATCCCCTCAGACATTGTAGCTCCTTTTACAGTTGTCCCAATCATCTGTGAAGGAGGCTTTCCCCTGCCCAGTTGCTGTGTCATCCTAGGAACAGCAAAGGGTCAGAGCAGAAAGGGGGATGGAGCCCTCTTCCTTGCCATCTCCTCCAGGGCCCTGTAGGAGGGTGGTCACCAGCCCACTGAGGGAGCTGCAGTCCAGATACCCAGGAGACTCCTGCATCCCAGTCACAGTGGCCCCACCAGACAGGAGTATTTCTGGTAGATGACGCCAGAGAGGTGAGAAGACTGAACCCCTCTTGCCAATGCCTATTAGGGGTCTCCTTTCTGCAAGGAGATGGAGGGAAAGACAGCAGATGCCAGGCCACCTGTAGTCCCCTCGATGCCTTTCTGCAAATTAGAAAAAGGCCCCTTTCTCAAGACTCTTAACACCTCGTGGTCAAAATTGCCACAACATTTTGTGAAAACAAGCATTTTGCTTCCATCCACTGGAGAACCATTAAAAGTTACAAAGACACTTACTGGTGAGGGGCACGTCCTTATAAACCGTGTGATGACATGCTGTGTGACTATATATGACAACTGCTTACAGGTGTCTAAATTTCACAGAGGAGGATGCTGAGCCAAGAGAGGGTAAGTAACTCCACCAGGTCATACAGCACTGTACCCTTGGGCCACTCCATTTACATCAGCAGTGTTCTTTACTCCTTTATCTCCCTGACAGGCCCCTGGATATTGTCCTTAGAAGCCAGCTCAGACATCACTTCCTCGGTGATGACTGCTTTGACCTTGTCAAGTCAGATTGGCCTTCACTCCTCAGTGCTTCCTGCTCCTGAACTTGACTGAAGCCTTCGCCTACGGAGTGGGTTTGGTGAGTTGCCAGCCAGTCTCTAGCCCCACTGTGAGCACATTCTTCAAGGGCTGCTGGGAAGGCTGAGAAATGCCAGCTCTGTGCCCCCAGAACCTGGCACAGGGCCTGGTACAGAAGAGCAGCTTGGCGATGATGGATGAAACAAACAGAAATGAATTTGTGCGTGAGGAGATTGGACCAGTGCTCTCCCAGGACTCTTGCTCTGATTGAACTTAATGAATGCATTACTCAGTGTTTGATTCTTAGACTCTGTTCATGGTGGGGCAGAAATCACAGTGGTACAGAACAGAGGGACACAGGACAATGCCAGGAAATAGCAACAGTTGTCTGTTTAGAAGTCCGAGTTGATTAGATGGGAATTGGTCTAGAAATAGTGGAGCTTGTTGGAATGCTCACATGAGCCCATTAAATCCCACAGAATGCCCAGGGGCTCCCCAGGCAGAGTAACTAGATGAGCTGTCAAGGTCATCACCAACTTTGAACTCCCCCAGATACTCTTACATTAGTAGGTTTTCAGGAAGGAAGAAAAAAAAAACAACAATGAGCTGTCATTCTGGAATCAGAGTGCATTAATAACACTCTCGCTGGGAAAAGGTCTAGGGCTTTTTGCCAATTTCAGTCGTCTCCAAGGACACCCTGTTTGTGCAGAGCTTCAAGTGGAGAAATGTGAGAATGAGCTCAGCTAGAGGCCCCTGGACCATCCTTTTTTCTTCACTTTAACAGAATGTAACAAGACACGACCGTGGACTGGACCCTGCCACAGGGAAAGGGAAGGACCGCTTGGCTGCAGAACTCAGCTGGATTTCGAGGGGCCAGTGATACATCTTGCCTGCTAGAACTTACTAGAACTGAGCTCTACGAATAGGGCAGCTAATATATCTTGGTTAGCTAATATTTCAGTGTTGGGCATAGTATTCTCTTTATAATTATGTTCCATTTACTCACTGTGAAAAAAGAATTCCCAATGAATCCATCAGATTCTCTAAGTTGATTCCCCTTCATTAACCAATCCAGCCACTCAGTAGGTTGTTATTAAACATGTACCATGCACTTCTGGCCAGTTCAACCCCACCTTAACTTTGTTCTTTTCCTCTTCCAGACTCTTGGCCTTGGCAGGTTGCCTTTACCCCACCTGGAGTGAGCTCCCTGGGCCCTTCTGGCCAGAAGTCTTGATACAGTTCATTGGTGGTTTGTGTCCCATCAAGGATCAAGAGGGATTGTGCCACCCAGAATCTAGAGAAGCAATTGCCCAATAGATACTGCCTGAGCCCAAAGACCTCTTCCCCACATGATAAGACACTCAGGGTGGGCACCCATGACCTTCATATTCTGTCATTTGCTATAAGGGATTGTCTGTTCAGATTCCATTTCCTCTTCATAGTGGAGAACATAGATAAGTGTCATTTGTTGTGTTCCTTGGAGGAGAATACACAAAGAAGATAGTAAAATTCCCCTGTGATTCATTAAGCATCATGGTGTCTATAATTTCCATTAAAAAATTCCCATATGGACACAGCCACCTATTTTTTTTTAAATGGGATTTTTCTGCCATCCTTTTTGTGACCCACGTTGAAAACAGACTCTTGTGACATTTTCCCTTATCTTCTATTTCATAGTATTGCCTAGGAGACCAATCTTGCACGTGACTGAGTTACACTCCCCGGTTGGGTGCTGAGGCTCTCAGTCGCAGAAATGTGGTACCCTTCTTGGGTTCGAGGGTTGGTGTCTCCTGCATGGGTGTGTCTTGCTACAGCCCCATGGGTGAAGCTACGCTTGCCTGTTCCTTTGTAATACAACCCCTTGCCCTGTTTAGGAGAGAATCTTCCATGGAAGCGCCTTGTGTGTGTCCCCTTCTCTTACTGTGCCCTTGGGTGTGGCCTACCCAGGTGTCAGTCAACCTGCTGACAGTGGACATCATGAAGATAGACTCAGCCCCTTGAAACCTGACCCCTTGCCTCATTTGAATAGCTTCTCCTCAATAAAAGGGGTCAGTGTGTGCTCTGCTCTCTCTTCCAGCAGACCCTTAAGGTCAGAGGAGCCGTCACAGCGACCACAAAGAAAAAGATACTTTTTTGGTTATTTCGTGCAGCCCAGTTAGCCCAGTTTACCTGGAGTGACCCCTGAGCCTTTTAATTGCTAACAGAAACCTGGCAGCCTAGCATGGGTATAACAGTTTATTTAATTTATCTCTTTCCTCACTCTCCAAGTTATTTACAATTTTTTTCTATTATGCAAAAGGTGAATTTTTTAAAGAGACATGGGCATTTCCTGTGGACTCGTGTTGCATCCCTGTCCTCTGGTTTTTCCTGCTGTTTTCACCACCTACATGTCACCTCGGCCTGTCCCTGTCTCCAACCCCCACATCCGATCAGTCTCTGGGTCTTTTAGGATCTCTTCCTCATCCCTCTTTCTGGACCATCACAGAGACCTGGCCTTCTAGAGGTTACCCTCCAAATTCCCCCTTCTCTCCACTTGGAGCCAGCTTGGAACCAGGATGATCTTCAGTTTACTTATCTACTGTCCTCAGCACAGAAACAGGCCCAAAGCTCCTAGTCTTGGCAGGGGAGAAAGGGAATTTTGCTTCAGGGGGATCGCTGTACTGTTCTGTTTTGTTTTGGTACCAGGGATTGAACCCAGAGGTGCTTTACCACTGAGCCACACCCCTAGCTCTTTTTTATATTTTATTTAGAGACAGGGTCTTGCTGAGTTGCTTGGGGCCTCACTAAGTTGCTGAGGCTGGCTTTGAACTCACAATCCTCCTGCCTCAGCCTCCTGAGCCACTGGGATTATAGGTGTGCACCACTGCACCTGGCCACTGTACTGTGTCTTAAGGGGGCAGGTCTCAAGGAAATAGGGGAGAAATTGGTCACTAGGTGTCAGAAAGGTAAAGGACCTCTGTAGTGCTTGGGTGCTGGTTGGGAGTCCTTGGAGGTCAGTGTGCTGGCCATCTCTGCTGCTGAGCTCTCAGGGCTTGGCCATTAGCTAGCAGCCCTTCCCTTGTGAATGATGGAAAATGGCAACCCCCAGGAAGAAAGGAGGACCCTGTGGCCGGGAGGAGGGAGTGGGGAAGAAGCAATGGGTCCTTAAGGGATGAGGCAGATACTGAGCGCTGGGCCCTGGACTTGTACCCTTTCCCATGGCCCCATAAGTCCTGGAAGGAGAAAAGCAAATAATGAAGCTCTGGGTAACCATGGGTTCTAGAAAAAGCAGGTGAGCAATAAGCACAGGCTCTGAGCTTTTATCCCTTCCCAGTAACGAGTTTTGGACATTTTGCAACTTTTTTCCTGACTGCCCAAACCGACACGTTCTGCTTCAGTCTCCAGTGATTAAGCCACCCTCATTGTAAACTTTAAAACACTGAACCCTTCTGTAACCGGTGGCCATTTTCTACCCGCAAAATGTGCCCCTTCGATGCCTGATTGACTCCATGGCTTAATAAGCAGCATTGCTGAATCTGTTGAGGCCTGCTCCTGTCTCAGTTATTGTGCTTAACCCCACAATTCCCAAGCCCATGCAGTCTTTAACAGGTTCTCAGGGGGCCTAGGGCTCAGGCCCTCCCTGAGAATATCAGAATGAGATGCCAAGACCTTAATAAGGGAAGACAAGGCCTTTAGGAGCCGGGCAGGAGAGCTGTGCATGTTTGAGGTTGACTGCTCTACTACACACATCCCACTTGAGTTTTATAGAAGAATGACTTTGGCTCAAGATTCTTCAGTCCTAGCTGGCACAGTGGTGCATGTCTGTAATCCCAGCAGCTCTGGAGGCTGAGGCAGGGGGACCACAGGGTCACTCAGCCTCAATGACTTAGTCACCAGTGGCCTAAGCAACTTAATGAGAGCCTGTCTCAAAATAAAACTTCAAAAACAAAAACAAAAAAGGGCTGAGGAAGTGGCTCAGTGGTTAAGCACCCCTGGGTTCAGTACCTGGTACCAAAATAAAAAGATCCATCAGTCCTGAGATGTGACATACACAGCCTCTTGGACACAGAGAGAGTGATCTCATGTTTTCTTTCTAATCAGGTTAACCCAGAATCTTGAACCTAAGAAAGACCTCTGATTCTCTACTTAATGCTGTCTCCCTAGAACTTTCCAAACAAAGCCACTACTTCACATGCCCTTCCTTTCCAGGAAGTCTTTTCTGTCTTTGTCCAGATCTTAGATTCCATTGTGCATGAAGGGGGAGCCCCTCTCCTGTCCACACCTTTGCTTTGTAAGTCTGCCAAGCCTTTCCCCAGGGTTTCCATCAGGGCAAACTCTTACTCTCTCTTCAAATCCCAGCCCAAGGTCAGCTCCTTCACGGAGCCTTCCTGTTGTCCTGCAGACTGAGTTGATTCCATTTCTCCCACTCCCATCCCCATGAGCACTACCACAGGGATTCCTGAGGATGGCAATCTGCCTGACACATCTCTCCATCCCTTAGGCAAGAGAGGAGGCATGAATGAATGAATGAATGAATGAACGAATGAACGAACAACAAGGAGGGAAAGAAGGAGGAACTCAGGCCACTTTATTTTTTATTTTTTTTTAATTTTTTTTAATACTTATTTATTAGTTTTCGGCAGACACAACATCTTTGTTTGTATGTGGTGCTGAGGATCGAACCCGGGCCGCACGCATGCCAGGCAAGCGCGCTATGGCTTGAGCCACATCCCAGCCCCTCAGGCCACTTTATACAGCAATAGCCGAGTACTGCCCTCTATCATCCGACACAGGTCTCTGACTTTCTAAGCCCTTTCCTGTTAGCACAAAAGGACCAGGCTGGACACAAGCTCCACGGATCATCTCAGCCTTTTATTCAGGAACGAAGTTTCATGCAGGAACGGGGTGATATGGCTGGACCCACCTTCCTGGTGGAAAATGAGCCACTGAACAAAGGAGGGGACTGGGCTTATTTAGGTTACACTGAGAGTGATTTAATTAATGAGCATGTCAGCTTGGGCACTCAGGAATTTGGGATCTGTTTTACTGGGCAAAATGGGAGGGAGTCTGGGGTCAGTGGTCAGTGTCTGGGATTTATCTTACTGGACTAGCTGGAGGGCCTGGGGTCGGTGGTTGGTATCTGGAAAGGGGATTTGTTCAGGGAAGGATCAATGCTTTGGCCTCTTCCCAGAGACTGTCTTTCTAGGTTTGATGGATACCTCCTGCCCAGGGTTTGTTTTATCAATGCTCTCAATGTATGGCTTGTTTTCTCACTCCCTTTTCCCAGGCCTCACTATTTTGGGGTTTGTCATTTTCCATATCTAATATTTCCTATCCCTGATCTTACTGGATCTGCAGATCTGCATGTGGGCACTGACATAGTTTAGGATAGAGACCCACACCCCATTGGCAAATGAGGAAGCTGAACTCCCAAAGGGAAGAGTGAATTACACAAGGTCACCTCAGAACTCCTGTGGAGACCAGGACCAGTGGAGACCTTCCTTCCTGAGGAATATCCTTCCTGTCACTCTCTTCCATAGCTCTATCCACCTGCCTTAGTTCTCTGATGGCTGCAAGGGCACAGCTGGGATTCCTGTGCAACTGGAAATAAGTTTGGAGACTTGAAGGCCTCCTGGGTGGTGAGGTGTGTGGATGCAGCGAGTGGATGCAGCGCATGCGGGCTCCCCTCGGTGTGTGTGGGGATGGTGATTTTGGACCCCAAGGCATATCTGGCACTGAGATATCAACTATGTCTCCTTCCACACCCTGCTTCTGAGAGGGGGGATCCCCTGAGTTCCCTCAATGTCCAAGCAGCTCCAGCCACATCAGCAGAATCCACAGAATGCTGGACCATAGTAGACATTCAATAATCATCTATTGAAATCCAATTTAAGCTTGTTATAGGAATAAGAGTAAGCAGCTCTTCTGAGTCTCAGGTTTGGATCTAGAAAATTAGAAACTTGGAGTCCCAGCATGGGACAGGGGCAGGATTGCTGTCTTCCAAATTCTGTAAAGCTGTCACAAGGAAAGGGGCTCTATTTTCTATAGTCCAACAAACAGTTTGAAGATGAATGAAGAAAGGTAAAGTAGGGGTGTTGGGTCTGTGGAAATGCTGAGTAATTTACTGAGAGCTGGAGCAGTTCTAGAATGGAAGGAAGGGGTGAGTTAGAGGTGTGCAAACAGGGACCAGCTGGCCATTTTGGGTGTGATATAGAGAAAGTCAGGAATTGAACCATAGAACATGTGAGGTCCAACTCAGAGAACTATGGTGTTAGTTACCTTTGCAGTCCCCTCTGCACCCAGTATGGTGCTTTGCTCATGGCAGCAGGATAGTGATGGCCATGCTCAGGAAGGGAGCTGTGAGATCTTGAGACATAGGCTCAGATAATTGACTTAGATAAGAGACTCTCCCTCTCTGGTCTAAAGTTTTCTAATCCGTTTAATTGGAATGATAATCTTCATCCTGCTGATCTTTCTAAAAACATGGCTATAAAATACTCAGAAGCTAAGAAATCCCATAGCAATATCAAAGATCAGCATTTAAAACATTTTTTTTGGATATTTTGCCCCCCCAAACTAATGCATGGTTACCACAGCAAATACGGAAACATCAAAGAAAAGAATTTAAAGCTATCCACAATTTCACTAACCAGAGATGGCTATTACTACCATTTTGGTCACATGATGAGTGTAGTGTTCAGTTTTATGATAAGCCGTCAAACTCTTTTCCAGAGTGACTTTCCTTTTGCAATCCAAACCAGCAGTGTGTGAGTGATCCAATTTCTCCACATGCTCGCCAATATTTGGAGGTGTCATTGTTAGACACTCTGATGGGTATGTGGGGGTATACCACTGTGGTTTTAATTTGCATTCCAATGATGATCCATGATGTTAAACTCATTTTTTCAAGTGCTTATTTGCCATTTATTTATCTTCAGTGAAAAATCCATTCATTTTGGGGGGACCCATTTTCTATTTGGGGGAATAGTGGTTTCTACTGTTGAGTTTTGATAATTCTCTATATATACTAAACACAAATCCTTTGTTGGATATGTGATTTTGCAACTATTTGGTACCTTATCTTCCCATCCTCTTCAAAGTCTTTCACAAAACAAAATTTTGAGTTGTGATGAGGTCCAATTTGTCATTTTTTCTTTAGTAGATTGAGTTGTGTTTTTTTTTTTTTGGTACTGAAGATTGAACCCAGGAGTGGTTAACCACGAAGCTACATTCCCAGCCCTTTTTTATATTTTCTTTAGAAACAGGGTCTCACTGAGTTGCTAAGTGCCTCCCTAAGTTGCTGAGGCTGGATTTGAACTTGCAATCCTCCTGCCTCAGCTTCCAAAACTGCTGGGATTACAGGCATGCACCACTGCACCTGGCTGAGCTTCTTTAAAAAAAAAATGTAGCTGTAGATGGACAGATGTTTATTTTTATGTGGTGCTAAGGATCGAAATCAGTGCCTCACACATGCTAGGCAATGCTCTGCTCCAGCCCTGGATTGAGCTTTTGAAGTCTAAAAATCTGTATGTCTGGCCTTAGTTCTTAAAGATTTTATTCTATGCTCTTTCTTAAAAGTTTTATAATTTTATGTTTTACATTTATGTTGTGATCTGTTTCGTAATGTATCCAGTCCAGGGCTTGTTTTGTTTTGTCTGTTTTTACCTATGAACAGCTTAATTTTTAGTGGTTGGCCAATATCTATCCTTAAAAATACCATGAGTTACTTAAACAGCATGCTACTGATGAATCCTTAGATTGTTTTCCAATAGGTTTACTATCGGAAATAGCAATAATAAATATTCTGGTAGCTAAACTTTTTGTTTAGTTGTTTCCTCAGACGAGTATTTTAGAAGTGGAATCACTGTGGCGACTTTGGGGCGTTGGGCAGGTATTATTGAACTGCTCTTTGGCAAAGACTGTCAATGTTCTCTCTGGAGCTAGATATAAACATCCTCCGTTCCCCTCCTGAAAACAAACCCAAAACCCCAAACAGAAACACTGAAGGGGATCTCCATGGCGTGTTTACATTTGTAGCTCTTTGATTACCAGGGACAAGTGTGAGTGGGCAGCCACAGGGGATCCTGGGCTCCCAGCCCCATCTCCTTCCCTCCTGCTGGGTGTCTTCTCTGACCACCGGTTTCTTCATTTGGGAAGGGAACCAGTGGTGTTAACAATGGCATTTCCTCATGAGGTTTTTGTGAAGACTGGGACACATTGTGGACATACACTTGCTTTGAAACATGCCCTGCTGTTCTGATGGTACACAGCCATTACTGACTTATTGTTAGTTTTAGTTCCTTTTCCTTCCTAACTTCTGACTCCAGCTTGCATTGATTTATCAGCGCCCCCTGCTGAGTGGCCATGAGATAGTGACCCCATCGTAATTTGGGCCTGGCCTGGATGAGAGTCAAAGGATTTGAGTACTAGGGTCACACCGGAACTAACCAGACAAAACCCTGATCCAGGACCCTTTCCTGTAGGGCAGAAGAGGATAGGGTCCCGCCCACCCGTGCCAGGCCTTGTGATGGGGTCTCTGCCGGATTCCCTTGGAAACATTACCACTGGCTGTGAGCTTTTGTGAAAGTGTAAACCATGTCCTTGTCCCCACTTTCTGGTGAGGAAACTGGAGCTCAGAAGGTCAAAAGCCTCCATGGCAGTGATGCCCCTGGTTAGTGGCAAGAGTGGTTGGGATGTGAGCTGCCTCAGCCTTCCCTGCCACCCTGTTCAAGGGGCAAAACCCTTCCCCTCTGCCCTACCTCTGGCCTGCATGTCTCCATATCACCAACTATTTTTAATTGAAGCTCCAAGGTCTCTGTTAAAAAGCCAAGGACTTGGGGCTGGGGATGTGGCTCAAGTAGTAGCACGCTTGCCTGGCATGCGTGAGGCACTGGGTTCGATCCTCAGCACCACATAAAAATAAAATAAAGATATTGTGTCCACCTAAAGCTAAAAAAATAAAATAAAATATTAAAAAAAAAAAAAAGCCAAAGACAGCCAGCCTGCTGTGGTGGCGCAGTTTGGGAGACTGAGACAAGAGGATTGTGAGTTCAAAGCCAGCCTCAGCACAAGTGAGGCTTGCTAAGCAACTCAGTGAGACCCTGTCTCTAAATAAAATATAAAATATTTAGGGACACTGATGTGGTTGAATGCCCCTGAGTTCAATTCCCAGTACCCACACCCCCTACCCCCCTCAAAAAGGGGACTCAGAGGGGAATATGCTTTGCCTTCCTCTGCCTTGGGTGGCCAAGGAACAATTTTTGCCTTACTTTGCGCTGAGTAGTGCTCTGAGAAGGTCAGGGAGGCGGCCTGGGCAGGAAGGTCAGAGGACCCAGGATTTAAACCAGCTGGGCGATGATCAGTGGGTTTGTTAAGGCAGGGAAGAGCGAACCCTGGGCTCTTGGGAGCTTTCTTTGAGAAGTTTCTGGATGGGATCTGCCCTGGGCTAGGAGAAGCTCCTAGTGGCTGTGAGCAGAACTTGCTCCCTGCTGATCCCTGGCCCCAGGTTGGCTGCCCTGGGCTGGAGCCTGGATGAGAGCAGATGTGGGGAGGAAGTGCGTGGGGAGGATCCTGCCCCTGCCCCTGGCCTGTGGGACCTCAAGTCCTTTGCAAGGGCTCAGCTACCACCAAGTCGCCATTGTCTCTCTCCTGGTTTAAGGCAATAACTTCTTAACTGGTCTCTGCATCCACTCTGGAGCTCACAACATGGCCATCATTGTGAAATGTCTACTAAAGCCCACTACCCCTCTGCCTAACAGCCTCTTGTGGGTCTTCCCCTGAAATGGAGTAAAAGGCTCGTCCCCACAGTGGCACTCAGGCAGGGTCCCCCGACCTTGGTTCTCCCCACAAATGCTTTGCTCTCTTCCTGGCAGCCACCCACCAGCCTTTCGCCCTCCCTTGGGCAAGGCCCTAGCTTCCTCCATTCATTCAAGCCTTAGGTCAAACGTGACAGTGTGTGCCGCTGAGTCCCCTCTGTGACAACACCTCACATCCACTCTGCCCTCTCTGGCCCTCCTGGTGGCATTAACCATCGCTTCTCTGACTTCCATACCAGGCACTATCCTTCACAGCCACCTCCAAATCAAGGGACCTTTTCTATGGTCACTTCTTTTTCCTTGGTATGGATCCCTGGGTCTGAACCCAGGAGACACTTGAAAATCTTTATTGAGTTGAAAAACAAAAGCTGGATAGATTTTCAAAAATTTTTTAACTCAGAGGTTTAAAGTCTTCTATTGGAGGGAACCATGTGAAGGCCACGGGGTCCCTGGGGTCTAGTGAAAACCTCTGCTCATTCAGACTTGTGCTTTTGAGTTTCCCTCTGCTTTCTTCTTGAGGGGGACATCCCCTGGCCCCTGGCCTCCATCCTAGGCCTGGTCTACAGTCAACTTCTGCAACAGAGCAGGAAGAGAAAGAGCACAGGAGCCACCAGGAAAGGAAGGGAGTGTGCCCCCTCCAGGCAGCGCCCCCTGGTGGGCACAAGCTCCAGGACACAGAGAACTGGATTCTGGGTCAAGGTTTGGCCAGCTGTCCCTCGCAGCCAGAGGGGAACTCAAGTCTGGCCTCTGCCTATGCAGTCCCTTGCCACCTTGTGTTGCAGTCTCCTTTCTGAGATGGAGAGCCACTTGGGCCAGGACTGGGTTTGGTCCATTTAGGTGCCCCATAGCTAGGACTTCAGCTTCTCTGCCAAACCTATGGCTTTGAAGTGCGTGGGGAGGATCCTGCCCCGCCCCTGGGTTGCCCTGATCGTGAGTCACTCCCTCAGAATCCTGTTGCCTTTGTCCTAGGGTTTTATTATTCTTGTCATCTCCTGCTTCTCTGTCCGCTAGAGAAAGGGCTTCCCACCTACTGAGTTAGCTTCCTGCCAGGGCAGGAGTTCCTTTGGTGGGTCCGCCAGCCACGTAATTATATTGGTCCTTTCTTTCTTTTCTTCTTTCTCTTTCTTTCTCTTTTATTTATTTATTTGTCATTTCAACCCAAATCACTCCGAGGAGAACAGTTTGGAACAGGGCCACCGAGTGCCAAGCCCTGGTGAGTCAGGCTGGTGATGGCCTGCCCTGCTCTCTCCCAGAGGTTGCCAAGAGCGAATGGGGTATGGGTGTGACAAGTAAGACCTGCGGAAACTAGAAAGCCTTGCCCCAAACTAATTACATGGCAGAATCGGCTGGATTTGCTTAAAGACCTGAAAACTGCCACCCCACACACATGCAAAAGCTTAAAAATGATGAAACATTGAAATAAAGGTGGGGAACATTTGGAAAAATAAGGAGCTTTCTGGGCCTTTCTGGTACTTGTGCCACACTGCGGGCAGCGCACAGCTGGCTGTCGGCACTCCCTGTCTTTTGCACAGGGGTCCCCAGGCCCTCAGGGTGGGAAAGAACATCTGAATCTCTAGGTTGATTCATCTCTCAGCTGGGGAAGGCAGCAGCTCAGAAGGTGGGATTGACCCCTTCAGAGCCAGTGAGGCTGCAGTTGGGGCCACTGAGGCAGGGCACATGCTTAATCACTGGGAGGACGTCAAAGCAGAGGTGGCTCCAGGAGAGAAGCAGAGGGAACCTCACTGGGGACTCCTGACCCATCCCAGCTTTAGGCCCAAGGGTGCTCACACCTGGTAACTGTGGATCTTTGTACATGCCCTGGGGTGGGGGTGGGGAGAGGAGTGAGGGGGAGAGGGAGAGGGAAGGAGAGAAGGAGCAGGGGAAAGGAGGTTCCCATGGCAGAGGAACTGGAAAAAACCTGGAAATGTTAAGAGCTGAGTTCTGCCACAAGTTTGCTGCGAGCTTGTGAAACTACTTAACCTCTCTGGTCCTCCATATAATCATCAGCAAAATGGATGTAAGAGAGCCATTTATTGGCAGATATGTATTAACAACCACCTACGTGCCAGGCACCAGCTTGGGTGCTAATGAGAAACTGCTGTGACTCCATTTTTGAGAAACCAGCCTCTACCTCAGAGCAAAGCCTGTCCAAGGAAGGGGCCGTGACCTTTGTCCTTGGAAAAACCCACAGAGCACTCCTAGGCACATACCCACCCTGCTGAGTTGTTTGTCTGCAAATAACAGGAGAGATCTGTGGCGCCAGGTGTCCCTGACTCAGTTAGGCTAGGTGAAGACCCATAGCAGCCCCTCTAGCAACCATCAATCAGCATGAGACAGGGAAAATACCTGGGATGCCAGATGACCCCCAGTAGTTTATGGTGGTTGATAACATGTTGGGAAACCATGTAGTACACCCTCGTGGCTTAAACCAATCAGTTAAAGGAATCCCCCTCTTGTACTAACCAATCGCCCCTACCCAACTTGTTCCTGCCATTGAATGTGCTAATCAATGTTAAGAGTTGTTGTTTGATTTTCCCGCGGTATGGAATGATTTGCTGGTGTGATGTTGTGACGCATAGAGTATCCCCCAAACCTATAAAATCTCACTGAACAAAGGACCGGGACTCACTCCCTGGGACCGCTGCGTTGGAACAGTTGTGAGTCCAGGCTCGAGCTTGCAATAAAGACTCTTGTGTGATTGCATCAGATTCGGCTCCTGGAGGTCTACTGGGGTCCCACGAATCTGGCATTACACTAAAGACCTTTTGGGAGCAAGACAGTCATGGTTCCTGCCCTTAGTATAGAGTGAAAGCTAGAAAAATAAACACAAAATCAATGTGGTGAGTGACACTCTGCAGGGAAGACTGTTATGCTCGAATTCAGGACCCCCAAAGACCACCAGAGACCCAAGATCGATGTAAGCAGCAAAGAGGTGTTTATTGAGAGCTAGCTCGGTCCTCCGCGCGCACACACAGCAACTGGTGATGCTGAGAGGCCCCGAGCCCAGGGTTTGCAGAATTTTTATACATTCTTTGGAGAGCGCAGGGACTTCACATACATCATAGCCTCTTTTAGCAAATCATCACACACCGCGGGAAAATCAAATAACAACTCTAATACATGATTAGCACATTCACTGGCGGGAACAAGTTGGGTAGGGGTGATTGGTCAGTACAAAAGGGGTATTCGTTTGAACTGATTGGTTTAAGCCAAGAGGGGTGTACGTGCTGAACTACATGTTTTCCCAATATGTTATCAACCACCATAAACTACTGGGAGGGTTATCTGGCATCCCAGGTATTTCCCTGTCTCATGCTGATTGGTGGCTGTTAGGGGGCTGCTATGGATCCCCACCTAGCCTGACTGAGTCAGGGACACCTGGCGCAGCAGATCTCTCCTGTTATTTGTAGATAAACAACTTAGCAGGGTGGGAATGTGCTTAGGAGTGCTCTGTGGGTTTTTCCAAGGACTAAGGTCACGTCCCTTCCTTGGACAGGCTTTGCTCTGAGGTAGAGGCTGGTTTTTCAAGACCAGGTAGTGGGCAGCCACAGAGGAGCATCTAATCTTGCCTCCATGGGATGGGAGGTGATCAGGGAAGGCTTCCCAGAGAGGGAGGCATGGAAGCTGAGACAGGATGGATAAGTGGGAGCTAATCGGGCTCGCCTCTCTGAGGGCCACCTCTGGCAGGGCCTGGGATTTTCCTGGTGGGTGGGGCCAGCCCAGGGAATGACAGTGTCAGTTTCTATGTGTACTTACAGTGGGTGCTCAGGATGACCCTGCCCTAGTCTGAGGGAAGCACGGAAAGGCCAGCCTTTCCCTGGGTCCCCTGGAGTGCCACTGGGTCCTAGATACTTTCCCCTACTGCCCTCCCAGCCACTTTCACCTGTGCCCCAGTAACTGGCTCACTTGGCCTCAGTTCCCCTCACACCAGTCCCTCAGTTTGGGAAGGGAAAGACCAGTTAGAGGACAGTGAGTTCCAGTCTTTGTCTTCCAGTTCCCCGTCCAGGTGAGAAGAGACCAAAGGATTTAAAGGCCAGAGGTGGGTCTAGACGCCTGGGGCTGGGGGCAGGCTGGCCGGAGGAGGGTGCAGGCTGCAGGGAGGGGCTAAACCTGCAGGCAGATAAGCATCAAAGGATGTTCCCAGGCAGAGTGGCTGCTTGTAAACTTTAAATCACCAGGTGCATGTGTCCCTCTGCCTGCACCCTGCAGACAGGCCACCCTCCAGGAGGATGGCTTTTTCATTTGACATCTTTGCATCTTCAGCTGCCCATGCCCTATGACTATGTTAGCAACAGGAGTATGAACAAGGGGTTGGGGGAACAATAGGCTGTGACAGATTATTTTAGTTATTTATTGCTGCATAAGAAACCACTCCAAAGTAAAATAGTTTAGAACAATAACCACTTTACTTGTTCCTGATTCTGCAGTCAGAGCTGGGCACAGCTGGTTGGTTCTGCTGGTGGTGCTGTGGTCACTCATGGACATTAAGCTGGGGGGTGGGCTGGCACTGCTATCTGCAGGGATAGTGGATGGTGGAGTTTCTCTTCCTCTTTATATAGTCCTGGGTCTCCCCACGTGGTCCCACCAGCTCAGGGCTTGGAAGGCTGCAAAAGCCAAGCAGCCAGGCCTTCTTAAGACCCAGGTCTGGCACTGTCACAGGCCGCTTCTGCATCATCCTGTGTTTAAAACAGGTCCTGATTTCAGGAACACCAGATCCAAGAGGAGTGAAGCCTGGGCTGTAACTTGTGAGGAGTGGTTTGCTGGGGTCACTGATGTCAAAGGAAAAGACACTGGTTGGTAGAGAGGTAGCGCAGAGACAAGACGCTGCCTTTCAACTACATTCTTCATGGGCCTCCCAGTCTTGCCTCTAGCAGAGTCTTCACAGCTGTCATACCAACCATACCACCTCAGCAAACTTTTTAGGGTATAACACTTTGAAAGTATGTTGGACACCCGTGCTCTCCATGAGTTAGCAAATGCCCTACTCCTACACCCAGCCCAGACACCTCATCTCCATCCCCCAATCACACTCTTGGTACCTTGACCCCTGCCTATCTAGGAGGGACATCAGACAACCATCAAAGCTGAAGCCAAAGAGGAATGGTGGAACTTCAGGCAGAGGGCAAAGCTGTTTGGGAAAGAAGGCAGAGGGAAAGTTTCCCTTCATCTCAATCCCAGCAGGTCAGCCACTCCATCTGCAGTGGTGGCAAACAGACCTCGGGATAGGGGTCTGAGGACATTTCCTAGGCACTGTATCTTTTTTTTTTTTTTTTTGAGAGAGAGAGAGAGAGAGAGAGAATTTTTTGATATTTATTTTTTAGTTTTCGGTGGACACAACAACTTTGTTTGTATGTGGTGCTGAGGATCGAACCGGGGCCGCACGCATGCCAGGCAAGTGCACTACCTCTTGAGCCACACCCCCAGCCCGGCACTGTATCTTTAAAAGTGTTGGGCCCAGAGGCTGGGGTTGTGGCTCAGTGGTAGAGCCGTTGCCTAGCACGGATCAGGCACTGGGTTTGATCCTCAGTACCACATAAAAATCAATAAATGAAATAAAGGTATTGCATCCATTTACAACTCAAAAACAAAAACTAAACAAACAGATACGAAAAACTTTTTTAAAAAAGAGCCTTGAGCCAGAGGAAGCTGTGTGTCTGGTTTGGAGTGTTCTGGGGCAGAGGGCACAATTTCTTCTCAGACTAATTTCTCAGCATTGCAGTTTCCATGACATCTCCCCCTGAGAGCTAATGGCCCCTGAAGAAAATCTGCCAGAGAATATTTTGAGCCATAGCAGGCTTACAAATCTGACAAAAGAATTTTTTTTTTCAAAATAAAGATACATAAGATTTCGCTTACTATAGGCACCATTACTAAGTATTCAGCCTGCATTACTCACCCCCATGGCAGCCCTGTGAGGGAGAACAGTAGCCCCATTTTATAGGGGAGGAACTGAGGCTAAAAGAGGCTGGTGGCTTTCCAGGGATGGCTGTGAGTGGCAGAGCCGGGTCTCTAGCCCAGGCATCATTCCTTGTACCCTGGGACCTGGCCCAAAGTTATGCTGCCGTAAGGTGCCCCTGACCTTGGTGCTTCATCTCATTAGGGAAACTGCTGACTTTTTCAGTCCAAAGCAGGGCCCTCTGTCCTTCTTCACACCAGCAGGAGAGTGGACCCCCTCAATTCATTATTTAATTTTGGAAAAGTTGTTGCTACCAAGAACCAACTAATAGAAAATTGTTCCTAAATTGATATGTTCATCTTCCATCCTCTTTTTCTGTGACTTCCTGTATCTTGTATTTAAATAATTCAACATACACGTTACAAATACACATGTGTATATGTCAAGAAACATAAATGTCTGCATGCACTCCCAATTCAGAACCTTTTGACTAATGAATACATAAGTGATAAATAGCTTTGGGAATTAAAAAATAAACACAGGAAGAATTTCCCTCCAAGCTCAACAAACACAATAATCTCCACAAATACAACCACTAGTACTTAAATAAATAAAAGATGAGAAACAAAAGAGAAGAATAAACACAGGGTGAGTGACTTAAGTGAATAGACATTTGCTGTTGCTGGAAGCTGAGCTATGGGACTGAACCAGGTATTGATGCACAGAACAATTGTAATGGTAATTTGCTCCCCGGACACTGAGCAATGGAACACAGAAAACATTGCCACCACCAGACATTTTCCCTTGGTGGATACTGGTCATTGGTGGAAGCCTACATGGATTCGATAAACAGCAGCTATCAATGGACATTTGCTCCCTCGTGAGCATTAGCCAACAAGGAGCACTGGACATGGATGGGCAAGGCCACGTAGGCCTGTGAAGGCCTCTATTGTCATAGAATTGCCCTTGATAGGCTTTAGGTTGAGTGGACTGTTAACTCTGTAGTTGCATCAAGTGAGCGGTGGGTAGGCCTCTACCTCCTAATTCCTGGCAGTCGGGCCCAGAAAAATATCCCGAGAATGGGTTTGATGGAGTTGGGAGCTGGTGTCTGCCTCTCTGCCTGTCCTTTCCCTCTGAAAGTCCTTTGACTGAGGTGTGAGAAAACCAGTAGGGTGTGTGTGTGTGTGTGTGTGTGTGTGTGTGTGTGTGTGTGTGAGAGAGAGAGAGAGAGAGAGAGAGAGAGAGAGAAACACTGACAGGAATTCCTGCATTTGGAAGATTCTTATCCACTTTGTTCTGGGAACTAGAGGGATTGTCATCCTGACCAACACTATCTAGGCATTTGCCTTTTTCTTTTCTGTAAGCACAATGATCAAAGGCTCAGCAGGGTACTTTCTTTCACAGTGGGACCTTAGGACTGTGTTTGCTTTGCTCTTGCCAAATTGACATTCTTAATTTTTGAACAAGGAATCCCACATAGTCATTTTACATAGGGTCCCTCAAATTACTTTTCCAGTTCTGAAGACTAGAATCCCAGCCACGCGTCATGGAACTGAGGGCTGCTCTTCTCTGGGCCTCAATCGTCCCATCTTCCAAAAGGAGCCAGAAGAGGAAGGACCTTGACCTTTGGCTTTTAAAAAATATATATTTTTAAAATTGTCGATGGACCTTTATTTTATTTATTAATTTTTTAAAATTTATATGTGGTGCCAAGAATCGAACCCAGTGTCTCACACATGCTAGGCAAGCGCTCTACCACTGAGCCACAACCCCAGCTCTACCTTTGGATTTTTTAAGCATCTAGAATCAAGGGTCTGGTTGGAGATATTTAGAGCTGCATAACTTCCCCCAATTTATTTGCAATAAAGAAACAGATGGAATCCCAGTGCTCTTTGGAGTCTCAGAGTACCCCTACCCTCTCTGATTCCTGGGAGGTGCACTGGCCCAGTCCCTGAGGTAGGACAGGAAGAATGGGGGAATGGACACCTAACAGATGAGGCAGGCCAAACTAGTTTCCTCATCTGTTGGTGACAAAAATACCTGGTACAGGTGTGAGGAGAAAACGGTGGCATGTACAAGTGCAAGGAGCATATGCCCAGGAAATGGAATCTGCATAAAATGAAGTGCAAGGAAATGTTTGTGACCCTGCTCGCCTCTTCCCATTTCTAAACTCCCCCACATGGACAAATACCTGTCCCACATTAGGCACGTGAAAGCTAAGAGAATGAGGATAGGGGTATCGTTCTGTGATTCTACAACCTAAAACTTTATGAAATTCTCCAGTTTTGAGTAAGTTAACAAAATACGGCTGGTAGGTTCCCTGGTTCTGTAAAGCCTCCATAATTCTGTGGTTGACTGAGGGAGGGAAAGGGCACTTCTGGGGCTTCTGTTTGTGGCAGCCACAGTCCTTGGTCCTTTACACATGTTACGACATTTGCTCTTCACACAATCCTGTGGACAGAGAGATTTTCATCCCCATTTTCCAAGCTCGGAGAAGTGACTATGCCAAAGTCATACTGGTGATTGGCGATGAACCCAGGACTTTAACCCTTCCCTGTGAACTGAAAATTATTTATTTTCGTAGGAATCTCTTCGATTCCGTAAGGTTTGAACGCCCTCTTCCTAGGTGCCGGGATACCCGGAGGCCTGGTGAGGCCCGGTGAGGCCCAGGCATGGGCCGACCGAGGGCAGGAGACCAGCCGCTCAAACTGCGCAGGTGCACTTCGCCTTCAGCCGCCCTCACATCCGCGTGCTGGCTCGAACTCTGGGGGTGCCTGGCCCTATGTGGCCACAAGGTGGCGCTGCGGGCTGGGAGCCCTTGTGCTGCGCCAACGGGACCTCGCGACGCCGGTTGCTTAGGCTGTTCCTAGGCTACTCAAGGCAGGCAGGAGGAGAGGGCTGCAGAGTGCAAGGCGATGCCCCGTAAGGATGGAAGAGCCCGCAGTGTGATGGCGTGTGCTCCCACTCCTGCCGGGTTTTGCATCTGCGGAAGCTGCAGAAGCCCTTCCCTACTCTTTTCTACCTCCCCATGTGTTGTTTCTAACTTTAAGACCCTTGTGTTTTAAGGTTCTCCTTGAAGGACACCTGCGGCAACATGGCTTTGCGAGACCCAAACACAGTGGGTGAAAGCACCTGCATTTGAGTCTTCTCTAGTCCCAGAGAATGCAGGTGGTTCCAGGAGGATGGATCCCAAATGGACCTGCGTGGGAACATCGGACTGTGGGGCCTGGGTTTCTGCCCATGCCTCTTTCATACAGTATCTGCTGGGAATCAGCAACTATGGTTTGTAGGCCTCCCTAGGGAGACCTGATTGAAAAAGGCAAGCTCCCCACCGGCAGCATATCCATGGCCTGAATGTTCTAGACTCTGTGCATTGACCCCTTCATCCATGACCTCTTCCAAGCCTCCCTTGTCTGGTCCACTTGTTCTGTGCTGTATGGATCTTCTACAAGGGTCTCACCGCCCCCGAGCTTCACCTACAGCCAGGGGTCCTCTGTGTGTCCCCACCTTTCCCATCCTAGGAATGGAAGTCCTCCTAGGGCAGAGATTGAGGTGAAGTCATCTTGCAGTCTAGCACAGGGCCTGGCACAGACCAGGATCAGCATAGCTTCTCACGGGTGACCATAGTGATAGACACTCCTGCAGACCAGCCGGTTGGAAGAAAGAACTTGGTGAGAGAGCAAATGCATCCTGATGAGCTGAAAGTGAGCCCCTGTCACAATAAGTGTGCAAATAGGAATTGGGGTACTGTGGCAACAGAAATGCCAAGGAAGGATAAACCATTGCATTTAGAAGGGAGAAGAGGGGACTTCAGGGAAAGCTTCTAAGGTGAGATACTAACAGGGTAGACTGGGTGGGAAGGAGGTTGAGGGGCACGGATGGGACAAAGGTAGAGATGGGCAAGGCTTGGTAAGCTCATAGCTTTGGCTGGACAGCTGATGGGTGGAGTGGGCAGTAGGAGGGAAGATGAAGGTGGGTGGGGTACAGGCTCCAGTGAAAGATCTAGTCCATCTGAGTGACTCTGTCTCTCATATCACCTCACTTCTCAAACTCTGGGAGATTACTGGGCCTTTCAGGGAAAATAAGCCCTCCAGGGCAGAGCCTAACTTGATTCATCCTTGTGGCCCCAGAGCCCAGCCCAGGGATTGTCAGTGGACATTGGCTGCATGATGAAAAGAACTCTTTAGTGTTTATTAAATCATGGACCAGTCAGGTGCTGGGTTGGGCTGGTGGGGGAAGCCAGAGTTCTTGCTGCCCTTGGGCATCTCTGAGACCAGCCCCAAGATGCTCACAGGGCCACTGATGGCTGACTTCCCCACAACCCTGCCAACAGGTGCCCAGGATAAAGTATTACAAAAGTGAACAAACATTCTTCTTCTTTTACAAATGACGTTTCCATCCCCTGCCAGCAGTGGTGTGTATGTGTGGGTGTGGGTGTCTGTGAAAGTGACAGTCCATCAAAAAAGGCAACACTTTTATCAAATGAACACAAAGGGAAGAACCCAGGGCTGGGACACTGAGATGCTGCCCTAAGGGTGGAGTTTAAATGGCATAGGGAGACCCTGCCTCTTCCTGCTCTACTCCTGGGAGGGTGAGAGGAGCTTTTGGGTTCAGGCCCACGGGGACTGAATCCAGGAGCCCTGTTGGAGCTCATGGCCAGATGGGATTCCAGAATTGCATTGACAACTTGGGGAAGCATCTAGAGGCAGGGTCTCAGGAGAATATGGACTTATTTCCAGTCTTGATACTGGGGCCCCCACCCCAGAGTGAGAAACTTGCAGGCCTGGGACTGGCATGCCCCAAGCTTCCAGAGGCTCTGAAGGGGGAACTGACTTTGCTCATGCCACATGAATGATCACTGGACCCAGAGTCCCACTTCTGAGGCCCTTACCTGTCTTGCTACTGCTGCTGCTGGGGATGAAGGGGAAATGGGACAGGCAACAGCAAGGGGAGCCCAGGAAGGAAAGATGAAGGGAAGACCTCACAAAGACAGGTAGGTGCAGAGGGCCTGGACTGGGCTTCAGTCCTGCCTCTGCCTGGACAGGGCTTCTCTAGGCCTCATTTTCTCATGGGTAGACTTGATTTTTCTCTCCAGTCCCTCCTATAATTAGGGTTCTACCCAAGATTCTATGAAAAGAAAAATGATAAGATGGGCCTTGTGAACCCAGACCAAAGAAGGGGTATAATATAACAGAAACTCCTGCCCCTGAGTGACCAGACTGTAGGCCCAAGGGGACACAGCCCAGTGGACCTGAGTCTCCTGCAGCAGTAGCTCCCACACATCCTCCTCCCATCATGGGTCAGGTCAGCCCAGGCAAGAGGGAAGGCACTTGGGGGACGGGTGTGGAGGACAGCAGAAAGGGACCAGAGTCTGGTTTGACATCCAAGTCCCTCTGCTCATGGTTTTGGGGAGAGGGTAAGAGAGTAATAGGGGCATTTTGTTCCCAGGTTCTATTCCCAGGAGCAAAGCCCCTCCTAGGCCACAGCTCTGCAGGGCATGGGCCTGCAGACTCCCCGCTGACACTGGCACATTAAAATATAAGTTACCTAGGACCTGAGCAAGCCCAGGGCAGCAGTCTGTCACATGGCCCCAGGCCATGCCATTTGTCACAAGATGTCTGGGCCCCTGGCAACATATTCCCGGGTGTCTCCACAGTGCAGTGCCACCTTGGGGCTGGAGCCAGGCTGCCGTGGGTAGGCGCCCTCCCGTACCAGGCGCCGACACTTCCTGTCCTGGCCCACGCTTACGCTCTGCAGAGCTGGGAGGTGGTGGAGCAGCACTTCTGGCAGAGGCACCAGGCCGGTGCCTGACAGGTCCAGCTCCTGCAGTGAGCCCAGGCCTGAGAACACCTCCGCTCCTGTCCACGTGAGCTTGGGGTTGCCTGACAGGTCCAGGACCTGCAGGCCCGGCAGCTCATGGAAGCTGTGGGGCGCCAGCTGGGGGAGACCCTGCAGGCTGGCTAGTGACAAGTGTGTAAGGCCTCCCAGCCCTGTGAAGGCATCTGGGCCAATGCTGGCTAGAGGGTTCCCATCTAGGCTCAGATAGCGCAGGGGCAGGTCTCTGAGGCTGGGCACTGTGCGGAGCCGGTTCCAGGCCAGGTTCAGGCTCTGGATCGTGGGCACGGGCAGGCTGGCCCGAGCGGGGTGGGGGTGCAGGCGGTGGATGAGGTTGTGGGAGAGGTCCACGTGCAGTGCACGGCCCTGGCTGTGTGTGTTGAAGGCAGATATGGAGACCTCCCGGAGCCGGTTGTGGCTAAGGTTCACGTCACTCAGCGGGGAGCTGGTGAAGCTCTCAGCTGGCAGGGCTACCAGGCCATTGTGGCTGAGGTCAAGCGATTCCAGGTAGCGGAGGCGGGAGAAGGCAGTGGGTGAGATGCTGGTGAGCAGGTTGTGGCTGAGGTCCAGACCGGCCAGTGTAGTGTAGCCTGGCCCGGCCAGCACCGACTCGTTCACCATCTCCAGCCGGTTGGAGGACAGGTCCAGGTGAGCTGTGTCCAGAGGGATGGGCACGGGCATGATGTGGGGGCCCAGGCCACTGCAGTCCACTCGAGTCAGGCTGAAGCTGTCAAACAAGCCGAAGGTCTCCACCTCACACTGGCACCCAGGGAAGCATGGCCGTGTCATCTGGGCTCCACTCACAGCCAGCAACAGCAGCAGAGGCACCAGCAGCGGCCACGGCATGGTGGGGGCTGGAGAGAGAGCCACAAGTGAGGGCTGGATGCGCCGACAGCTTTTACCCCACCTCAAAAGATATAAGCCAGTGTGTCTGGACACAGCTACACATTGTCACTAGTCCCCATCCTCCTAGAGTACTGTCCCAGAATACTCCTCATAATTCCTAGTCCTTGTTCCTCTCTGGCTTCAGTCTCCCATGTGAAGTGTAAGTGGTTAGGCCAGGTTGGTGGACTTTAAACTACAGGTGGCAGAACCCTTTCTTAAATAAGATCAGCAGAAGCAAGTGTGCCTGCTCTTGCTGGAGTTGGAGACCTGGAGCCTTCTAGGTCTGCTTGCCATGCCTGCCACAGAATTTAAGTAACACAGTTTGGAACTCACTGGACTTGATGGTCTCCTAGCTGGCCTCTCCAGCTCTGAGGGGTGAGGGCCCATGGACTGCCTGGACTCCCTAGGGAGTGCTCATAGTGTTTGTACCATGTGATGGGTACTTTACAGCATTACCTCATTGAACCCTCACAATCACCCTGCAAGTGTTGTGGCACTAAATAAAGACACACAAAGCAGGGCCCCTGTGGCTGTTTGGCAGTGGCTGAGCCCTTACTGTGGCCTTCCAGACTAAGGATTTCCCTATAACAACTGCCCCCACCTCACCTACATCTTTGGCCTATTTTCCAGAGGCAATATCCTCCAGTCTAATGGGTGACACTGTTCCTAGACTCCTGCTTTAGGGATACCTGTCCCAAGATTTTTCCTCCTTCCCCTGATCCCTATTCCCAGCTGACATAGCTATTTTACCTCTCCTGCCCTTCTTTTAACCTTGGGCAGGCAGATGAGCTGGTTCCCCCATTATTACAGATGAAGAAACAGAGGTTCAATTAGCATAAAAAAAGCAGGTTCAGAGAGGACAAAGGCCTTACCCCAAACTAGTACAAAGCAGGGCAGGATTAGAACCCAGACCTGCTCAATTCCAATTCTTGCATTCATATCTGCCTGGCAGGGGGATTGGTGGAGAGGCAGGGTGCAGGCGGGGCTTTTCTCATGGACATGCTACAAGTCAATTCCCCTCCCCAGACCTCAGTTTCCCTTGCTGTATAGTTGCAATAGCAGCTGCCACCTATGCCAGGCACTATGTATATCTCATCACATCTAAAGGTCACACACACCCATATAGGTCAAACTCAAGGCCTGTGTTCCTGCTCACAGGAGACCAGAGGGTGGAGGAGCAAGAGCTTCTAATACATAGTTGGTGCAGTCTGAGTCTACTCCTCCCCTGCACAAGGGCCACTCAGCTGGGGGACAGAAGGCTCTTCGTGTGTGGCCCTGCTGTACCCCTGCTTTCATGCCCTGTCTCCTTCTCACTGGTCACAGGGGAAGAGGGTGGGAGAGGGGCCAGGAGCGGGTGGACCAGAGACCTGCCCACCTTCTTGACTGGGGGCAGTGGAGGGAGCTGCTGGATAACATTACCAGCCCTGCATGAAACTTTAAAGCGGTAGCCACTTGATCTGCACTCTGGCTCTGTGCAGGGCTGGTGAGAAGTGGGGCCCTTCTCCTCTGCCCCCACCCCAAGGGCCCTGCCTCTCCCACCCCTTTCTTTTGTAGAGGCCAATTTGAGAATTAAACCCTGCCCAGGTGCATCCTGGGCTTGGTCCCAGCTGAGGCACGACAGAGTGTTCCAATGTCTGAACCAAAAGGAAAATATTAAGTTGCTTCAGGCCCCCTTTGTTCCCCAGTGAGCTCCTCACCACAGAGTTCATTACCACCACAGGCCCTACCTCCCCTGCTAAGCCGATCTGCTCATACTCACCCTTCCTGGGGTTTAAACAAACATCACAAAGGGCCCCAAGATTACCCTTTGGTTCCCAGGGGTGATTATATGCTGTGTCCATGAAATGCCAAGTGGCTTCTCATGAGCGCCTGTTTATGTAATGGCAGCTCAAATGCAGCCCGGAAGCTGGCCCTTCAGGCCTCGGCCTTGTCCCTTGCACAATAGGACAGTAATTTCTTCTATGCCCTCCTCACATAAGTTAATTAACCCTCAATGAAGCACACTGCAAACTGTGAAGAGCCCTGCACATGCTCAGAGAGGCTTCCCCCTACCCCTGAACATCTGGACCTGAGCAAAGGTCATAATAGCTGGTGTAAGGGAATGGGAGTATAGATGGAGACCCCTGGATAATGACTGGTAAATGCTCCCAAGGCACTGGGACAGACCTTTGCTTAGCTCTGCCCAGTGAACCTCTCCCAGGGTCCCTGTTTAATGTTAAGGGTAGGCCCAGGACTCAGCATTCCCAGTGGAAGTGCCCACAGTGACAGAGCCAGTCCTCATTGAATGCTAGTACTTGACACACCTCCTCTGGTCGGATCATTATAGACACACAGCAAAGCCAGGAGTGTCATCTCCATTTACAGCAAAGGAAACTGAGGATTCACAGATTCACCTGCTAGCCTGTGTGACTCTGGGAAGTTGTGGGGGAGAAGAAATGGAGAGAACAGTCCCTGCCTCAAGGAGGTTCTATAAGGATTAAAGGTCCCAGGGGTGACAGGCCCAGCACACCAGGACAAAGACAGGTACAGTTATGGGGTGGTCTGTCTCTCACAGGCTACACACAATGGTGTCCCCTAGACAGGTAACCCAAAGACTATCCCAAGCTCCTTTACCATGTTCCAGGATGCTGACAGGGAGGAAACTGGGCAACTGTGCATGGTGGCAAGTCCCGGGGAGTAGTCAGGAGCCGTAGGTCTTCATCCCCCCCTCTGCCCTGGACAGCCCCCATCATTGGTCAGGTCCTGCCCCTCTTTGAGCCTCAGTTTCTCCATCTGCACAATAAGGATTTAGTCTAGATGAACCAACTCCAGAGTTTTAGGAGTTTAAAATTTAACAAAAGTGCTTACTAAAGCTCTACTAAGCACAAAGCACTGGGCAGGGTCAGGTTGGGGTAGGGGGTGGAGAGGAAACCAGGGACCTGTTCTCTTGGGGCTTATAGACCAGCAGTGGGGACAGAGACCCACCAATAGCAAGCCTGAGACTCAGAAGACTTGGATCTGTGTGACCTTTGTAGCTCTATTTCTCTGAGCAATTTCTCGTCTGTACAGTAGTATTAACCTGGTCTCCTCCTAGGACCCGTGTTCCACCCTTGCAAGAAAGGAAAAGGCAGACCAGTGGCCACCAAATAAGGACAGGGAGAAGAGGGATCTCTGGGTCAAGATCATCTCCCCCACCAAAACCTGACCTGCCGAGGTAGGCCTGGTAGGGAGTGTGCACCAACACAGAGCTGGATGAACCAAGGACCCATCTACTGATCAACCAGGTTACATAACACACGGGTAGAAAGACAAGTGCTTAGAGATTACACTTGCCCCTGGCTTAGAAGATACCATGAAGTCATCCCTGACTGGGGCCATGAGTTTTTCACTGTTGGGCCATGGTGCCAAATCCACAGTCACTCTAAAGAAGGTTTGCTGAAGTCCTAGGACAATAAGAGTAAATGGTATGGCCCTAAGAGCCCCAGGGAATTCTCCCTGCATGGCACTCCAGGCCTTTTATAAGATGCTTCTCTAAAACAGCTTTGGCCCATCATGGCCCCCTTGGGGTATTTTTAGCTATAGAGCTTGAATCCTCCCAGGCATGGAGGCCATCTGCAAATTGCACCACCTTCTTCCTCCCTTGCCCAAGGTAGATTTGGACCTTCCTTGATAGCCAGAGTGGCAACAGCTGTCACCTTTATGGATTCTGAACAACTCTCAGTCTTTGTTCACTTTCCCAAGAATTCCATGGTCCCTTGGAGATCATGGGTGACTGAGGCCCAGTGAGGGGCAGCAACACCGAAGGAATGGCATGGCAGGACCCAGGAGCTGGGACGTGACAGATCATACTGCTGCAGGCATGGCACACATCCACACACCTGGCCCCACCAGCAGAACAAAGCCCACTCTGTCCACGCAGGCTGCAGGCCCCTCCCTCCTGGCCGCACACCACAGGCTACCAGTAGGCCTCCTTCAGAGGCTGCTGAGTGAGTTCTCTGCCATTTCAGACTTGAAGTGTAAGCAGTAGGGGCAGATGCCAGCCTTCTTCATCTATGCATCCCTTCCCTCACCTTGGCAGCTCTGGTGGGGTATATGTACCGGCAGAGAGCTGGACGAGCCAAGAGCCCAGCAAGCAACAAGACCCAGACTCAGGTGGGAATCCAGCCTCGGCAAGTTTCAACCCTGCTGTGTCTCCGTGTCCTCGATGGAGATAAGAACAGAGGACTGTCAGAGGATTAAATGACAGCATGTGAAGCTGTTGCTCATTATCTGCCACATGGTGAATGCTCTATGTGAGTTAGATGGTGATGGAGATGATTTATGAAGCTTCCTACCCAGGATCTAGTGCAGTGCCAGGCACCCAGCAGGCCCATGGCTGCTTGTGCTGACTTCTCCAGTCACCTTGCTGGTGTCTGTTGGCAACACCGCAATCTTCCTTCTCCTTGAGGGCATCTCTTGGGTTCGGGGTTTGAGCCAGGCCTTCCTAGCCCTAGTTGCCTGCCCTTGGTGCCCCACTAAATCATCTCTGGCTGAAAAAATTTTCCAACTGCCCCCTAACATCTTCCAGGAAACCCCTGGCACAAGGGGGCAAGAGGCCAAACTGCAGCCTGGCCCAGGTCCTAGCACCCACCAGAGATAGGCCTTGCCTTGACCAGCTGCTCCTCCCCTGGGTGGCCTCCCCACAACTCCCCTTGATCATGAGCGATCTGACACTAACCAACCAATTCCATAGGTAGAAATTTCATGAGTGTCCCATTCTCTGACCACCGAGTCCGTTCTGGAAATGCAAGCCCAAACCTGGAGCCCTGAGGGCCAGCTCTCCCTGCAGAATTGCTAATGGTGTACGTCTGCACAGGCACGCCTGCTTGCCACGCTCCTTGCCTTGCTCTAGTTTCTGCCTCCCCACAATCCTGGAGATTGCTGCCACTATTCTTCAGGCAAGGAATGGGACCTCATTATGCTGGATATGGAGGAACCAGGACTCAAACCCAGACATCTTATCTCCAAATCCAGGTCTCCTTATGCCACTCTTCTCCACTTGAGTGAACAACAGCTTACAACTTATGGTGCAGGATGGTAATTACATGTTTACCGGTCTGTCCTCCTGTGGGCAGAGAGATTCACTTTTATGTCTCTGGAGCTGAGCACAGAGCAGGTACTATATAAAGACACAGCAGGCATCTAGAATATAATTCGGGCACCAAAGGTCACTGCTCAACCTTTCCTATGCTTCCTTATCTGTTCTGTCATTTTGCAAGGTCAGCAGGTTAGATGGCATTGCACTTATGGCTGTTTAAAGAGGCACAGAAAGGTTCAGTGAGTCATACAGCCAGTGCGGGGGGGATAAGAGCTGGACTCAGGACCCAGGTATTCTGATACCCAGCACCTGGCCTCCTCCATGACATCATCCCTGGTGTAGATGGGGTCTGAAAGCCTGGCATCCTTGCCCAAGGAGGACTGTGTACAGGGAGATGGGCAAGGCTCACAGTGCTGCTTTCTCTTTCCACTGTGTTCTTCCTCAAAGACTTTCATATTCCCATTAATCAGAGAGCATGTGTGGACACTGTGGGAGAGAGTATGGCACAGAGGAAAGGGGCTCTGAAGCCAGGCAGCTGGACTCCAACACTCTAGGGCTTACCTGCAGCAAGGCTTGTGGGTGCCCTCACCCAAATCTGAGTGTTCTCTGTACTGTGTGAGAAGCCTAGTACTGCTCCAGCGAGTCACTGTGATGATCAGTTCTGGGCTGGCACGGACGGGTTCTCACTGCATGTTGATTCCTGCCCCCTAATGGGTGACTGCAGGGACCAGGAAAGAGAAAGGAACTGTAACACCAAGAGATGCTGAGGCAGAGGATAGAGAAGAATCTAAAATTCATCCTCTGAGACCTTGGAGTCTCTCTCACTTCATCACCCAGAGCCTAACCAGGCTCTGCCGGAGAACTGATAAGGACTGATGGAAAGGTCTCAGAGGCCAAAGCAGGCTGAAGCAGTTGTGTTGTCTGTGACAGAATGAGGACTTGGTGTCAAACCAGAAGCCACCCCTAAGCAGGTGGGTCTGCTTCTCTTTCCTTCTTCCCCACCTTTCCCTGCCCAGGTAGGGCTCAGGGGCCTGCTGCAACAGGCTGGTGCCTGACCCCTGTTTCTAACTGCCAGTCATGCTGGGAGCCAGAGTGCACCTCCCAACAGAGGACCAGGACACTATCATTACTCCCTGTTTAAACACCGGCTGGTTATGTGCTGAGCATGTGAGAAGTCCTAAATTCAATCCCCAGCACTGCAAAAAATAAAATAAAAATAAAACCCATTGTGTAAAGACAGCTTTCCAGGCTGGAGGTGAATCAGTCCCCAGGAATCCTGCCTCTGCACAGGCTGTTCCTTTTGACAAAGATGACAAAGGGATCCTTCTTTTGTCTACTGCAGATTCTCACTTGTTTGAGTCAAAATCTACTTCCTCTGTGGGGCCTTCCCAGTCTAATCTTCCCCTCATCACCAAAGGGTCACTCTCCCCCTGGGCTCCTGAGTTATCCCTAGTCTGTCTGCAAATCTCTGTCCAGCTCCTCCCCTGCACAGGGCTTGGCTATGGGAAGTGGGTAAGCCAAATGAATGAATTGTCAGGGACAGAGAGTTTCTTTCTGCTTGGAGATACTTGCAGGATGCTTAGAGCTTTGTGAATGGTGAAATCAGGTTTAGGACCAGGGAAGATATGGTTTCTGTCTTCTATTGTCAGTGCAACCCAGCAAATGTCTGCACAATGTAATACATACTGCAAACCACTTCTCATCTTATTAGCATGTGTAATACATTGTCCTATTAACATTCACAACTGATCAGTAGAGCAGAAATGAGTATCCTCATCTGAAGGATGAGGAGACTGAGAATTGGATGGATAGGTGAGATTACTTGTCTCAAGTTACAGAGCCAGGAAGCAGGGGAGTAGGATAAAATCCAGGACCTTCTGACTCTAGGAGGCTGGAATACTTTGCCTCCAGATTGATCTTCCAGCCTCTAGTGCCACCCATAAGCCAGAGGAAAGTTTCTTAAAATTACCCATCCCACCCTATTGCACCTATTGAGACCTTCCAGCAGCTCTCCACTATCTACAGGTTCAATTCCCAGCTCATAATGATCCTCTGTGATTTGGCCCCTGCCTTCCCTCTTCCAGTCTCCAGTTCAACTCCAATTCCCCACCCCCTAGATCTTGTGTCAGTCTAAAACGCTGACCACCTTTGTGCTGTTTCTAGAACACATAGAGTTCTGCATATGCTGTTCCTTTTGTGGGAGACCCTTCTTGCCTCCCCTGTCTATTGATGACTTCAAAAACCTGAGCAGAGTCACCAGTTCTATCAGGCCCCTCCCCAAAGTACTCCCATGAAAATGTCTTAGAACTTGCTTTGGCAGGAGACTTCTATGATGGGCTCAGCCCTCTTTAGGAGCACCCTCAGTGTACAGCCCAGCTGTGCCCTGTGAAAGGATGAGTGAACTCGTAAGTGTATCTCCCCTGTTTTGAACCAGAAGTTATGATTAAAAAAATATTGATCATTACTCTGTTCATCCCTAATCTGTCATTTAAAAGCTATGAGAATCCAGGCTCCCTGGCACATGCCTATAATCCCAGTAACTCAGGCGGCTTAGGCAAGGCCCTAAGCTACTTAGAAACCCTGTCTCAAAACAGAAACTCAAAAGGGCAGGGATGTAGCTCAGTGGTGAAGTGTCCCTGGGTTCAATCCTTAGTACTACTACTACTACTACTACTAATAATAATAATAATGAATAAATAAAATACAATGGGGAGAGCCGTGTCAATGCCTTCCTTTCCCTCCATTTTTGACTGATCAGCTTTTGCCTTTCAACAGGTGGAGATGGTAAGTGGAAGCCCTAGTTTGCATTCCAGTCTGGGAGCAAATCAGTGCCTGGGAATTGAGCAAGCCAGAATGGAGGTGTATTACACATCAAAATGTTTCCAGGTTCTGGGATCTCAAGCAGTCAACCAGAACAGCAAGGAGGGAAGAGGCTGTCCACACCTCTCCTCTCAGAAGGGAAACTAAAAGCCAGAGACAGAAAATAAAGTGACCACATTGCCTCCTTCTCAGTTTAGTATCTGTGCCCCTCCCTCTTGTTTGCAGCACTTAGGCAAAGTTCTTGGGTTAAAGACTGGGGTGGGGGATGGGGAGGAGGACGTTGGTGTTATCTTTGCCACCAGGGACCAAAAGATCGGCAGGGCTGAGCCTTTCCTCTCCGGTCAGTCACTGGGTTCAGCAAGTCTAGACTTATCCGAAGGGCACAGCGCGCGGCGAGGAAGGATGGAAGTTTGAGTCACCTCCTCGCCGGGCCAAGTGTGGGCGGGCTCTGCTCTCAGCCGGGTTTCTAGCAAGCACTGGTTAGCCCGACCGCACGCTTCGGTGGTGAGGGAGTTCTCACTCCATCCATAACAGGGTGATGGCGACAGCAAGGCTTAGCAACACGTCCGGTGTCCTAAAGTGGGCCACTGACTGTTGCGTTCGAAATCAGTGTGTGCAAGGTTCCCCCTGCCCGCAACCCAACAAGGGGTCCTGGAGCCGGCGCTGCGAGCAGGCCTGTATCCCCACAAGCCGTGGCCTTCTCACCTACCGAATCGGAAGGCTGGTCCCCTCACCCCGGGGGCGGGCTGCAAACTCAGAGCGGATCTCAAAGCGGAACCGGGCTGGAGCCGATCTCTCTGCCAAGCAGACAGGTCTCTGTCTGTCACACACGCTCTCCAAGAAGCACAGGGCAGGCAACGCCAGGAGCCTTCTCTCCTCTCTCCAGACTCAGGCCAGAGACCAGGACCAGCCGCTCCCCTCCCTCCTCCCAGCAGGGTCCGGTGCGGGTGTCCGGCACGCTCCGCCCAGTCCTGGCCCCGGCCGG
>NW_026000174.1:11812407-11818229 GCF_001458135.2 Marmota marmota marmota
GCTGCCCAGCGCCCAGTGGCGACTCCGGCCGGCGGCCCGGCGGCTCAGGGAGTGTCGCCAAATTGCCGGCTTTGCCCGGCGTGCTCCAGCCCCGCCTCTGCCGGAGCCCGGGTTCCATCCTAGGGAGCGTCTCAAAAGTGCGCAGCTCCCACCTACTCCAATCGGCGTTGCTCCCTGCTTCCTGCATCCCGGATCCCTTCCCCCTCCTCCCGCGCGCCAGAGCAATCTCAGCAGATGGCTTCACGGTCGGGAACATCTGGAGGTCGCTGGATTGTATGTGTGTGTGTGTGTGTGTGTGTGTGTGTGCGCACGCGCGCGCGCGCGGAGAGAAGGAGAGAAGGAGAGAAAATTATTTGTTGGTAAGAAAGAGATTGGAAGAATGAGAGTTACCTCTCCTGGAATTCTCTGCCCGCTCCCCATTTCATTAAAAGAGTGAAAGGGATCCAGTGATGTTATTGAGAGACCAAGAATCTGAAGCAGAGAAAGACTTGCTGAAAGAGGAACCCACAGAGGGGACAGCCCGGGTTAGGCAGAAAAAGCTGGCAGACAAGGAGTGAGAAAGCCAACAGACTTATTTTTCTCTTCTGGAGGGAACTATAGACTTCTGGCTGGATTTCTAGGAAGGGAAGCTGCTATGTGACTAGGCAGCAGCTTAAGTCTGTCCCTCTGCAGCTCATCTTCTCCACCCCTCTGTATGCTAAAAAAGGGCAGGAAAGTAGCCAAATAACTTTTTAAAATAGGGCTTGCAGAAATTACCTGATGAATGCATTCCCTGGAAGGCTGAGCTGGGGGCAGGAATGAGGCTCCCAAGACTACACACCCAGATAATGCCAGCCCCCTTCCAGGGAAGGGAGGGCAGTTCCCAGGCACTTGACAGATCCAATGAGGGGGTGGAGGCAGGCTTTGGTTTTAGCCCAGGACCTCCCAGGAACTTTTTCCCCTCTTGGAGAGAGCCCCTGGGTGAAGATATTGGGCAATGTTCCCCCTACAGAGGCCCAGACTTGTTACACTCGCCTTTTTGCTCCTTCTTTCCTTATTATGTAAAAATCAAAACTAAAATAAACAACAAAAAAGAAATGTTGCTCGAGCTTGTGAGTTGTGTGTGTGTGTGTGTCTGCCTGCCTGGGGAAGAAAGGGAGGTCAAAGTCAAACTTGCTACTCAGAGAAGGAAGTGATCTTGTAGGTCCTCCCCCAGCACGTATAGTCTGAGGGGGTCTAGGGTACTCACCTGAATTGAGTGGGGTGACCCTGCCAATTAGGGAGGAGTAAGGAGAAGGTTGGGATCCTGGTCTCCTCTGTGTGGAGCTGGGAGAGACCCTTTCTCTTATCTGCCCATTGTCTTTCCTGGTTAGAATCTAGCCTCCAGAACTGGGACGCCCTCTTCAGAGTCCTCATCAAACCTTCTGAAATGGTGCCAGAGGCTCCTTTATGGCCAGGGTCCTCCTTAGCAGTCTGGCTTAGTAGATAGTCTGGCTCAATACAAGGGTCTGCTGGAATTTAACTTTGCACCACCTGGGGCCCTTGAGGAGGAGTTGAACTGTCTTTCCCCCACCCCCCACCCAAAGACTCTGCCTGGATGGGAGAGAGACCTGAAATGAAAGTCCAGAAAGGTCCCGGCTTGGACAGACTTCAGGTTCCAGTCCTGCACTTAGCAGCTCTGGGTCACCTTAGGTAAGTCACATAACCACTGAAACAGTTTCTGCAATTGTAAAAGAGGTTGTGGTGAGGAGTAAACAAGTAACATAGGTAAAGCTTTAACCTGGCTCACAGGAAGCTTCATTGTGTGGTTGTAATTACTAAAATGTCTCCCAGAAGGGATTGGGGTGGAGGCTGAAAGTCTTGCAGGCTTGGGAAGGGAGGGACTGGGGGAATGATCCCTTGACTCTGACTTGTCCAATGTCTGTGACTGCTGCCTCCTCTATCCTCATGGGGAGGTTCTTTTGGGAACCCGCTTGCCCTGGCCTGACTTTCACTCTCCCTTCCCTGGATGTGGAGTTGTGGAGTGAGTAGTACTCAACTTCCAGAAAACTTAGGGACACTAACTACCACTACACTTTCTTGGTAAGGGCTTCTCATTTAACATCAATGTGGTAAACAACTCTTCACTCCTTGCTGGTAGCTTGTCTTCCCTACCTGGAAGGTGGCCTCCAGGGAGAGTCTCCATCAGTTTACTTATCCCTCCCATCCCCGGGCCTCAGGTTAACCATCTCTCTGCCTTGAGGCTCTGCCCTCCTATCTGCTGTCCACACTGCTATAAGAGTGACCTTTCTAAACAGCAAATCTGCAAAATGGACCATGACACTTGTCTTTTAAAAGCTTACAATGGCAAAAGCCAAACAATTGTAGGCCTGTGGTCACCCCTATTCTATATCCCAAGCTCTAGTCATGTAGAAATAAAGGGAGGTGAAGGGACAGTAGTATCATGTATTCTTTAAGTCTCTGTCCAATGCTTCCTTCCTCCAGAAAACCCTCTGGCAAAGTTGGTCCCTTCTTCTATTAAGTTTCCAGTCACTTTGTACCTAAGGACTGTCATTGTCACCATTCTTCCGCCTTCCCCTTTTGTGCTCATCTTGGCCACTGAGACATTCCAGTGACTGTGCTGGGTACTTTGGGGTTAAGGATACAACTCAGTGATGGTGATTGCCTGGCATATGTGAGGCCCTGGGTTTGCCCAGCACCTGAAAAAAAGTCATTATGTCATTTTTATGTCAACAATAACCATCCTAGAATAACAGTGGAGAGGCCCTGAAAGGGCAAGTGACCTGACTGAGGTTACTCAGCACATTCTCTGTAAAGTTAGAAGAGAGGACTCCATTGATCTTTCTACTACCTGCAATTTCCAGGAGGAGCAAAGTATGGTGTAGTAGAAAGCAGGTATAAATTGTCACTGTGTTTCTGGCTAACTGTGAACCTTGGGCAAGTCACTTTTCCCCCCCAGAACCTCAGTCTCCTTGGCTATAAAATGGAGATAAACCCTAATTTGAATAAGTTATACTCCATGTATATATAATATGTCAAAATATACTCTACAGTCATGTATATCTAAAAAGAAAAAAAGAAAAAAAAATTTTTTAATGGAGATATGCAAGAAGCCCTGCTTCCTAAGTATATTGGAAAGATCAAATGAGTTCATATAGATGCAAATGTGTTGGAAGCTGTAGGGTGTTGTGAGCTTTGAATAGAGGTACCTGCCCACTGTTGTGAGGCTGGGAAGGATTGTTTGAGGATCTTTTTTCTCTGTGACCAATGGAGGTTAAAAGCACCACTAATCCTTTGGCTGCTTTGCTCATTGTTTAACACTTTGAGAAAGATCCTTTTTCTCTCGCTTGTCAGAGCTATCAAGCCCTGACCAGAACACCCTTCAAACCCAATGCATCTCCCCAAACTTCCAGAATCTCTGTTTTTCTTGCTACGTTTCCTTCTGCTGTCAGAAGCTGGCAGGTCTAAAGTCAACAGAGCATCCGGACTACATGAGGAAAGAACAGAAAGGAGAGCATGGAGAAAAAGAACGTGTCTCCCACCGATCTGGGTTGGCATGTGGCATGTTATGTTTTTTAAAAGCCCCTCTGGTGATCTGACGTCATTATGAGGACTGGGGGACGTAGCAGAATGCCTTAGTGTTGGCAAAGTTCTTCCACAACACATTCTCATTTTTAAAACTCCGCATGAACTTCTTAGGTAGCTGAATATCACCTTCATTTTACAGACGTGGAAACAAATTCTGCAGTGACTCATCCTCGGTCACACAGCTGGGACTTCAAACTGGACCAGTGAGATAACTGCAGCCATTCAGCTGCGGGGCAGGATTCTGTGCGCAGGCCTTTGCTGGTGTCTCAGCAGTCACTAGATGAACGTTCCTCCCCTCCTGCCAAATCTAATGTGTCCCTAAATATTTCTCTCCCACTCTCCCACCCCCGTGCTTTTTCCCCTGCTGGGAATGCTTTTCTCAGCCCAGGCTACCAGCTGCAGTCCTCCTCACTGGCATCCCAACCCTGCCACCTCCTTTCCAAAGGCTTCTCTTCCTTGAGCCTAGGAGCACTTGGTTTGTGCCTCAGGACAGCCCACTTTCCTGCCCTGCGCTGCCTCCACGGGGTGCTCCAGCACACCCAGCTGTTAGGGCTTCCTGTAAAGTGTGGCATTTCCAGGTCTTTGCTCCTCTTTTGCCACCTACAGAAGTGCCCCTTGACCCACCCATCTCTTATTCACACTTCAACGCAGGCATTGCCTCTTCCAGAAAGCCTCCCTTCCCCAGCCCCACTCTACCATGGAGAGCCCTTCCTTGTGCTGCTGTGTGATACACTGAGGGAGGTTCTGTTTGAACAAGTTTGTTGGATCATTCATTTATTTATTACAGAAAGGTGTAGACTTTGGAGCCAGACTCCTCAGGTTTGAATCCCAGCTACTGAGTGGGCAAGTTCTTACACCAATCTCACTCTGTGTTTTACTTTCCTTATCTATAAAATGAAGAAAGATAGAAGTACATTGGATTAGACAAAAGGGAATGAAGGGAAGGGAGGGGGATGGAAATAGACAGTAGAATGAATTGGGCATAACTTTCCTATGTTCGTATATGAATACACCCCCGGTGAAACTCCACATCATGTACAACCACAGACTAGAATCCTAATTAGAATAAGGTATACTCCATGTATGTATAAATACGTCCAAACACACTCTACTGTCATGTATACCTAAAAAGAACAAATTTTTAGAAAGTAGTAAAAAATTTTAAATGGAGAAAGTAACTCCAACCTCAAAGGTTGTTGTAAGGATTAAATGAAAATTCATGTAGAATGTGTAGAACAGTGCCTGGAATATTGGTAACTGCTCTTATGATTTATTAGTTAATTGTACAATACAGGAAAGATATTTGTAAAATTGGACAGAGAAGAGGATCCTGGAAAGATGGCAGAATAGGAAGCATGAGGAATCTGTCTCCCTGCTTAAGACAATTACACTAGCAGAAGTCTGTCTGCTATGGCAATTTTTGATAACCAGAGTGTACTGAAGGCTTGAAACTCCCAGGGGAAGTCTCAGACTACAAATTATTGTTAATTTCAGCTGGTGACACAGAAGTAGCAGCCCCCACTCCAGCCCTGTGCATGTGTTCCTGGAGCAGCCTGTGCACAGCTTGTAAGAGCTGAGGTACCCAAAAAGGACCTTGTCCTAAATAATGAGGATCTGAGCTCTGATTCTGATTGTTGCTTCTGATCAAAGAGGTGCAGACAGAGAATCAGGTGGCCTTTGTTGTTGCACCTCTCCCTGTGTTTCAAGACCCTTGTCCTCCAGCTCAAGCAACTTCCAGGGATTTAAAGAGCTGGTACCCTTCCTTTTTCTTTTCCTCTTTTTCCCTTTGGGGAGCAGACATCAAAGTGTAGGCCATTCAGAAACAACTGTTTATACAGAGAAAATTACAAAGTCTCTGCATGCCCAGGGAAAGGCACAGGCTCAGAAAAGACCCAAGAAGACCTCAAGTTTATACCTCAGGCTGGTCCTGGCACATGACGGCTTTCAACAAGAACAACAATGAAAGTAGCAAAAAGCAGCAAATCCTGGAGAAAAAGGTGAGTCTTATTTCCAGAGCAACAAAATATTAGCTTAGTTTTTAACAAAATATCACAAGGCACACAAAGAAATGGCAAAGTGGGGAGCATGCTACAGGGACACTGCTACATCGATGTTCATAGCAGCACAATTCACAATAGCAAGACTGTGGAACCAACCTAGATGCCCTTCAATGGATGAATGGATAAAAAAAAATGTGGCATTTATACACAATGGAGTATTACTCTGCATTAAAAAATGACAAAATCATAGAATTT
>NW_026000174.1:11819605-11912910 GCF_001458135.2 Marmota marmota marmota
AGGGGAGGGGGGATAGTAGAGGATAGGAAAGGCAGCAGAACACAACAGACACTAGTATGGCAATATGTAAATCAATGGATGTGTAACTGATGTGATTCTGCAATCTGTATATGGGGTAAAAATGGGAGCTCATAACCCACTTGAATCAAAGTGTGAAATATGATATATCAAGAACTATGTAATGTTTTGAACAGCCAACAATAAAAAATTAAAAAAAAAAAAAGAAATGGCAAAGTGGGGCCCATTCAAAGGAAAAGAGAAATGAACTGGAGAAGACCAGGGGACAGATATATTCTAAAAAGACTTTAAAGATGCTGCAACAACAAAGGGAAGATATGGGAAAAGCCAAGAAAATGGTGGATGAAGAAAATGGAAATATCCATGAAGGGAGAGAAAACCTCAAAAGAAACCGAAAAGAAATTGTGGAGCTGAAAAGTACAATAACTGAAATGAAAAGTTCTCTCCATGAGTTTAAAGGCAGATTTCAGGAGGCAAAAGAAAGAATCAGCAAATTTGAAGACAAGACAATGGAAACTGTTGAGACTGGGGAATGAAAGAAGATTAAAGAAGTGTGAACAGAGCCTGTGGGTCCTGCGTGACACCATAAAGCTGATGAGCTATGGGAGTCTCAAAGAAGAAAAGAGAAAAATGGACAAAGAGGATATTTAAAGAAATACCAGCTGTACACTTTTCAAATTTGATGAAAAACATAAATATAAAAACCACCCAAGGGGCTGGGGATGTGGCCCAAGTGGTAGCGTGCTGGCCTAGCATGCACAAGGCACTGGGTTCGATCCTCAGCACCACATAAAAAATAAATAAATAAAGATATTGTGTTCACCTAAAACAAAAAAATGAATATTAAAAAAAATTTAAAAAATACAAATAAATAAATAAAAACCACCCAAGAAGGGGCTGGGGCTGTGGCTCAGCAGTAGAGTAATTGCCTGGCACATGCAAGGTACTGGGTTCAATCCTCAGTAGGACACTGGCAGACATAAATATAAATAAATAAAATAAAGATATTATGTCCAACTACAACTATATGTGTGTGTGTGTGTGTGTGTGTGTGTGTGTACCACCCAAGTAGCTCAGAAAACTCCAATAAGATAAATTTGGGGACTCGGGATTTGGCTCAGAGGTAAAGTCTTTGCCTATCATGTGTGAGGCCCTGAGTTCAATCCCCAGCACTGCAAATATAAAATAAAAAATAAAAAAACCTTAAACTCAGAGATGCCCACACTGAGATGCATTATCAAATTGTTTAAAGCCAGACATTGAATCTAGAAATTTTTGAAAGCAAGAAGAGAGTAGCAACTTGTCACATATAAGGGATTCTCAAGATTATCAGCAGATTACTCATCAGAAGGCAGGGACTGGCTAATATGTTCCAATTGCTAAAACAAAACAAAACAAAAAACCCTGTTAACAAGAGTCCTATAGCTGGCCAAACTGTCCTTCAAATGTGAGGAAGAATTAAGGCATTTCCAGATAAACAAAGGCTGAGGAAGTTTGTTCCCAGTGGGTCTGCCCTGCAAGAAATGCTCAGGGGAATTCTGCTGGGTGAAACCAAAGAAGATAGAGAGTAACTTGAAGCTGCAGGAAGAGAAAAGATTTTAATAAAGATAAATACATAAGCAATTATAAATGCTAGTACTATTTTTGTAACAATGATTTTGTAACTCCACTTTTTGTTTCCTATATAATTTAGGAGACTAATCATTTACTAGGATTATTAGTTTATGCTTTGGGGCACATGTGAATAAAGATGTAATTTTGTGACATCAATGACTGAAAGGAGTGCAGACAGAACTGTTAAAGGAACAGAGTTTGTGTATGTTCTTGAAGTTAAGCTGGTATAAATTCAAATTAGAGTGTTACAACTTTAGAATGTTAAGTGTAATCCCCATGGTTACCACAAAGAAAATAGCTATAGAATATGTACAAAAGTAAGTGAGAGAGAAATTTAAATGTTTCACTACAAAAAAAAAATCAGCTGAATAGAAAAGAAGACAATAATTCAGGAAATGAGGGACAAAAACACTATAAAGCATTCATAAAATGAATAGCAAAATGATAGAAGTGAATCCCTTCTTATTAGTACAATTGTCCCCTCTCAACTGTGGCAGGTATGTTTCAAGACCTCCAAAGAATGCCTAAAACTCCAGACAGTACTGAAACTGCAGATAGTACTATAATACTATGTTTTTTTTCATATGTATACTTAGTTATGGTAAAGCTTAGTTTGTAAATTAGGCATTGGAAAAGATTAATAGCAAAATTGATATAAAAAACCAGAACAATTATAACAATATACTACAATAAAAGTTAGGTAAATATGATCTATCTCTCTCAACTGTCACAGGGCAGGTATCATAGAAATCACAGATAAAGGCTGGGGGTGTGGGTCACTGGTAGAGCACTTGCCAAGCATATGTGAAGCCTGGGGTTTGATCCTCAGCACTGGGGGAAAAAAAAGGCACCGATAAACTACACAAAGAGTGATTCATGTGCTGGGTGAGATGGGTTAGGACAGTGTGAGATTGCATCATGCTAGTCAGACCAACAGTTTAAAACTTAAGAATTGTTTATTTCTTAGATTTTCCTTTAATATTCTTAGATTTTGGTTGACGGTAGGTAACTGACACTACGGAAAACAAAAGGGAAGGGAAAACTATTGTAATTACTTTAAATGTAAATGGTTTAAACTCTGTAATCAAGGCAGAGATTGGCCTAATGGATTTAAAAATACATGATCTAACCACAGATGCTCCTTGAGTTTATAACCCAATAAACCCATTGTAAGTTGGAAATATCATAAATAAAAGATGTATTTAATACACCTAATCTATTAAACATCATAGCTTAGCAGCACAGCACAATATAGGGTGTTGGCTGTTTGCCCTTGTGATCACATGGCTGACTAGGAGCTGTGACTTGCTGCTGCACCCAGCTTTGAAAAGTAGTATCAGACTGCATATTACTCTTTAGTTTGGCAATAGATTAAAACTCAAAATTCAAAGTACATTTTCCTCTGAATGTATATTGCCTTTGCTCCATTGTAAAGCTGAAAAATTAAGCCACACTATTTAAAGTCAGGAACCATTTCACTTTAGAATCAAAGACACGAATAGATTCAATATGAAAGGATGACAAAAGATGCAAATAGGAACCAAAAGAGAGCAGGAGTGGCTATATCTGATGAACAGCCTTTAAATATAAAAAGAGTACAAGAGACCAAAAAAGAACATGAACAAAAGTTTCAATATAGGAAGAACCTAATGAGACCATCAAAACATACAAAGCAAACACTGACAACTGAAAGGAGAAATAGATAGTTCTACAATAACAGTGGGGAATTTCAATACCCCATTCTAAATAATTGGGTAGACCAATCAGGTGGGGAAATAAGTAAGGAAACAAAGTACTTGAACAATGCAACAGACCGAACAGATCTCAGAGACATGCACTTAGTAGCATGGTATCAGTTTGATCAGACAAAAAGGGTTGTGGAGATGGACAGAGTGATGGCTGTATAACATTATGAATATTTAATACTACTGGACTACACTTAAAATAGTTAAGATGACAAATTTTATTTTATTTTTTTCATATCAGTTAAACAACTTTTAGTAATAGGCAAGTGCTCTCCCACTGAGCCACAACCCCAGCCCTCCTCTCCAATCTTTTTTTTTTAATTTTAATATTTATTTATTTTTTTTAGTTTTCGGCGGACACAACATCTTTGTTTGTATGTGGTGCTGAGGATCGAACCTGGGCCGCACGCATGCTAGGCGAGCGGCTACCGCTTGAGCCACATCCCCAGCCCCAGTCCTCCTCTACAATCTTTATGTTGACTTTTCTACTCCTTTTCATTTGTTAATTCTCACCCTTAAAAAAAAAAAAGCAAATCTAGATGCCCTTCAATAGATGAATGGATAAAAAAAGTGTCATATATACACAATGTAATATTACTCAGCAATAAAAGACAATAAAATCATGGCATTTGCAGGTAAATGGATGGAGCTAGAGAAGATAATGCTAAGTGAAGTCAGCCAATCCCCCAAAAAACAAATGCCAAATGTTTTCTCTGATATAAGGAGGCTGATTCATAGTGAGGTAGGGAGGAATAGACAAACTCTATATAGGGAAGAGGGGTGGGGGGGAAGGGAGGGGGCATGGGTTATAAATGATGGTGGAATGTGATGATCATTGTTATCCAAAGCACAGGTATGAAGACACAAATTGGTGTGAATATACTTTGTATACAACCAGAGATATAAAAAAATTGTGCTCTATATATGTAATAAGAATTATAATGCATTCTGCTGTCATATTATTTAAAAAATAAAACAAAGAACAGAAAAAGAAATGCTGCAATAAACTCTTGATCATATACAGAAATTATTGCTGCTATAGTTCACTACGAACAAATTTTACATTATGTATATTTTACCACAATAAAAAAACTGAATAACAGCAAATGAAAAGGGAAACCAACGCAGGAGCCTGATTGTAGGGCCCAGGAGAACACAGTGTGGGGTGTGGAAGATTTGGAAAACATCAGGAAAAAAAATGTAAGGAGTTTTAGGCCTTACGGGAGGGGAAAAGATAACACTAGAGAGGGAGGTTCCCTCAGCTGCTCCTGGAGCAGGTGACTATGGCTCAATAAAGGTCCAAGTCAAATCTACTAAGGCCTCAGCTTCCACCCGCACCCCCCCCCGCCCCATGTGGTGGGGTAGTAGGAGGCAGGAGCTAACTGTCTCCTGAGTAGCTGCCAAAGCTGCAGTAAACTCTTGATCATAGCAGAAATTAGAATCACATCCAATGAATCACAAATCTGTGTCCCGTAAGTTCTTCTAAAATCCCTCCAAGAGGCCAGATTCACACCTGAAGCTCTGTCCTCCATTGTGCCTTCCAGGCTTCCCCTGGCCTTCGAGCCTCCCTCTGTTCCCATCCCTACATCCAGGAGCTAAGCTCACCTGCCTGTTCACAAGGATGCGAAGCTCCTGCCCCTACGGAGTCAGCATGGGAGCTGGAGGGCCTGGGGATCAGGTGTCAGACATTTTATCCCACAGCCTCCCCACTTTGCAGGTGGGAGATGGAGGGCTAGAGATAGGGAGTGACTTGTTCAAGGTCACAGAGCCAAGGAGCAGGAAAGCTTCTAGACTTCCAGCGGAGGGCTCTTTTTACTTCTCCATTGCCACTGTAACTAGGTATTCCCCTAGTCCATTCTGTTCACCTGTCTTACTGCCTTTTTTCTCTATCTAACCAACCAACAGACATTAACCTGATGAGTCTGACACCAAGTCAGATTTTGTGCTGGACTGTGAGAGCTCACAGGTGGGGTGGACACACTGACGCAGAAAGGTCTTAGTTCTTGAAGCATTTTGGACGCTGCTAGAAATCTTTGAGGAGCACATGGAGCAGAGGCAGGCCAGGCTGTGGCCAGAGCACTCAGGAAAGACGTTGTCCCCGTGGCGTCCTGTTGAGATTAGCCAAGAAACGAAGGGCATTCCAGACAGGAGGGGGGAGTGGGGCAGCAAGGGATTCAGGGTGACTGGGGCACAGTGAGGGACGAGTCTGAAAGAAGGGGAGCGAGTTGCAGGATAAGGAGCCCTGTGAGCAGGCTGAGGTGACAGGACTTTGGGCCACATGCATAGGAGGCCACAAATGGTCCCTACATCACCAGGTTCCCACAGGAGAGAGTCCCAGCAAAGGCTCCCAAGGGAGAGAGGGGAGGCTCTGGGGACCTTGTTCCCCCACATTAGCCTGTTGGTCTCCTCAGGGAAGCCTGAGAGCTCTCTGTTGCCATCCCTGCCCTCCCCACCAATACACATCCTCTCATTCCCCTCCTCAGTCTGTCTGTCCTCTGTCCATTTGTCTCTCACCTTTAAGCCTAGCAATTCTTACCAATTAGCCAGACACTCCCCTGTTTTTCCCTTGTTCTGTCTTCCTGACAACGACCTGAATGGATCCTACCACACACTCTGCAGGCACAGAGCCCTGGACATGGGGTTCCTGGCTTTGCCACTGACCCTGCATGGGCAGCTTATCAGTGACCACATATCTGCAGGGTGACTTCCAGCCCACCAAGTCCTTCTTCCCGTGACTGCATTGGCCCCTCATGAAAGCACCCTCGGTAGTGGAAGATGTCTTGTCTACACCATGGCCCAGAAGCTTCCCGACAAGATCAAGTGTTCCAGACGGCCAATGAACCCAGGGAACTGCATTATTACAGCCTTGCGTGCAAAGGGCTGTGTTCGTTCATTACCTTCAATACCAGGACAAACAGAACTCTGGAATGTTAACCCCACAGAAGTTTACTCTCAGAGCACATTCGAATCATGCCAGCCATAAGCAAACAAGCTAGAAAGAGGTTTTCTGATTTTTTAAAAAAGGAATAGCTCATGGTAAGAAATGCATGTTATCACAACGATAGATAGATAGATAGATAGATAGATAGATAGATAGATAGATAGATAGAAAAAGATAGATGCACACTGTACACGTACATATCTGAAACAAAAGTTTGACAGGCAATGCTTCCTCTTACCACATAAAATACACTCTTTCTATCCTATTCTGTTCCATTGGGAGTAGTAATGGTGGTCACAAACTGTAAATTGATTTCACATTCCACCAATAGGTTATAGTGAGAAGTTTGAAAACCTCTGTTTTAGTCTATGTTCGTGTTAAAACAAAAGAATTCCTCCAGCAGCCCACTTGCTCTGCAGTCACTGACTGCTCGCTGCCTCCCTCTCCAAACCTTTCTCTGCTACATTCACTTAGAATTCTTCACCAAGCATTTTCTGGGGCCCATACCTCGCATCAGCTAGACCAGTGAAATGGTTGTCCAGGTTCATTGTTTCTACTTTCTCACCCCCATTCATCCCTCCAAAATGCCACTCACTGGCCTCTGTCACTCTTAATCTGCTGCTGCTGGCTCACCAACCTCACTTGTGACTTCTGTCCCAACAGATCCTCTTTCTCCATGACTTTCCTCCCACCATGATGAGCTGCTCCTCTTGGTCTCCTTGGGCCTCGCCAAGGACTGTTGCTAGGCTCTGCTCTGCAAGCCATACTCCCCTCACTCTGAAGTCACTTGCGGGGATCATTCCATCCCGTCCTCCCCACCCCACCTCACCTCCAGTTGCTCCCTGGGGCTGAAGGACTGGGGATCTGTATCTCCAGCAGTGACCTCTCGCTTGAGGCTGCGCCCAACCTCTCTGCCACCTGCCACCTCATCTCAGGCCTCATGCTCTCTTGAACCCTAGATTTAGCTCTTAACCAAATTGTCCCTCACATCATCTTGGTGGGGAGTGCCCACCACCCACCCAGCTGAATAAACCAGGGACCTGGGACTTACCCAAGATGCTTCCCTCTTCCTCATCTCCAGTGTATGTCCAGCCTTCCCGAATCTACTTCTCTCTGCCCACATTACCTGATGCTGGTCCAGGTGAACAGCATCTCCCACAGGGACCATGACAACCCCTGAATGAGGTCTCCTGTTTGTCTCTCATCCCTTCCACACCCAGCTCTTGGAATGGTAAGAGGGTTTCTTCTAAAATACAATTCTAATCTTGTCACTAAGTGGTTTTAAATCTCTCATGACTCCCTGTCACTTTTAGGCTAAGGTTATAATCCCCCATAGAGAACCCCAGCCCACGTCTCCTGCCTTACCTCCCCCTGGCACTTCTGTTCCACACAAAACCACCTCCAGGTCCTTGGTCCAGGTGCCCTCTTCCCTCCCAGCCTTTGCCCCTCTAACTGGAACACTATCTAAAGTCCTCTCTCCCTCCAGTCGCAGCTTGGCTGACAGCACCGGGGAGGCCTCCTCTGGCCCGAGTGTGGGTTCTGTCAGGCTCCTGCAGTACCCTTCCTGTCTTCCACGGGGGTCCTTGCCACACTTTGAAATACTGGCTCATGCTTGTCTTCTCTGCCTCTAGACTCTAGGCTCAGTGAGTCCAGAAACTCCACGGTTCTCACTGCTGTGTCCCCAGCCTGGAGCTCAGGACCTGGCACAGGGTAGGCACTCAATGAGCATTTGTTAAAGAATGGACTTTTAAACTTCAGGAAGTCAAAACCTTAGGCAGAATCATAGTGTCAGGAGGGGACAATACTGGATGTTTGGAACATAGACTGCTATAACCAGAATCATAGGATATTAGAATCATGGAAATATATGGGTTGGATTTGCAGAATTTAGACACATGGGACCAGAGAATATTTTGGTTCCAACACTTCCCAGTTTTGACTTTCAGTTTTATTTTTCTTATTTAATTATTTTTGGTACCGGAGCTTAAACTCAGGGGCACTTGACCACTGAGCCACATCCCAGCCCTATTTTGTATTTTGTTTAGAGACAGAGTCTCACTGAGTTGCTTAGCACCTTCACCATTGCTGAGGCTGGCTTTGAACTCACAATCCTGCCTCGGCCTCCCAAGCTGCTGGGATTACAGGTGTGTGCCACCGTGCCTGGGTTCCGTTTTATTTTTTATAAAATATTTCTAATGATAAGAGGCCCTTCCTTGCCCAGTCTGGGGGTCATCATGAGCTGTCAAGGCTCATGGACTCAACTGCGAGTGTACACATCCTGCTCCCTGTGTGCTGGGATGGGGGTTGGGTGATGTTTGAACTGTGTCTCTTTGAAACCAACAACTGTCTGGGGCTCTGAATGAAAGACCTTGGTTAGGCTATTTAACCTGACCTAATTGAGCTGTGGGGCCTATTTTCCTGAGTCCTATTTTCCTCTGCTTTGGCCTGGCATGCATCAGTGATTAGGGTGAGAGCCTGGGACCAGAGAAAGGAATCTTCAGGAGAGCCTCTCCACAATCAAGACAGACTGAACTGCCTTCGAGAGCTGGATTTTACAGATGGGGAAACAGGATCAGAGAGGGTAGGGCTTGTCCAGGGTCACATAGGGTGTTGGGAAGAGAGGCAATCTAGAATCTTCCTCCTTGGGCTCCTGGTCAGGCTCCTTCTTAAATCTTCAAAGTCACTCATCTCACAAATGGAAGGACAGGGACTTGAATCCCAAACTCTGATTTCTGAGATGCCATATTGCCCCCCTTAATCCTTCATCCTCATCACATGCTGGGAAGTGCATGGAGCAGAGAAGTTGATGGGAAAACAGGTGGACCAAAAACTATGGTGGGGAAGAGGAGGTGGGGCTATGCTTAGCTACCCAGGCCAGGGTGGCAGGCTTGGCTCTACCACTTCCTAAAAAGCTCTTAAAAGTCTCTATTTCCTTTTCTATAAAATGAAGAAAATGCTTACCTTACAACTTATGGAAAGTGATATGCACAATTCTGGACACATGGTAGTTGCTCAGTGTTTATATTATGAATAATAATAATCCTTTTCAATAAAAATTACAGAGGCTGGTGTTCAGTATACCTTGTTGAATAGCAGCGCTGACTTGGTGCATACAGCTGCCCTCCAAGCTGGGACTTGGGGGGAATGAGTGGGGGATGAAGAAAGAGACCTATAATTACTGAGTTCCTACTGTGAGCCAGGAACCATGCAAAATGTCACGACCGACAACATCAAAGCCGATGCAATCAGTAGTCTGATTTTGTAAGTGGGGAAACTGAGGCTCAGAGTGGGGGAAGTGCTTTGACTAAGGTTGTATATAAGTGGCAAATGAAGGATTTCACCTTGGATGACTGGACCTGAGGGCCCCTACCCATTCACACCTGCATGTCCTCTGCCTCTGCTGAGAGATCTTCTGTGCCACTCCCCATATGGGGCCATGCTGGACCCTCTGTGTGGGTCCTGGTCCCAGAGAAAGCTCTGATCATCAGGGCTTTGCCTGGCACTACTACCAGCCTCAACCCCTCCACGTTGTTGAGGGCCAGCACGTGAGGACCTGTCTGCCCATCCAACCTCACTTCCCTTTACATTGCCCATTCCCAGACCCAGCCAGCCGTCCCCTACTGGAGGACAGGACCCCAAACCCTGCAGTGCTCTCCATCCTCTCGGTCTTGTTTGGGCTGTTTCCACTGCTTGCAATGGCCTGTCCCTTTAGCCCCAGTGGTTGGTATCCTAGGGTCTCCAGATAAAGACCTGGGTGCTGGGAGGTCACGTTCTATCCCTAAATCCAGGCCTGAGGGGGGGAAGCAGACTGGCCTAAATTTGAGGAGGTAGGACGCTGAGAGCTGGGAATGGCATGTGAAGGAGGAGTAGCTGAGGGAGGAGGGAGAGGAGAGGGTGAAAGGGAAGGGCAGGTGCACAGTTGCATAAGGCTGTGTGCCCTAGGCCATTGCGTGACTGAACTCAGGAGCTCTGCCAGGTGGGTGAAGAAAGTTCATCAGCTAGGGCTTTGTACTGTCAGCACAGACATTACAGGGATGATTTTGCAAAGGAGGGGGGCTTCAGCCCACAGTGAGTGGCCAGGTCAATAAACTGCCCAGGGCCATGCCAAGGCTCCTTCTCTCACCCCAGCCATTCTATGTCCTGCTCTTGGAGCTGCAGGACAGGTCCTGTCACTCCGAAAAGGAGAAAGGACACTTGTCTACACATGTGCTTTCATCTTCATTTCTAGTGGTTGTCACAGGAATGGAACATCCTTGGAGTCCTTCCCAGTGTGCATCCTATGGCCACCTGGGAGGTGGTGCTCCTGCCCCCATCTTGCAGACTGGAGCTCAGAGAGGGGTAGTGGTTGTCCAAGGCCACATGGTAAGAGAGGCAGAGCTGAGACGCAAAGTTAGTTTCTGGGCTATTGACACCTGTGACAGTGGCCCCAGTAAATAAGACATAATTAATAATTTAACTGAAGATCATAATATACCAGACATAGCTCTGGTCTCAACTCACTCAGACATTGCAATTCCATGTGGAATTTTCTGCTGTTATCACTCCCATTTTACAGAGAGGGAAACTGAGGCATAGAGACATTAAATAACTTTTTCAATTCACAGAGCTAGTATGTGGTGGCAAAAGGACTTGAATCTAGGCATTTTGGCTTCAGAGCTATGCTCTTAACTGCTTCACTTACATGGGGCTCAGGATGGAGGGAGGTCCAATTATGTTGGGTGGTCCCTGCTCTCTCACTCATGGGAAGGGGCCCAGCCAGGCCCTGTGGTTGAGAGCATGGTGAGCTGACCTGGCCTTGGACAACACGTAGACCAAGGGATGGCTTCCAGTTTCACCCAGGTCAGAGCACTCTGGGGGAACTATGGTGACCCGTGCTGAACTGCTTATCTCCAGAGGACATCAGCAGACTAAGAGGAGGTTGAAGTCACATGTAATGTTCATGGGATGAGGCAACAAGTAGGCAATGGTGGTGTGCCTGGGGTACTTGAGCCGAGGAGGGTAGGGAGGCTGGAGCCAGGGAGTCCAGTCCTGGCTCTGGTCTCACTGCACAGACCTGGGAAAATCTCTGGCCCCAGGATGAGTTTCCCTAATGTCCAGTGAAGAGCTTGGACAGTGTGTTTCGCAGGCCCCTTCCAACTTGCCTCCTTTGCTCAGAAAAGAGAACAAGGGTTCACTTTTTAAGGAAGGACACCCCTTCTTGCCAAGTTCCTCCTAGGTCAGAAGTTTCTGTCAGTCTTTGTCTTTCCATCTACAAATTCTGGCTTTTGACAAAAGCCTTAAACCCTGAAGGAGTGACTGGTGATAGAGAAGAGGGCGCTGTTCAGACAGTGCACATCACAACTGCCTTACTGGGGAAAAGCCACATCCTTCTGCCTCCCCCAGAGCTCCCCATTTGGTCTGGCCATTCCAGAAATTAAATGGCTAATGCCTGGCAGCTCTTTGATCCAGCCCAAGGTGCCAACGTCCATTTGGCCATGTCATCATGCTGCTGTGTCTCTGTAGCCTGGTCAGGCAATATGACTGTCACCGCAGGAGGAGACACGAGGCGGTGGAGGGAAAAGGCCAGACACACTCAAGTTCATGTCCTTCCATGGCCGCTGACTCACTGTGTGCACTTGGGCTACTCCCTTCACTGAGATTTAGTTTCTTCTTCAAGGTTCTTCACCTCACTGAGTTGTATTAAGTGAAATAAGGGGTAAAATACCTGGCATGGAGTAGAGGTTCAGACTGTGGTGGCTTCCCCTGTGGCAGGTGAATGACAAATGTTTGGGTTCAGGGGAAGGGGAGAAATGTAATGTGTTATGTCAGAAAAGGGGCAGATTTTTAAGTCAGAAAGATTCAAGTTCAACATCAGACTCTGCCACTTACTCATTGTTATGGCTAATTTGTGGCCCCCCTCCCTCCATTTTATCTGTTGAAATCCTAACCTCCAGGGTCATAGAATGTGACTGAATTTGGTAGAGTCTTTAGAGAGGCATGTAAGTTAAAATGAGGTCATTAGGGTGGACCCTAATCCAAAATGACTGGTGTCCTTATATGAAAAGAAAGTTTGGACACAGACACGTGGAGAGTGCCATGTGAATATGAAGACAGCCGTCTCCAAACCAGCAAGAGAGGCCTCAAGAAACCAACTCTGCTGCCACCTTGACCTTGGATTTCCAGCTTCCAGAACTTCGAGGTAACAAATTTGTGTTAAGTCATCCATGGGTGGAACTTTGTTGTGGTAGCCCTGACAAACAGATGTGCTCACACGACACCAATCTAGATATTTACACTCCCTGCACTTCCCAGAGCAGATAAATTGAGACAATGCCTGAGAAGGCACAGAGTACACAGTAGGCCCTCAGCAAGTGCTGGCTTTGCCTCCCCTCGGAGCAGGGGAAGAGCAGCTGGCTCTGGGGGAAGGGAATGGGAATGTTACTGAGTCATTCCACATCAGCAGGAATCCAGGGTGCCCTACCTCTCCCTTCCCACATTGGCAACTTTGCCCTCAGCACCACCCCTGACCTCGAGCAAGGTTCATGACTCTCACCTCTGCCCAAGCTCAGTAGCCAAACTGCCATACTTGACTGGCAGCTTGGCATAGGCTTAGGCACCAGGTTGGGGGAAAAACCTGGAGAGCAGTGGCAGAGGTGGTCTTGGGGTGGTCTCAGGGGCTGGCTGTTGGGCTGTGGTATATTCCAGAATACTTGCCCTCTGCCTTTCATCTGATGCTCAAAGCAACCATCTCAGCTGGGCTGGGCTCAGGGCTCCCCCTGGTGCTTAGAGAAACTGAGGCCCAGAGGAGCTGAGGGATTCCCCCTCGCAGACCTGTGCTGGGGTCAGGAGACTTCACTCTCCAGACTGCTCTTTCAGCCTGTTCTCCATCCCTGGCTCTTTCTACCACCAGACGACTGACTTTCTCTGACACTGGGAGGCTGTGGGTGTGAGAGGAAGCACAGGACCCAAGAGTCACCAGACCCACGTTCAAATCCCAGCTGGCCCAGGAAATGGCTGTGTGACCCTGGGCCCCCCTTCCATAGGGGCTAATCATGCCCGCCTCCATGGGCCAGGCACTTGAAGGTTCAGTGCTACAGAAGGCCATCCCCCTCACCCCCCCTCAAGGCCCTTGATAAATGGCATCTATTGTGACTGTTTGAAAACTAGCTGCTTCAGAACTGTCACTGAATCAGATTCCTGGAGAGCCAGGAAGTGTGCCTGTGGGTGGAGAGACGTCTGGCACTTCCAGAGGGCCCAAGACTTCCCTCCCACATGTCTCCCTTCCCAATGCCTGGCAGCCCCTGAGAGAGAAGGTAAGAGACTCCCCCAGCCCACTGCACCCCTTTGAAACTCGCCTCCCCGTCTGCAGTTTCCAGCTCAACAAACGTTCTTTTAGTTTCTTTCTAGTATCTGTCACCATCCGAACTTATTTGATCTATTTTATTTTTCACCAGCCCCCGCCCCCCTCCATGCACACGCACAGAGAATGACAATCATGTTTCAGGGTTTTGTGTTGTTCATTGCTCCATCTCCTTCACCTGGAATAGTGCCTGACACATAGTAGGTGTTCAGGAGGGAAGGAAAGAGGAAAGAAGAATGAGGAGGGAGGGCCAGGCATGGTGGTGCATGCCTGTAATCCCAGTGGTTCTGGAGGCTGAAGTAGGAGGATCACAAGTGCAAAGCCAGCCTCAGCAAAAGCGAGGTGCTAAGCAACTCAGTGAGACCCTGTCTCCAAATAAAATACAAAATAGGGATGGGGGTGTGGCTCAGTGGTCAGGTGCTCCTGAGTTCAATCCCTGGTACCAAAAAAAAAAAAAAAAAAAGGCAGGGAGGAGGAAGTTATGGATTCTTTATAGTCAGCCCTCTGCTGCAGTTGGGGATGTTGCCTCTACCTTCTAGAGGCTTCCATCTGGTGCAGGAGGCCAATGTGGACTCAGGCGGTGGCTGCTGGTGGGATCTGCACTGTGACAGAGGGAAGGAGGCAGCCGGCTGGGAGAGTCATTGGCTTCAGGCTGTAGGAGGGCTACATGGGAGGCCTGGGGAGCCTCTCAAAGGAGCCATTGCTGAATTAGAGGTAAGAGTTAGGGGGGACAGCAGTCCAGGGAGAGAAGCACTTATAGGAAGGCTCACTCACGAAGGAGTGAGAGATCATGCTGGGGCTTCCTGGGGCCATTGGGCAGTGTCTCCTGGAATTTGATGCTGGAGGGCGTGGCCAATGAGTACAGGGACTGGGAAGGTGGGTGCTGGCTGGGGGTGATGGAACACAGCTCGATACGTGCAAATCCAGGCTGTGTTGCTCCTAGTCCTCAGACGTTTCCCCTCAGGTGAGGGCTGGGGCTGCCAGGTGCTGCCAGCTATTTACCAAGTAGATGCAGATGTTTTTCCGTGATTGCTCCCACTCTGCCAGGTAAGCACATGCCCTCTGAGTTAGTGTCTCTGTTTCTGCCTTCCTGTCTGTCACTCACCTAGCGTGGGGGCCAGGCTGGGCCCAGCTAGGCTGGCTGTGGGATATTGGAGCAGCCACTGCCCCCTTTCTGAGCCCATTGCCTCCTCAGACTGGTGGTCATCCGGGCCTCACAGACCTCTCCTTCCAGAGCTGGTATTTTGGCAGATGAAGCAGAGGCAGGACAGTAGGTGGTGACATTTTTAGCCAGAAGACACTGCCCAGTTGGCCCAGGAAGGATTCATCCCACCTTGCTAGGGCTGGGTTAGGCTCTGGTCCTATTCCACTAGCCAGATACACTTCAGCTCAGGAGGCCCTGGGGGAATCCTGAAGCCATGAGTTTCTGGCTCATCATAGACCCACCTGGTGGCCTCACCAAGTTTTTGCCTCTCCTAGGCCTCGTTTTTTCTGTTTTTGAAAAATGGTTATAAGTGCACCAGTCCCTTCTCTGCAGAGGCAGGAGGCCTGCTCCTCACCCTAGATTTGGCACTGTCCACCTTGGGCGGTCCGTTCCCTTTTCAGGTCTCAGTCTCCCCTTCTATGTGTGGAGAATGTTGCTCTTGAGGGCCTCTAAGTCGCTTCCAATTTAGACATTCTTCTGAGCCTCATTGATTTGACAGATCCAAATAATTCTTGGCAATCACATCACTGCTCAAATTATCCTGGAATGTCTCCAAGGAATTACCCATTTCCTACAGCTTCCTTCTACCTCCCGAGAATTCTAGTATAAAGGGCTCCCTCACACTATGCCTTTCTTCTTGCATGATCCAGCCACGGGGCCAGTTCTGCCTGCACAGCCTCCATGCATTTCAATAGACCCTAGGCATGGGCAGCCTGGCCTGGCCTTATGCTGAGCTCCAGGGATGAGGAGGACTCAGCCTTGTCCTGTGAGGACTGGAGAGCCATGGACAAATCCACTAGCTCTATCTGACCCCAGACTCAATAATAATCCCATCTGCCATATGGCCCCTTTTGGGCACCAGACCCTCTTTCCTCATCAGATACCCTCAGTGTCTGTCTCATTGGGTCCTCATGACAATCCTGCCGAAAATAATTAGAATCCCATTTTGTAGATGAGAAGACTAAGGCCCAGAGCAATCATAGATCTCCCCAAACTTCACATGGTTAGTACACTTGAGGCTTGATTAAAACCAGTCTAAGCCGGGTGTGGTGGCATGTGCCTGTAATCACAGTTACTCAGGCCTGGATCCCAGAGTCCAGGCTACCCCTAGCTGCTCCCCTCCCACCCCAACACACAGAGTGACTGTGGCTGGGCCTCTTCCACTTTGGGACTCTGTGTTCTCTATTTGCAGACAAGAGGAGGGAACAAAATCCCCAAGCAATGCACAGCAACCACAGTAGCCATAGATAAATCAAACACCATGTTGTTGAGATCTAGAAGGGTACACAGGGATCTGAATGTCCTCTTTCCCCCCTCCCAAGTACCCTCCCAGGTCTCATGGTTGCTCCAGCTGGGCCCACCCAACATCTCAGTGGAAAGTCTGTTCACTTAGGAAAGGAGTTCCGCAGACAGTGATGGGGTGGGAGGGACTCAGAAGGGATGAGATCAGTGTGGCCAGCTGCCCACTAATATGGTGAATGAGAGCATCCCTGGATTAGCTAGCCCCATCACTAACCAGATGAGTGACCTTGGGCAGAGCTCTTAGCCTTCCTGAACCTCAATTTCCATATCTATAAAATAGTGATACTTACAGTACCAACTTGGGGGAGTTACTAATATTGAAGATAAAATAAAGATTATAGGGAGGCCTGCCGTCAAACTCATGGCCTTGAGCCTTGCATGTGGTCAGCATCCTGAAAGCAAGACCCTGATGACTGGGTGATGATGATGATGGTAGTGATGAGGGGGAGAAGGATGACAACCACCGTCAGGATGAGCAATACGAGACGCCGTGCAGCCTCCCCCAGACAGGCTGGGTACTCTCGTGCTTCCAAATCTCACTTGAAGTTTCTTCTCCTTGGCAGCTGCTGCCCAAGACATCCCACTCCAGCACAAAATGAATCCAAGTCACCGAGTAGCCAGGCCCTGTGCATCTGAGCCAAGATGAAGCTGGGGGTCTGTCCCTAAGGGCAGATCAGCACCCAGCAGCTATGCCCAGGGCTCAGGAAGCATCAGCTTTGGAGGAATGAATAGAAGGTTTCCCAGGGGAGGCAGAGCTTAGCAGGAGTAGGAATTGGCTGGGAGAATAGGATTTCTCTTTTCCATTTCGAGGCATTCCAGGCAGATGAAATAACATGTGCAAAAGCAAAGAGGTGTGAAATAGCATGTTGAGCCTGGGAAACTGCAAGAAGCACAATATGGTTAGAACATTGGGAGCAAGTAGAGGGAAGGGAGAAATGAAAGTGGAACGAAGAGGACATTTGGGGCAGATCACAAAGACCCTCTGTACTCACCAGACATTCACGATTTATCTTGGAGGCAATGGGGAGTTGTTCTTCACATCATGCAATGAACATTCCAGAAGGTCTACTTCCCTGCATCAACCATCATTGATGGATGTCAATGATGGGTGATGGTGATGTTTCATTGGGGGTTCAATGAGAAAGCCCTTGCTTTTGGAAAGTGGTTCTGCCCACAGTATGAGAATAAAATGGAAGGATACATTGGTGCCCAAGGGTCAGCGTGGAGGTGGTTGTTACAACTTAGCAGAGAAATGATGAGGGAATGAGGCAGGTAGGGCCAGGAAGGAGGGATGGGTCTGTGAACTTAGAGGAAAAACAGAACTGCTGAACAGGGGAGAGACTGGGTATGAAAGAGTCTTGGGAGACTGAAGGCTCCTTCCTGGAGAAACTGGGCAGAGGCGGAGCCAATTCCTTTGATGAGTTTAACAGGACAAACAGCTCAATTTGATAGTGGTGAGCAAGACATCCATGTGGAAGGTCCTGGAAACAGGGCGAATATCCATATTCAGGAGGTAGATCTGAGCTGGAGGTGCGAATGTGGAGGTCAGGGCACTTTGCAGTTTACAGAGCATTTTATTCTTACCCATTTAGTTCAATTTGGGCCCCACCAATCAAAAGGGTCCCCAGGATGCTGGAGTCCCCTACTGGACTAGATGTTAACCTTTTGTGAATCCTGCTGGGCTAGGGGCCCTCAGGGGATAGCAGCTTACTCACCAAGAAGTAAGTGAAAATCTTTGCATGCCCGCTGACTATTGCCCCAGCTGCTTCCTCTGTAATCCCCACAAGAACCTGCTAGGCAGATATTGTAATCCCTTTTCAAAAGAGGAAATGAGGGCTCAGTGAAGTATCTGGCTTACCAGCAGAGCTGGAGTTGAACCCAGGACCCAATCCATGCCCATGTTTTCTAAAGTGGGAATCGAAACCCAGAATTCTTGACTCTTTAATCAGAAACCTTTCCTCTTATTCATATAGCCACTTCCTGTAGTGAATTCCAGAACTTTTGATTTTGAGCCAATTTTTCCTTCCAAGAAATTGTGTTGAGAATGACCAGGCCCGTGGTGCCGTAGGGTGGAGTGGGATGAACCTACTGGGAATTTCCAGGCTTGGGGATCCCCCACTCCTGGTGAGGAGAATTATGGGAAGCTTCTGAGTAGCAGTGGCCTCTTAGGGGATGACACCTCCAGCATTAGGAGGCCTGGGGACCAGCTGTGCCTGCCTGGGCTTGGGCCCACCACCTCCGGCCTGTTCCCTTCAGGGGAACAGACTCCCTTCAAAGCAGCCGGCATCTTCTCACCAAAAATGTTCCCCCAGAGCCCAGCTATTCATTCACTTAACATTAAACAACTGTAGCAGTCTCCCTTCTCCGTGGTTTTGTGTTCCATGGTCTCAGTTACCTGTGTAGGTTCTCAAATATTAAGTAGAAAGTTTCAGAAAGAGACAATTTATACGTTTTTAAATTTTGTGCTGAGAGCATGGTGAAATCTTGCACTATTCTCTGTCCCACCCAGATTGTGAATCATGCTTTGGCTCAGCATAGCCACCCTGTGTAAGCTGCCTGCTTGTCACTTACTAGCCATCTTGGTTATTAGATCAATCGTGGAGGTTTCACAATGCTTGTGTCTAGGTTTGGTACTATCGGCAGTTTCAGACATCCCCTGGGGGTCTTGGCGTGTATCCTCTGTTAGATAAGGGACAGGGGAGCTACTATATTTGGAGTGCTTCCCATGTGCCCTGGGCCGCCTGTGTCCAGACTCACCTGGGTTCAGTTTCTCCTGGGTCCAGGCTGGTGGAAGAGTTAGATGCTAAATAGATAACGAGAGTCCAGTGAGGAAGAAGCGGGCAGGGGCATTGTGTTCTTCCCTGTATGACTCCTGAGTGGGCCCCCTGTGAGAGCAGGAAGATGCTGCGGGGCCATGAGATGGACGGATAAAGGAAGGAAAGGCAGAGGAGGACAAAAGGAAGGGAACCCTACAGGGGGAATTAGGGGTGGGATAACATTTCTATCCTTGGAGAGCTAGGTGTGACAGCTGCCCATCTAGGCAGGAGGCTGGACTCAGAGACGTCAGGGCTTTCCCAGATCTGGAATATTCTGCTCCACTGTGGCTCCAGGTAGCATCCAGCTGCCAAAAGAACATTCTGGCATTTGCTCATCTGTGACCCAGAACACACAGAATTGATTTTCCTGTTGACTCCTGCTCAGGTTCTGGGACAGTGCTGGCAGGGGAGAGTGGAGAAGGAGCAGCCTATCAGCAGGGCCCTGGCCTCCTGCCCCAGGGCCCAGGGGAAGCCTTGGGCATGACCGACAGTGTTGCTGTGTGCCAGGTTTTTAAAAACATGTGGTTTTGTTTTTTTTTAACTTTTAAAACTTCTCTGAGAAGATGATTTTAAAACCAGCTCCTTATTCTCTCTTCTCTTGGTCACTGTTTTTGTGCCTCCTGGGCTGTGACCATCAGAAAAAGAGAGCCCCACCCCCACCCCCGCCGCAACCCGCAACCCGTGGCAGCCAATAAAGAAATGACTATATGAGGAGGGGATGGAGAGGGGACCTAGGATTATTGAGCATCTGCTTGTGCCAGGTCTTACACGGGCTGCTTGGCCCATCATTTCTCTTGCTTTGGATGAGGAGACTTAGAGACAAAGTAGTATGTCCAAGAGCACTTAGTTAATGATGGTCATGGTAATGAAAAAGATAATGAGGTGAGACCGTGACTTGAAAACTGGCGATTCCTTATGGGTTAACCTACTGCACGTTCAGGCCTACCGTATGCCGGGCACAATGAAGATGTTCTCTCTTCATTCTCACAAGAACCTTGCAAGGAGGGAGTTATTTTAATTTCCAAGTTATTTTAATTGAGGCTAAGAGAGATTGGTGACTTGCCAAAGACGCCCAGCAAGTCAGGAGGGGGCTGCACCTTGAACTCAAGTCAGTTTCCAAAGTGCCCCAGTTCCCTGGCCTCAAGCCACGGTTTGTGCTGACTCAGGAGGTGGAAAGACACTGGCCTGGTGGTTGGGAAAGCCAGGCTGGAACAAGCTGTGCTCTCAAGCTCTGGGTGGCTTTGGGCAGGTCACTGTCTTCTCTGGACCCCACTGTCTATGCTGTGAAGTGAGAACTTGAACTCAACCACCTTCCTGCTGTGAGCACCTCTGGATATGTGGTATGAACAAGCAAGACTGGGTCTACTTCTGCCCCGTCCATGCTTCCAGAGCCTGGGATGGCCCTTGGCTCAGAGGCTGCAGTGAACCGCCACTGACCATCGGGGGAGTGGGTATGTGCGGCTGCACGGGGGAATTCGGCAGCATGAGGGCACCCAGCGAGTGGGTAGGACGACCAGGCTGCCCTTGGTGACACCATGAGTCCTCCCTTCCTGGGCTCAGGCCTCTAAAGGGAGGTCTCACTGGGAGCTCCTGACCTGGAATGCCTCCACAGAAAGGCCTGTGACCTCTTGGCCTTTATTTCCTGGCCTTCTGAAAGGTCAGACTTGGAAGCTTACTAGGGGGCTGAGCAGTGTAGTCTGTTAGGGTCACTTTTGTCAGAGAGTGATCAGCCATGTTCCCCACATTTCCACTCTAGGATGAGAAGACCAAATCATGGGGACCCCCAGCAGGAGACAGCTAGAACTCTCTATCTGCCCACCCTGGGTAACCACCCACCGCAGCAATGCTTGTGGGGGGACAAGGCAGAGATATTTTACACCATGACCTGGATTGATCTCCTTGTTCACGCACTTCAGGTGGCTCATGGGGGATACACCATGGGCCTTCCTTTTACCATCTGGTCAGCCAGCCACAGAAGCAACAGCAACCATTTATTGAGCACTTACCGTGTGCCAAGCAAGATGCTCAGCTCTGCATTTATTATCACAACAGCCCTGGAAGTTACTATTTTAATTCCCATTTTAGAGTTGAGAAAACGAAATCTTGGAGACATTACTAAAACTTGTCCAAGTTCATACATCTAATTGTGGTGGAGCTAGGATGCAAATCCAGGCTACAAAACTTGGGTTCTTAACCACTACACTAGACCTGCTTCTTCCAACCATTCACCCAGTTATCCGGTTACCCATCTGCAGAAGATAGGATCCACACTTAAATTAGGATAGTTAAAAATGAGCTTTATATGGGATCATTTAAAACAAGATGAGGAGGCAGGTGGTGTGCAAGGAAACCACACAGGATCCTTCCAGTGCCCTAGAATCAGAAACAGCAGAACCAGTGTCTCCCAGAACCTGAAGGGCTGAAGTGGAGGAAGGAGGCAGAGAGGGCTGCCCAGCAGGAGCCAAGCCTATCATCAAGGGAAGTGGCCAGGCTGAGGCACCACAGAGAGAGAGCACACCCAGGAATAAGTACCATGGCTTTCCTCTTCCCTCCTCCCTCCCTGGCTGCCTCTCTCCTAACTCCTGCTTGGCTCCCCTTTGGGTTCACCCAACCAGAAGCCAAAGGGCACTGGAGCCTGTCAGTGCTGCCCCTTCTGGTCAACTTCTGGACACAGGGTAGGGTTGAGGGGAAGGAGAGCAGGTCTGAAGGGCACAGAGGAGGTGTCCTATGCACCATCCGTCTACCCGTTGGCATAGTTGCTGTGTCAAGCTCTGCTATTGGTATGGGGATATTATTTCAGGCAAGACACACGTGGTTTGTTCATTCATTTGTTCATTCATTCACCAAATACTCTTGAAGCCCCCTCTATGAGAAGCTCTGCACTGGGTGATGGGGACTGGGAGGAATACAACTTACCATACTTTTGAATTTTATATGAATTATTGGCTATTCTGAGATGTGCCCTGGAGAGCTGCTTTCTTGCTTAGAAAGTGTGTGTATGGTCGGGGGTGGGGGTGTCAGATGAGACAGAAATCTTCCAACCAGCAGAAAATCTATTTGCTGAATTTCCTGATCTGACCAATTAGTCTTAAGATTATATTTGGCTTTTAGGGGATGGAAGCTGTAGTCCTGGGGATGCACAACTACAGTGACTTGGTCTCATTAACATCCTGATGAGGAAACAAGGCCCCATGGAGCAAGTCACAGTCCTGCATTCCAAGAGCTGCTAAGATACAAGAGGGGGTGGCTGGCGAGAGCCCATTTATCAAAGGTCTGGCCCTTGCAGGAGCTATGCCTCCCTCTGGGCCCTGCCTCCCCAACTGCATGGAGGTGCTGGAACCGACCCCTGCTCTGAGGTTCAGTGAGTCTTGGAGGAGGCCTCAGCTGGGTCTCCTGTCCTTTACCCTGTGCCATCCCCAGAGCCAGAGCCATGCCCTGCATGAACGCCTCTGTGCTTCTGATTTCCTTGAGACCTTCAGGCCGCTTCCTCGCTTCCCTGCACTCAATTACAACCCACTCCCCTTGGCCCTGATTTAATTACTGCAGCGGGTGCCCATCTGAGCTCATTACCACCTGGCTGCTCAGACTGCTGTGAGGTTAATGGTGCTGCCAGCGCTGATCTGAGGGGTCCATGCAGGGTGGGGGCAGCTGAGAGCCTACCTGGATATGTGAGGGGTCTGCCTCTACAATCCCCCCATCCCCAAGACACCAGGAGCCCTTGATGCTCACACAGTGATGTGCTCTCAGCCCTCGGGCCTGGCAGGGATGGGTTCGATCTGCCTCCTCCGTCTCCAGCCATTTTTGTTGGCTTAGTCGGTCGGTAGACTTTCAAAGTAATTTCTTGCAAGGCTTTTTCTATCTGTATATTTGTATTTCAGTTTTTGTGATCTGCGTGGGCCTCTAAAGTTCAAAGCCCAGGCCCCTCCTGCCTAGATCTAAGAGTGGGTCTGAGCAGATGGAAATATGGGCCTTCAACAGATGCCATCAAGGAGATGCTGGTGACTGAGCTGCCAGTGGGAATGAGGGCAGCAGGGGCTGCCGTTATGGGTCATGTGCCCTGCACCTCTGTACCTCTGTCTGCCTCCAGAACTTAGACGCCCTCCAGGTAAAAGGGCTGGGAAAACCCCTAAACTGTCTGCAAAAGCCCTGAGCTGACCAGAGTCTATCCAGCAGCAGCAGAAGGAAGCTAAGCATTAAGGTCACAATTCTGTGCCCAAAGCGTGGCTTTGTGATATCATCCAGCCCTCTCTCCACCCAGGCTGGGTGGCCATCTCGGTGGTTAGCTCCTGCCATTCTGCTGCAATGGAAGCAAAGCCCCCTCCTGCTGGAAGTGTCACTTCATTTTGGGAATGGGGCTGAGAACAGAGGATAGAGTGGGTGGCCAACATGAGGACTCCAAAACTCTAAGCAATGGTTAGACGATCACAGGCTTTGGAGCTGGTCTCTGCAGCCTCCAGGCTGAGGTTATCTCAGACTTCTTTGAGTCTCAGTTTTCCTATCTGTAAAATGGGGATCACGACACACCCTACTTTCGTTATCAAGTTGCCATGAGAATGAAGTGAGCTGTGGCATGGGAAGCATTGGCACAGGGCCTGGCTCTCTACTCATCGCAGCTACCTTCTTCTTGGGGTGAGGGCTCCTTGGTATAAGGTTACCATGCCCCAGGAGAGTGAAGGTCAGACTGTCCCTGAAGAGGAGAGGACTTAGATGCTGGGTTTCTGTTCTCGCGAGGTAAACTGGGCTAACTGGGCTGCGCAAAATAACCACACAACAGACACAAGTACCTTTTTCTTTGGGGTCGCTGTGACGGCTCCTCTGACCTTAAGGGTCCGCAGGAAGAGAGAGCAGAGCACATGCTGACCCCTTTTATTGAGGAGAAGCTATTCAAATGAGGCAAGGGGTCAGGTTTCAGGGGGTTGAGTCTATCTTCATGAGATTCACTGTCAGCTGGTTGACTGACACCGGGGTAGGCCACACCCAAGGGCACAGTAAGAGAAGGGGACACACACAAGGCGCTTCCATGGAAGATTCTATCCTAAACAGGGCAAGGGGTTATATTACAAAGGAACGGGTGAGTGTAGCCCCACCCATGGGGCTGTAGCAAGACACACCCATGCACGAAACACCAACCCTCGAACCCAAGAAGGGTGGGGAGAGCTCTGCCACATTTCTGCGACTGAGCGCCTCAGCACCCAGCCGGGGAGTGTGACTCAGTCACGTGCAAGGTTGGTCTCCCACACTTGGACACTGACCAAAGCTGTTTTGCATTAGAAATTATGCATGGGGAGTTCTTTGTTCTCATTCTTGTCCACGAAGCAATTCCCATTTCCATGCCCTCTGATACCTTTTAAATCCAGATCGACCATGGACGAGGTGAGAGAGTGGCTGGCCCTTTAACCTTGAATCCACCTTTGGTTGAATCTGCAGATGCAGAATCCATGGCTATGAGGGGAGTGTGACAGTGTACATATGGCAGCATTTCAGGCGTAGTGGCTCCTTAGAGAGCACTTTTCTTATGAGGGTCGCTACTCAGATGTCTACATGTGCCTTGTCGGTCACCTAGAATTCAGATGGGCAGTGGGCACCCAATCAGGAAGAGTGCCCTGTAAGGAATTAAATTATATTTTCTTTAATGAGAGAAAAAAACGGGCAGAAAATGATCTTGGAGTCCCTGAGTGTGACCTTCCTTACAATGTTGCTTAAGAAAGGTCCCCACCGCATAGGAGAGCAATGGTCCCTGAGGAAGGGGACAGTGGGCCAGGGTTCTCTAGAAGGCAGGCAAGCCCTGGAAGCTAGCTGCCTCCTGGGTTGCCTGGGAACGAAGCTAAGAAAGGGGACAGCTAACTGCTCCTGCACCGGGGGGCTCAGGCTGCTGGGGTGCGAGGGGCTGAAAGGGCGAAGCCCGATGTGGAGGCTTCCTGTTCTTCTCAACTCCTGAGAAACACAACCGCCCTTTGAAAGGCCTGGGAGAAAGCATGGCGAAAAGCCATCCCCGGGTGGGGACAGCCGTGTGGTCAGAGAAAAGCGGTATTAATTAGAGTGTAATTAGAGTGTTTTGAGGGTTGAAAAGAAGAGCTGCCTGATCCCTGAGCTAATCGAGAGGAGAAAAAGGGACAGGAATCTTATCAGCGAGATGATGACAGTGCCAATCTTGCCCCATAGGATGACCCAACCCATGGCTACAGGCCAAGCAGGCTGAGCTGCATCCTTATCTGAGTTCAGCTTGCAGTTGGTGGGACAACTCCTAGGGGACCATGGTGGCCTGGCAGAGGGCCCTGCCCTGTGTCAGTTTGTGGGATCAAGTTTCCATTCAGGGCTATCGTGCAACATGGAAGGGTGGTGGTGGCAGGGGCTGCTGGGACATGGGCTGGCTTACGGCTAGGGAAGGTAGACTAAACCCTGCCTCTACTTTGTGAGGGACAATTCAGGGGGTCTCTTTCAAAAATTGCAGAAAAAATCTGAGCAAATTTTAACTTAGAAGAAACATCTCCTAAAGGAGATGTTTGCTGTATTTGACCACATGCCAATTAGGAACTTTTTTTGAATAAGAGACAGAGGAAGGTTAAGACTCAAATGACAAATAAAGAGAAATATTTGCTACATATATAAGAGGGGATCAATGTCTAGAAAATAGAAAGAACTTTAAAAATTAAAAATTAAAAAAAGATAAACCAATAAAACTGGGCTAAGGGTTTGATTAGGAAATTCACAATAGAAATAAAAAAGGATTTAAGGTTGCAAAGATGCCCTCCTTGCTGGTCATCAGGGAAATAAAAGTCTAAAAAATGAATTGAGGCTGGGTACTCAAAAAAAAGTTTGTTCAACTCATAGTTCTGGAGGTTTAAGGGTATGGTGCCAGCATGAGCTCCGCTACCTCATGGTCAACTGCACAACAACAGAGTTTGTGCAGGAGGAAGTAATCACAGTGCCAGACAGGAAGTCAAAGAAAGGGGAGGGGCCCGGGCTTGCTCTTTTTTTAATCAACTCTCTCACAACCCTCTCATGAGAACTAACTCAGGAATCCCAGAAGAACTATTATAATTCCTTCCAAATGCAGAACTCAAAGATCTAAAGACCTCCCACCAGGCCCCACCTCTTAAAGGTCCACACCATCTCCTAATATCATCACACTAGGGACCAAGCCCCCTGGGGGATAAACCACATCCAAACCATTGTAATATTCAAGTTGATAAGAGTTGATGGCCTGGTGAGTTGCTGTAGCCCCCTGACAGATCCTATCAGAATTTAAAATACACTTTGTATATAACCCAGCAATTGACCTCATGGTATCCACCCCAAAGAAACACCTTCAAATGAGCATGAAGAGGAAAGCACAAAGATGTTTATGGCAGCATTGTTTATAATACTGAAACATGGGGGGAGATCTATAAGAATGGGGATGGTTAAAAACCCTGGTATGTCATTCATGTTATGGAATCCTTTGCAGCACAGAGCCACGCAGCCCTATAAACTTGCACTTATACTGTGGCCTGAGAGAGGGAGGCAAGAGCATTTGCTTAGCTGGGATGTCTTGTGTTCCAAGTGACCTACAGGCTGAATTGAGAGGCTGTGGGGAGGCCCCTGGGCAGTGGTTAGATGAAGAAGAGGGTAGAGACTGTGGTTCTGCAGGTTCCCAGAGCCCAGGTGTAATCTGGTCAGGTGGAATCACCACTGGAGGCAAGGCCTGGGATAAAAGAAGACCCCAGTTTGCTAGCTGGAGACCCCATCTGAGGAGCCCAGCAATCAGGCAGGTAGAGGATTAACCTAGAGAGTCAGGTGGCATCCTGATTCTGCCTCTTCAGGGCAATCATCTTCCTGCCTGGTTGCTCACATTAAGCCCCCCACCCCCCGCCAATACCCCCATTCACACTCCTGACATTTTCCAACACCTCCACATGGTGTGTGAAAGATACCTGAGGGAGGAAGCATTTTCATACAAGGCAGACTGAATATCACCTGGATTGTTTAAATGATCAGATCAGACTGAACTTCAAGCCAAATAGGATGACATTATGTACTTTTTTTCCTGTTGACCAAGGGAGGGAGGAGTTTAGGAGGAAAGTCAGATTTATAACAAACAAAGTTTATTATAGCCTCTTTGTGCACTGGAGAGCACAGGGAGCTGAGTTTTGTGGCCCCAATGCGAAGCACTTGGTTTTTCAGTTTCCTCTGCCTGGAATGATATCTCCTCCCCTCTCTTCCTGGTTGGTTCCAGCTCATCTTTCAATTTGGCCCTGGTATCCCCTTCAGGCCCTGTCGGTGAGTCCCCTGAGCTTTCCTTTACCACTGTGGCATCTCTTGTGATGCCTCTGCATCAGACTGTGTGTGGAGACCACCTCATGTCCCTCTATGTCCCCCCCAGTCTCTAGCACAGTACTAGGTACATGGAGGTGCTGTTAATGATTGAACAGGTGACTGTGTAGGTGAATGAATGAGGGAGGTGTTTTGATAGGATCTTGGGCACACCTTTCCCCTACCTAGGCCTTTGTTTTTTATCTTTAAAGAGGTGGAGCTGGGGGAGCTGTCCTTCTCTGGGAACTCCACCCAGCCTGGTCCTTGTCCTACTGAGCCTGGCTGCCGCACTTTCCCCCTGTGGAGAAGCTCCCGACCTGAGAAACCACTCTGCTGCAGCCTCCCTGCTCTGCGCACTCAGCCTCTGTCAAATCCTGCTGCTTCCTCTGGTAGACGTGGCTCCTGTCTGGCTTCCTCCCCACACCCTCATTCTCGAGGGACCCTGACAGCTTCCACATGGGTGCGGTCACTACTCCTTCCCGAGTCCAGCAGGCAGGCAGCCCAGCGCCAGCAGAGGAGCTGCCCAGGGCCTCTCCCTGCCCCTGGGGGAGATCCCTTTCCCCCTCTCAGATCCCCCTGTCGTCCTCCTGCCCTCTACTTTCCTTTCTCTTCTCTCTTGGTCTCTGTGCCTCTGGCTTGGTCCTCTTTTTTCTCTCCCTTCTACTGGCTGTCTGTTTCCTTCTCTGTCCCACTCTCCTCCTCTTTACTTTTCTGTGTCCTTCTCTCCTCTTTCTTCTCTCCAGACTAGTAGTAGCAGCCCCTCCCACTCCACAGGCCTTCCCTCCCCAGCCTGGCTGAGGGCTGCTCTGTTTCTCTGAAGCCCTTTCCTGGCCCTAACTCGAGCCTGAATCCCCTCTCCTGCCCACCCCACCCCACCCCATCCCTGTTGGCCGGTGCTCCAGCCTGGTGGGTGTGCTGGGACCGAAACATCAAGCATTGCCATGCTGAGGGGGAGGAAAAAAATGGCAGTGACCCCTGGTCGAGGCCATCTGGGCCTTTTCTGGCATGGAGACGCCCCACCCCCACCCTGTATGAGTAGCCTGGCCCCTTCCTGTCGCTGATTGCTACAGTTCCTTGGCCAGGGAGCAGCCCCCAGAACAACGTTGCACTCCTGGCTCTCCAAGGGGCCTATCTCCCTCAGCTTCTTTCCTCCTGCGTAGCCTGCTGGGGGCTGAGCTACTAGATCTCCAGGTTGCTCAGCTGGGGAATGAGACCCCAGATGGGCGGGGTGTAATGTCAAGGCAGAGAAAGTGAGAGTGGAAAGTGATACCCAAGGCAGGAATCAAACAAGTGAGATTGAGCCCTAGTGGATCCTGCTTTGCCTTGGGTGGGGGGGAGGGGAATGGCCTTAGGCAAACTATTCAAACTACTTCCCTCTCTGAGTCTCAGCTTTCTTTCCTATAGATCAGGACCTGGGATTCCCTTTCAGTGCACAATTATGAGAATTAAATGTTAAGACATGGATACCTCCCCCTCCTCCTCCCCTCTCCCCCCCTGCACTGAAGCCTCAGGGTAAGTGTTACTTGAGATGAAATTTGAATGCCTGACAAGAAATAAGCCAGGAGCCAGGGACCTGCGTTCAAATCTCATCTGTGTCTTCTGTGGATGGCAGGGGAGGATGCTCAGACATACTGGGCACACAGCAGACTGAGCAAAGGGACCTGGAGATTACTTTTGCAGTAATGGACCTTTATTTTATTTACATGTGATGCTAAGAATCGAACACAGTGCCTCACACATGCTAGGCAATTGCTCTGCCCCTGAGCCACAACCCCAGTGCCGCTTTTGCAGGTTCTTGAGCAAGTGGCCAGGGTGGCTGCTGAGGAGCCAGAGATTTGAGCTCAGGTGTACAATGCACCTTAAAGTGACATGTCAGACAGACCAGCCCTTCCCTGATTCTGACTGCCCTGGAACACATTCCACATGCTACTGCATCTGTGCCTGGGCTCCTGCTGTCCTTGGCACAGATACAGGTGCAGTCACCCTTCTCTGCCTGTTCATATCCTGCCTATGCCCAGCTTGACTGGAATCCTGAGGTCTTGCTGGGTCAAAGACTCATTTATCGACTTGACTTTGGTTAATGAGCCTCAGTTTACTTGCTTGCAAATGATGCTGTTCATATCTACCTCTGGGTCTTAATGAACACTTGGTGGGAAACTCCTATGAAAGCATGATTCTGTACATAAATTCTCTCCTTTTCTTGACACCTTTTCTCTCCAATTTTAAAAAAAAAATGTGTCTTGCTTTCCTCGTTATGTTAGTTGGCATTATTCCCCATAGAATGGGCAGTCCTTGAGGACTGGTTATTTCCATCGCTGGTAACTAGCACAAGACCTAGCCCATCACACTCGCAGAGGGAAGTGGGCCTAGCCATGAGCTTCACAAGATAAATAGTCACATTCTCTGGGCCTCACCATGTGCCTGGCAGTGTGGGGAGAATTCTCTGCATCTATCAATCACTCAACAAATACTTAGTGTGCATCTCTCATGTGTCAGGTTCTGCCTACTGTGCTTAGGTGACATCAGTGAACAAAAGACATAAATCCTGTCCTTGTGGAGCATGACTTCTAATAGAATGAGCAGATGACAAATAGCAAGCAGCGTGAATGTTGGAAAGTGACAAGTGCTATGGATAAAAATAGAGTAGTTCAGGGGGCAGCACTGGGGAGGGGGTGGGTGACAAGTTAAATCGGGTAGCCAGTGTCGACTCTTTAGAAGAGGACATTCGAGCCAGGGCTCAAAGGGTGTAAGGGAATTCTCCAGAGAGAGTTCTTTGGGGAAAATGTTCTCGGCCAAGGAGCAGCCAGGGCAAAGGCCCTGCCATGGAGCCTTGTTGGGTGGAGCAGGGAACAAGAGAGTCAGGGGAAGAGGTCAGGGTGGTTGTTACTGGGCAGATTCACCAGGGCCTCATAGGCCATCAGAACTTTGGCTTTTGCCCTGAATGACTTTGGAGCCACTGGAGATTTTGAGTAAAGAAGCCACATGGTCTGTTTTTAAAGGACACTCCCCATGGCTGTTTTAGGGGCTCCCACCCCAGCTCTACCTCTTCATAGCTGTATCACTGGGCAAGTTATTTCACTACTCAGCTTCACTTCTCTCTTGAAAGAGTAGATTAATAATATGTGTCTAACAGATCCTTGGCAGAAATTCCTGTCTGCTCCTGGGCCTAAGAATAGCAGTCCTTCTGAGCAGTTGGTCTGTTTCACTCATGAAAACTGGCTGTGTTTTGCTGCTTCCTGGCTGCTGGGAGCCCGGAGCCGAGCGAGTGCTGCCCACAGGGAACACAGCCGTCCCTGGGCTGCTTCAACTTGGTTCCCGTGCTCAGTTATTTCGCGCCTATTTTTAAAATTTACCTTAAATGTTATCTCCTTAAATAGCAAATTTTCCCTCAGTTACAAAAGTAATACTTATGAATATAAGATATTTTAGGGGATGTATATGAAAAGGATCATAAATAAAAATATATGTGATTCAAATAAAACCACTTTTAAGCTTTTTTTTTTTTTAGTGTTTCTTTTCAATCATGGGTGTGTGCCATATGTGGCTAGAAGATGACTGGGCTATAAACATTTGTTTCGTGTCATGGTGGGACACAGGCAGAAAAGAAGGCACTTATTTGGTTCGAGGCATGAGAGGAAGCAACCCATTTGGAAGATTTAAGAACTGACAAGATTTTAGCCCAGAAGAAGAATATCCTGATGAAGAGAAGAGACAGAATTAGAGGGAAGGTGAGGAACTGTGGGTGCTAATAAGGGGCCCCATCACTCACCTCCCCCAGCTGTGTCCAGGAAGAAGGTGTATGGGGACCAGCCACAAGAGGGCAGAGGGATACTGTGGGGCTCCAAGATCAGGACAGACCCGTTCCTTCCCACTCTGCAGAGCCTGGGTGCAGGGCACTTAAGCTCCTTGTTCCTGCTGAGGTCCTAGCTGGAAGAGCAGGGGTATCTGAGAGAAGCCTAGGCTGATGGGCTGGAGGGAGCCTCCCAGAATGCCTCATAGCCCTGGAGAGGCTTGGGGACAGCACAGGGTCCTGGGCCCTTGGGAGTGTGGGAAGTAACGGAGAGACTTGAAAAGCTCCCATGCTGGACCCAGGCAGGACCATAGTGTACCTGATGTGCAGCTGTATCAGTTTCTGGAGGCTGCTGTAACAAATCACCACAAACTGGGTGGCTTCAAACAATAGAGTTGTGTTCTCTCACCTTTCTGGAGGCCAGCAGTGGGAAATCTGTCATGGGCTGAAATCAAAGTGTTGGCAGGGCCACAGCACCTCTGGAAGGTCTGCAACAGAATCTTTTCCTTTTCTTTTCCAGCTTCTGGTGGCTTTTGGTCTTCTTAGCACCTTTCTCTGTTCCATCTGTAAATCACCTTCTCGTCTGTCTGAACTTCCTCTGTTTCTTACAAGGGCACATGGAATTGTACTTTGGACTCACCCAGATAATCCATAATAAGCTGCTCCTTGCAAAATCCTTGTCTTAATCACATCTTTTGCCATATAAAGTGATCCCCATCTCTTGCCATAATAGGTAATAGGTAATAGTCTTAGATTCTGGGGATTAGGAAATGAATATGTTTTGGGGGAGGGGTCATCCCCCCCCCATGTATACCACAAGAATCTTGCTGTAACCAAGCTCCCTACCTGGAACTGAAGGGCCCATGATTGGGAACAAAGCTTGACCAGACAATGACCAGTGAGGACTGGCAGCCAGGACTCAGACAAAGTAATGGAATGTCTGTCTCAGGGGATCCACCATGAACAGGTGACACTTGACCTACCTGTAGGAACAGAGAAAAGGAGGTGAGGGTAGGGAATTTAGAAATATGACTGAGATTAAGTTTCTACCTCACAGAATGGGGGTTCATTACAGAAATAAAAATTAGAAAAAAAGAAAGAAAAAAGAAAATTAGAAAAATGAAATTACTGTTTTTTTGCATATCTAAATGATCTGCAATTGGAATCTACTACATATACCTATGTACATACTCAAAATGAATTCTCTTCTATAAATACTATTTTATAGACTATTTTTTCATAATAAGATGCTCTATACATCTTTCCATGTCATTAAGTATTCATTATTTTTTCATCATTATTTTTATAACTGCCTTTGATATTCCATTAATCAAATATACAATCCTGAATACACATAATCTTGTATTATCACACAATCTCATGGGTCACCTTAAGTCCTTTTTCCCTCTTTTTTAATGTAATGGGAAATCAATATATTTGTCTTAATCACATCTTTTGCCATATAAAGTGATCCCCATCTTGGGCCATGATAGGTAATAGTCTCAGATTCTGGGGATTAGGAAATGAATATGTTTTGGGGGGAGGGTCATTTTCCCCCCTGTATACCACAAGAGTCTTGCAGTAACCGAGCTCCCTGACTGGAACTGAAGGTTCTCTTACAAGGTTGTTATGAGGATTAACTATAATTTTGAATATGTAAAATTTGAAATTGAAAATTTATAAATTCAGTTCAAATTGAATTTTAATATTTTGATTTGAAACTTGAAATTCATGAAAATCTGAAGTCATACTTGACCACATTTAGTTCTCTATCGTCTCTCATTACAGTAAAGATATTGCCAACTTCGGAAACCTGATGCAACCCTGCCTCCTTGAGCACCCCACCTCCCACATCTGCTCATTGTCAGGTCCTGCCCATTCACTTTTGTCTCTGGGACTGACCAGTTCTATCCTCTCAGTCCCTCTCCTGGTTGAGGCCTTCAGCACCTCTCTGGGCTATTGCTTCAGCCTCCTCCATGGTTGTCTTCCTTTGGGTTTCCCCAAAGCAGATCCAGAGACAGGGGCTTGGCTCATGTAGTTCATTTGGGGGGTGGTGATCCTAGAAGAAAATCAGCTGTGGCTCTGCACTTATTGGGGAGAGAAAGCAATAAAGTGCATGCAGAAAGTGAGCCCAGAGTCACTAGGGATGGAGAGGCCCCTGTAGGTGAGCAGGCTCTGGGAAAGACTTTTCTCTTCAGGGGCAGAGAGGCCTGAAACGGGAAGCTGTCAGCAGTAACCAGCTACTCCCTGCAGCCGGGTGGACTTTGGATCTGTAGAGCAGGATGTCATAGCATCTGTGACCCCAGTCTCCTGCCTCAGTCCTCTGCTCTCTAGCCTGTTTCCTAGACACAGTGACTCAGCAATGCTGTTGTGGACATGAGGGAGCAGGCAGAGGGACAGTGGGACAGACTGGCTCCCACAGTGGAGCTCATTGAGGGTCCATGTCTTGGTTAATAGGCTGCCTCATGTCTGAGAGCACCCTCCAGCTTAGTGGGACTGGACTGGACTGGGGTGGAACAGGCCAAAATCACATGAGCATATCTCAGGACATTGAATTTTACTTGATTCAGTCTAAGTTGGAAAGCCAGAGAGATAGAAGGCCCAGGGAGACCACCTGAGAGTGCACATTGGCCTGGGCAGTCTACCCGCAGATCACTGAGGGTTTACCCTGTGCCTCTTGAGGTATGGAAGCTTCAGAGGTGTACTAAAGCCAGCATGGATGCCAATTAATACCTTCATATTTGTCTGCAGATCTTAGCAGGGAAAAAAAGCCCTTATTGGAATAGTGCCATTATTGGAAAATAAGTGAATAAATGGGACTATCATGGGTATCACAAGATCCACTGAGAGCAGCTGACTGGAGGGTGGTGACTTCCCACATCCCCGTGACGGCTCACTCACAGGACTCTCAAAGAAGCCAAGGGACTCCATCCCCAGGGTGGCTGGTAACAGGCTTGTGTGACCTTCAGCCAGAGCAGGCCCTTCTGGTTCCTTCAGAGGAACAGGCTTCATTATGTGCTCAGCAGCCATTTCCTGGTTCTTGCTTTGTGTGAGGCCCCTTGCTGGGACCTGGGACACAAAGATGGCTTTGGCATGATTTCTGCTGTCTGAGGGCCTTGGCAAATGAGCAGGAGGTTTGGGTAGGCACAAGGGTGGCGGGGAGGGCCTTCCTTATGGAGCACCTGTAGCACATATCAGAACCCTGACAGGTGTAAGATGGTAAAAAAGATTTCCACAGGAACCTGGGGGCTGGGGAGGCTGAGACCTAGAGAGGCACAGTGACACGCCAGAGTCACATAGCTCATCAAAGGCAGAGCAGGGCTCAACTCTCAAGGCCCAACATATTCCCACTCACTGGGCATGTCTGGAGGACAGGACCAGGCAGCTGGTGGGGACAGGACTCCCCACTCTGAGGGTACCCATGTGGGTTTGTTCCAGGCCTCCCCTCCCTCCCTGTCTCCTCAGCATAAGTGGATGTTGGATATGTCTTTCATTTCTGTATTCTGGGCCTCTCCCCACCTCTCAGGTCTGCTCCCAGGTAGGGCCAGAGCAAGGCTCCAGGCCATGTGGACCTGAGGAAGGGACTTAGGAGACAGCTGGAGGAGCCAAACTCAGGCAAACTTTAGCATATCTGATGTGGTAAAGCCAGGGTCTGAGCCGGAGAGCAGCCTTGTGGCATCTGCATGGTACAAGTGGAATGGGGACAGCCCAAGGCCAGAAGCAGGGCATGAGGCTGAAGAGTATGGCATTTTATGACCTAGCTTTGGATGTCACACAGCTTCGTACTGTCTGTCCCCTGTTGCTCAAGGCAGCCACAAATACCTGCCTAGGCTCAAGGGCAAAGGATAGAAACTGTCTCCTGATGGGAAGTGGCAAGGCTCTAGCAGGGCCTGTGGGGTAAGAGCTATTGTCACAGCTGTCTATGGAAAATATAACTCATCACACCCACTTTACACTTGTATTTTCACTTTCTGGTAGCATCTTTTAAAATTTTTATGGCACTGGAGATTGAACCCAGGAGCGCTTTAACCACTGAACTACATACCCTTTTTATTTTATTTTGAGATGGGGTCTTGCTAAGTCTCTGAGACTGGCCTTGAACTTGCCATCCTCCTGCCTCAGCCTCTGGAGTAGCTAGGATTACAAGTATTTGCCACCACACCCTGCTTCTCTTAGGACATCTTTTAAAAAAAAAATTATTTTTTTTAATATTTATTTTTTAGTTTTAGGTGGACACAATATCTTTATTTTATTTTTATGTGGTGCTGAGGATCGAACCCAGTGCCTCATGCATGCTAGGCAAGCGCTCCACCACTGAGCCACAACCCCAGCACTTAGGGCATCTTTTGATACACCGAAATTCTAAATGCTATCATAGTCAAATAGATTGCACTTTCCTCTGGTATTTGCATTTTTAAATGTCTTGTTGAAGTTCTTCCATAGCTTAGGTTCATAAAAGAATGTTTTCTTTTCTCCTAAAGAATATTTTCTCCTAAAATTAACAAAAGCAGTTGGCTATCCCATGTGAAGGCCTTAGTCCATGTGGCACTTATCTTTGTGTTTGGTGTCAGGTGCAGATCACATTTCTTTTTTTTTTTTTCATAAGGAGCAACCAGAAGGGTCAGCACTGTTCAGCAAGCAGTTCTTTGCTCTTCAGTAACGCAGCTGCCTTTTACGACATTCTGATACATGATTTTGGGAGCCTCTATTCTGTTCCTTTGCTCTGATAATACCTTTCTCAACCACCATGCTTTCTTAATTTCTGTGGTTTATAATTCATCTCACTAGCTCATGGGGCAGGCCTTCTCATCTTATTTTTCTTTTTGGGGGACTATCTCAGTTTTTTTGCTCATTGATTAAAAAGAAAAAAGTCTCTGTAGAATTGGCTTGCAAAATTCCCCAAGAGACATTCCGGAATTTGACTGGAAGAATAAGGAATCTATAGATCATTATGTGACACTGGTAAGTAACCATTTTTTATTCATGTATCTAAAATATTTTCCCATTTTAAAGATATTCTTAATGTTTTTTCAATAAAGTTTAAAATTTTTCTCATTTTTAATAAAGCTTACCCATCTGTTTATTAAATTTGTTTTAAGGTATGTTTAAATTTGTTGCTATTATAAACTTACTGAGACAGGTTCTCAGTAAGTTGCTGAAGCTGGCCTCCAACTTGAAATCCTCCTGTGTCAGCCTCCCAAGTTGCTGACACTNTTTTTTTTTTTTTTTTTTTTTAATCTGGAAGAAGACAAGGATTCCTGCTCTAAGGAATTATGGTGAATTCTGTTTTTGGGGAAGGCACTAAGCAATTCATCTTTTTAAAAATTGTGTTTGTGTGAGTGTGTGTGTGTGTGTGTGTGTTGAGATAGTCTTGCTAACTTTCCCAGTTGGCCTCAAATTTGGATCTTACCACTATCTGAGGTTGCAGTCATGTGTCACTGCACGGCCTTTTTATGTATTTATTTTATATTCATGTACACCTCTATACTTCATTTTAATTACTCCTTTGTAGATGATGCATTTTATGTAGATAATAATGTCATTTGCAGACTATGAAGTTTGTTTTTTCCTTTTTCATCTTTATGCTTTTTCCTTCTCTTATTTTACTGTGCTGATGGAGGGGGGAGTGTGTGTGTGTGTGTGTGTGTGTGTGTGTGTGTGGTGTGTGGTGTGTGTGTGTGTGTGTGTGTGTGTTTGTGTGCGTGTGGGGTTGGTGTGGGGGTGGGTGTCCAGAACAGAATTCACCAGAATTCCTTAGAGCAGGAATCCTTGTCTTCTTCCAGATTAAAAAAAAAAAAAATCTCACTCTTGCTAAATGTGGCAGCACACACCTGTAGTGTCAGCAACTTGGGAGGCTGACGCAGGAGGATTTCAAGTTGGAGGCCAGCTTCAGCAACTTACTGAGAACCTGTCTCAAAATTAAGCCAGGTGCAGTGGTGCACACCTGTAATCCCAGTGTCTCCAGAGCCTGAGTGACGCAGGAGGATCATGAGTTCAAAGCCAGCCTCAGCAACAGTGAGGCACTAAGCAACTCATCGAGACCCTATCTCTAAATAAAATACAAAATTGGGCTGGAGATGTATCTTGGTGGTTAAGTGCACCAGGGTTCAATCCCTGGTACCAAAATAAATAAATACATACATAAATAAAATAAAATAAATACAATTTAAAAAGGACTAAAGAATGTAGCTCCATGGTATAGCACTTGCCTAACATGTGAGGCCTGAGTTCAATCCCCAGCACCACAAAAACCAAAAGCAAACCAAAAACATGTCACTATCAAATGTGAGTCTTGCTTGTGGGTTTCTTTTCTTTCTTTCTTCCTTCCTTCCTTCCTTCCTTCCTTCCTTCCTTCCTTCCTTCCTTCCTTTCTTTCTTTCTTTCTTTCTGAAGTCAAGGAAGTTTTTGTCTCTTCCAAATTTGTTTAGAGTTTTATTTTATTTTTTTTAAATCACTAATCGACGTGGAACTTTCTTGATTCTTCCCCCCTCCATCTATGAGATGAAATACATCTTTTCTTCTATAGTCTGCTATTGTTGATTATAACAATAAAATTATATAATAAAACTATAGCCTACCTATCGTTAGGATTAGGTTAGGCAGTGAATGACAAAAGACCCAAAATAGTGGCTTTCATACCAGAGGATGTCGGTCTTTCTCACACACGTCTGGAGCAGGCAGTTAGGGGCAGTTTGGCCCTGGTACTCCAGCAAATGTACCATGCCCCAGGGCCCTCCCCTCATAGGCTGCCACTCTCCAGTGAGATGACCTCTTTATCCAAGGTGGCACTCTGGCCATTGCAGCCACATACTGCATAGGGAGCGGCCAGAAGGGTGAGGCAGAGACAAAGGGCTGGCCAACTGAGGGCTCTCAGAAAAGGCTCCTGAAGCTGGTGGCCTGGACACAGCCCATCTTTTACTACAGCTTTTTATATACATGTTTGTAGGTTCCATCAACTTACAATTTTCCTTTACCACACTGCCCTTGATTTTGATATGGCAGATGTGTGCAAATTGGGGGTTAATCATTCCTTGAAGGTCTGGCATTGCTTATATGAAAAATCTTTATCTTGGGAGTTTTATTGTGGGCAGATCGAAAAACATGTTTTAACAATTTCAAATTTACAGAAAGCTGAAGTAGAATACATACAATTTGTCCTGAACAAATACTCCAATGTTTCCTACAAACAAGGGCATTTTCTTATGTAACCACAACGGGACCATCAACCTCAGGAAATGGACATGGATACAGGACTGCCATCTACTCCTTGGGACCCATGCAGGTATCTAAAATTGTCCCACTCGTGTCCTTTAGAGCCAAAGGATCTGGTTCCAAGTCTCACATTACCAAGTCTCAGTCTCTTTCAGAGCAAGGCGGAGCCAGGGCTTTCCTGATCTTGAAGATTACAGGCCAGTTCTCTGCAGCACACCCTGCAATTTTGGTTTGAGTGATGTCTCCTCATCACTAGATTCAGGTCTTGAGTCTTCAGCAGGAACGTCCCAGGGGCTGCTGTATTATGGTTTCATCTTGTCCCATCACCGGTAATGTATGCTGTGATCCCTTGGAGAGAGTTTGCCAGGCTTCTCCACAGGAAAATCACTGCAGAAATCCCTTTTCCATTTATACTAAATAATTATATTGTGGGAGGAATTCTGAGACTATATAAATATCCTGCTCACCATCAAATTCTCCCTTCCTTCCTTTCCTCCCTAACAGTTTGGACTCGTGGTTTCTTATTTTATTTAAGGAGTTATAATCTGTTACTATCATTACTTATTTTGGTGCAGAGAGTAATGCAGATTTGCCCATGGATGCTCCTGCAAAGTACCTGCTGGGTCTTTCTGACCTGTCCCCATCATTCTTTAGGCACTTATTTACTTTCAGGTACTACAGGCTGTTCCAGATTCATCTTGTGTTTTCCCTGGAGTGGCCTGGAATCAGGCAGCACTGGCTCCTTTTAGAAGCCAAGATTTAAGTGCTCATTGCTTTGGGGTGTTGCTCCCAGGCACTCTCAGCAGAGAGGGCTGCAGAGTGTATCTCTCTGAGTTCACATCACCACCTCTGATTCCAAACCAACATCACGGGTTAGTTCTGTTTCTCTCTCTGGCCATATTTGTAATTCTCCTTGCTAACAGTGGAAACATGGCTCCCGTTACTTTAATATACTTATTTGATTATTTACAACTACTCTCTCATCACAACCACAGCTCCGTGTGTGTAGACACCCTCCTCACCCTGCACAGGCTCTGGCAGCCCATGCTGGACCCCACCTTCCTCGTGGCCCAGGGGAAGTAGTAGATAAAGGCTGATGTTGATTGAACTGCCCTACTCAATGCTCAGAAATTCAAGTGTTAACCTATAAAAATGCCTTTTAATTTTGAATTGTTACCGGAAAGGAAAACATTTGCTTGCATAACTGGGAAAAGCTCTTAAGAAATATTGTCAAGTAAATGAAAATGCAATTGAAAATCCTTATTGAACAGGTACATACAGCAGCACACGCCTGCGATCCTAGTGATTCAGGAGGCTAAGGCAGGAGGATTGCAAGTTCAAGGCCAGCCTGGGTGACTTAGCAAGACTATGTTTTAAAATAAAATAAAAAGAGCTGGGTTGTTCCTCGGTGGTAGAATGCACCTGGGTTCAATTCCCAATACTGGAAAACAAAACAAAACACACAAGAAATCCTTATTGAGAGGCTGGAGTTGTAGCTCAGTGGTAGAGCACTTGCCTAGTACGTGTGAGGCACTGGGTTTGATCCTCAGCACCACAAATAAATAAATAAATAAATAAATAAATGTATTTAAAAGTAAAAAAGAAAAAGAAGAAACCCTCATTGAAATCTTGGAACCTTGTGAACAACACAGCCTGAGACTCCTGGTTTGAGGCCCTTTTCCTGAACCCTGTGGTCTGCTTCTATACCTTTGTAAGTCATGCTTACAAAGGGTGGTTGGATGTGCCTGCTAACTGCATTATTGTCACACACACACTCACTGTCACAATACCATTGTCCTGCTGCATGGTCTCAGGTTGAGAAATTCGGTGGCTTCTCGTGTCTGTGGTTCATGGATGTTGATGTCCATGGCTGACATTTCCTAGGCTGGCCAGGGTGCCCACCTCCAGGGGCCATCCATCTGACATCCTGTGTCTGATCTGAGGTCTGAGGAACTGCATCCTGCTGGACAGGAAGGTGTGGAAGTGGAAAGCTCTGTCAGTCCCACCCCACACCCCAGCCATGTGCCCCTTCTGTCCTTCTGTGTCTCTGCTGATAGCCATCACGCGGATCAGGTAGGGGGCCCTGGAGACGGTTAGCCACCGGCAGAGCCACCACCTGGGGAGAGGCTGGCTGGATGTTGACCTCTCTGGGTGTTCAGGTCTCCTGCCACAGCCAGAGGACCTTGTCTCTCCCTCCTGTCTCTCCTCCTGCTTCTCTCCCTTTGGACCTTTCTATCCATTATCAACCTTTCCTCCAGGTGTCTTTTTCCTTTCACTATCTCTGTCACTTGTTTTCTCAGCCTGATTCTGCTACTGATTCATTGGGCCTTGGTTTTCTCATCTGGAAAATGGGGAGAGGGTTGGATCCTCAGGCCCTCCTGGCTCTTCCCTCTCCAACCGCCTGCCCCTGTAACATGTCCTCTCATCTGCTCCTTGTCTATCTTGCATTCTTTCCTCTCTGCCTCTGATTGCTCTTGGAATCTCTCTCCTTCCCCTTCTTCTATGACTTTACTTCCCTCCTGCAGCATCCACTTCCTGTCTTAATTTTTCCTTCTCTGAATCTAGTTCTCTTTCTCCCCCTCTCTCCTTCTGTTTCTCTTGCTTGTGACTCTAGAGTCTCTGTCTCATGTCTCTTTCTGCCTTCCTCCCTTTTTCCCATCTATGACAACTTGTTCTGAACTGTTTCCCTGTGTCACTGACCCCCCTCCACTCTGCTGTCTCAGTCTTTCCTAATACCAATGTTTCTGGGTTTCCACCCACTTCCCCACCCACTTCTCATGCCCTGGCAGAGGACTGGGAGCTGGGCTCTGGTGCCACGAGATCCCCACAGAGCCAGCTCCTCCCTGTGATGGGAACACTGGCTGTGAGGCTAGCCCTTGGAAGCATGTGGGGCCCAGCTGGCTGCCTCTGCCTCAAAGAAGGCTCGGAAAGTCACATGTGGCACTCAGAAGGTAGAAATCCTGCCACAGCCCAAACCCAGAGTAGGCTTCGGCTTCACGACCAAGCCTACCCCGTGTGTGTGGGCACATGTCTCTGCACACACAGCTGGGCACCAGCTCTGGTGGTCAGCTCCCCTCAGGGATTGCTGCTGGCGTTCAGATTCACTGAAAGATGGCTTCCTTTCCTTGGAGCCTACTCCAGCCTTGATCGCCAGCTCCCAGCCCTGGGCTGGCTCTTGGAATGTCTCCATGTGGAGATGATCAACACTCACAGGGAGAGAGTTCTGGCCCATGCACAGGTGAGGAGTTGCTTTAAACCCCATCAAGCCTGCAGATTCTGTGCCTTGCACTCTCCCCCCTCACTCCGTCCCATGCTTTCTAGAATTCAGACCTAGCAGACATTCCCTGGCATCCATGGGTGCCAGGTGATCCTGTCACTGTACACAAACCCACAGCCTCCCCAAGAGGTGGGCACAGTTCTCCATTTCATAGGTGATATTTAGGTTCCTGAGGTCACAGGCCAGACAGAGGCACAGCCCAGCACAAGTCCAATCTGCCCATATTGTTCTCTGCCCACTGTGACAACTCAAGGTTGAAGAATTGGCAGTGGGGGTGCCAGGGGGCAGGGAGAAGCTGTGTTGGCCTGCAGAAGCAGACCGTTGGCAGCTGGTCCTGGAAAAGGCACAACAGAAATAAAGTACGTCAGACTGCTGTTCCAGTAGGGACCAGGCGGAGTTCAAGGCCCGGTGTTTTCAGGGTGGGGCAGTGTGGCAGGCCTGACTCTGTAGGGTAAGAGTTGGAGGCACAGGCAAATCACAGGTAGCACAGCCTGGAGGAAGTGAGAAAGTCCCAAAGCATGGTCCAAGAGGAAGCTGTGACAGGCCTCGCTTCTTGGAGGTGGCTGGATGGTGGTTTAATAGCACAGACAAGGATTTGCCTCCTCCCTGGCTCACAGCCCAGGGCCTCTGGAGCACTGCATCAGGAAAGGCTCCTCAGGTCTCCAAACCCTGGTGTCCGCTCTGTGCCATCACTCTTGCTCCCAGTCCATGGTAAGTTCTTCAAACACTGTGCCAGGCCTCCCCTCTGGGGTCACTGGGGCCATGGAGAGTACTGGATAGCACTTCAGGCTGCAAACTGCCCCCTGAGCCTCCAGGACATTGGCAAGGGCCCATCTGACAAATGTGGCTCCTTTCTCATCACCGCTGCTCAGGGTTTCTGGATTCCCTCATCTACTCCTCGCAGTTCGCCATCGACTCTGCGCAGTTGTTGCTTCTGTCTGGCTCCAGTTCCGATGTTCATCCGGGGATGGAGATGAAGTCGCAGAGGGGGTTTCATCCACTTGCACGTGCATGAGGGTGGAGGGGCTGGAATTCACCAGACCAGGGATCCCTTCCAAAGCCTGTGGTTCTCATCTCCTGATGTGCCCCATCCTTTCCCATCTTCCAAATCTCTGCCTTCCCTACCAAATTACAGCAGCACCCTGTCTCACTGGCATGAAAAATGGAGCAGGCACAGAGTAGAAGATCAGAGAATATGGAACCCACAGATGTGCAAAGGTGTGCATGTGACTAGTGAGCAGGATGCCCCCGAGGAACTTCATCAAGGATGGACGGGAAGATTCTATTGAAGCCCAGGACTAGGAGCCTGGATGTGAGCTGCTGGCAGAAGAGGCAGACCCTCCTGGTGGCAGAGGTGTTGGCTGGCTCAGTGGGGCTGTCGCAATACAAACGTCTCAGGCTATAGGCTCAGCAGGAGAGGGTTTAGGCCAGGGCAGGTGTGGTCCTGTTCAACTCTACGCTGGCCTGCAGCACCTGGGCATGTTCTGTACACTGACTGATGTGAGAAAAAAAGGCTCACTGCAGGTACCTTCCCATGTGGGCCTCGGCCAGGCTGCAGACCTGCGCTCAGCATCATGGGGACCAGCTCACCCCCGAAGCCTGACTGCTATTCTGTGTTCTGGGCTGGACACTCCTCTGGCTCGGCACAGCCAGTTGCTTTGTGGCATCTTAAAGGTTTTTTTTTGTTGTTGTTGTTTATTTTGTTTTTTGAAGTTGTGTCTAATTGGGCTTTGCTTTCTGCAGGGTGCCCCCTGCCAATGAGGGCCCTTCGAGGTCCCTCTGAAGCAATTGGACCCAAGCCTTGTCCCTGTGAGAAATCCTGGCAGGGGTCAGGAGTGACAGTTATGCATAAAATCACCACCAAAGGGAATACGTGGCCTTTTACTGTCCTGTTAAGTGAGCAAATTCACACCCTGGGGAGGTGCAAGTTAAGTTCACATAAAATCTTCATTTCCCACATTACCAACTTGCACCTGGAGCTCCTCTGGGGCAGGGTGCATTTGGTGTCTGCCCAGGTGGCAGGATGGTCTCCCGTGTCTGCAGCATCTTCCCCAGCCTAAGAACAGCTCCCCAGACTGTCTTCCATCCCCAGGAACTAACTACTTTCACTCAAATAGAATTTTCTTCATTCTCACAGAAACTTCATTTGGATCCTCAGAGACTGATGCCTTTTCTTCTTACCTCGTGCTTTCTGGGGGACATCTCTGAGCCCCAAAGGCCTCACCTGTAAGTGTCATGGACCTCCAGCAGACCAAGCACTGTCTACCGTGTGTCCCATTTAGTCCTTGTGAGAACACAGAAGAAGGCGTGCTTATCTCCCTGGGCCCTGGGCAGAGTGCTCTCTGAGGCCCCCGGTACAGGCAGCAGGCGTGGCTGTCTCTGAGCCTGCTTTTGATGACTTGCTCCTACACTCAGCAGACTCTGACTTGGCCTTCAGTGCCTTGAGACTTTCACCTGCCAGAGCTGTCAATATAACTACAGGAGAAGCCCAGGTGTTCCCTCTTGTAGGTGGTTCAACGCCTAGAGACGCTAGCTGAGGCCAGTTACTTGAAGATTTGGTGCCCCCTGCTGGATACAGACTAAAATGCTAAGAGGAGACAACACTTTTTCAAAAGGGCATTTATTTCATCCATCAGCATCCTTCCATTAACCTTTCCACCGCCCCATTAAGCTACCATCCACACACCCACCCATCAATCCAACCAACCAACCATTTACCCGTCTAGCCATTCACAAGCCTATCCATCCTATTCATCCAAACACACACACACACATACACACTCACACTCACACACACACATGTCAGTCTCACTCATGTCCTTTAGGCATCACCCACTTTCATAGGGTCTCCCATTGCAACAGTCCCACGCTCCTCTTCTGCACCAGGCCCTGCATAGGCTTCAGTGATAGAAAAAGAAGGAAGGCCTTCATCTGTGTCTCTTTCTTATTTGCAGATCACCCTTATACGCATCATATCTTCTGTCCCTGTAGTGTCCTTAAAGAGCCTAAAGATCCCAATTTGACTGATGAAGAAACTGAAACCTGAGAGACCAAGTGGTATGGCAGAAATAGTCTGGGGACAGAGAGATCAGTTTCAAATCAAGGCTCTGTTGCTTACTAATTCTGCCACCCTGGGCAAGTTTCTTAAGTTCTCCAAACCTTGATTCCTTATCTGTGAAGTTAGCTACTTTGACATATATTTATTGTGTATAACTTAGATGCCAGACTTGGCATTGGGGCACAGCAATGAATAAGGAGGGAGGGGCCCCTGCTCTTGTGAACCTTACTGGGCTATTATGGTAAAATTTATATGAGATGGGAACATCCTGCATTGTCATAGAAATGCCACTTACGTCATGTCTTTGTTACTACCTCTGTAAAGAACACAATCAGGTTAAGAGATGCTTTTGTGGGAAAAGAAAAGTTTAGGTAATGTTTTTATTTATTATTTATTTATTTTTTTTTAGAGAGAGGGAGGGAGAGAGAGAGAGAATTTCAATATTTATTTTTCAGTTTTCAGCGGACACAACATCTTTCTTTGTATGTGGTGTGCTGAGGATCGAACCCGGGCCGCACGCATGCCAGGTGAGCGCGCTACCGCTTGAGCCACATCCCCAGCCCCTAGGTAATGTTTTTAAAAAGCAGTACAGATAGGGGTCGGGAGCACAGACTTCGGAACCAGGCTGCCTGGTCTGAATCCCAGCTCTGCCACCTGAGAAGCCTGTGACCTTCAGCTGGTAATAACCTCCTTGCATTTTGGTTTTCTCATCAGCAGAATGGGGATAACAATTCAGCATGTGCTTTATCACATATCTAGCCAAGCACATATGGGGGCCCAGTCATGAACAAGATGGGGAAGGCCCTTCCTATCTCAGGAGGGCAGAGGGGCCACTGTGTGCCAAGCACCCAGTACAGCCTGAGACTCCCATGACTGTGTGCAAAGGCTCTTGTGGTGAAATTCACTAGTACTTTCTGTTGCTGCTCCTTGGCTCCCTGGGGCTGATGAGAGTAGCAACCAGGGTGCAGAAGTCCCAGTCAATTAACAGGTCAGAAGTGTCAATAGCCGAGCAGCCCCACGAGAGGGACTGGTAAGTGGCTAAGCATGGAGGTGTGTGAGCAGGGTGGACATACAAACAGGCAGTGCTGCCCAGTTGGAGAGTTGGCACAGAGGCCACTTAAAGCTCCTTCCTCAATCAAGAGGCTCCATTTTTCTGGGGGGACAGATGGAGTTGCTGTTAATACCCATGGGGAAGCCCCCAAAATGGAGAGAAAATAGCCAGGGTGGTACTGCCTCTTGGGGACACTCACCAGAGCGTCTGCCTGATACCTGAGGCCCTCTGCTATGGCTCAGTTTCTTCCAGGATCTAGGAAGACTGGTGGACAACCTGGGCACCCTTCCCAGGGACTGCCTCCTAGTCCTAGGCACACCCCCCGACGCCAGGTGGATGTATATGACACCGAGACAAACCTTCCCAGCCTCCCCCCAAATTGCAGATTCATGAACAAAGTAAATGATCCTTGTGTTAAGCCTTGAAGTTTGGGATGGATAACTAGACAGCTAGAGCATGCCCTGTACTCTGCTTAGCTCTCCAAGAATTCAAGGAGATAATGTGTTTCTAGAATATATGAATTATGTCACCTTGTGAAGTTACTTACCTGCCCTCAGTCTCTGTTTCTCATCTCTAAAATGGTGACAGGAATCGTAACATCTGGAAAAATGCACACAGAGTCACAGCAGTCTGGGTAAATACCCCTGATACCTGCCCCTTGTCTTCAGGGTGAAATCTAAACTGCCAAGCCTGGTATTTAAGGCCCTTTTCCATTTGGTCCCTGAAAATTCCTCCAGCCTCATCCCCTGCCACGTCCCCAGACTCAGGAATCTTGGCATCATCCATGCTCCCAGGCCTCCAGACACCTGCTTCTGCTGGTCCCTGTCACCCATGCGCTGTCTGCTCCTATCTGCCTGGTGAACTGCTGTGGACGCTCGAGGTATAGTCATTGACTGCTCCTCTTGAAGTCTTCCTTGACTCCACCTAGGCTCTGGGTACACCTGGTAGTTTCTTCTCTCAGAGCGGCCATTGCCTAGGACTTTCTCTGTGGAGACAGACACCAGACAACAACCCCTCTGGCTTGGGAGCCACATCTGACATGGAGAATGGGACACTCAGGGAGAGCTGAGTAAAGGGCCCATTTGGTCAGTTGAGGCCTGGTGAGATCAGGGCCCAAAGGCCTTGGAGACTTGGTGAACAGCAGGGGGAAATGTTGGGTGGGAGACCCGGCCAGGGTTATCGTCCCTGGGTGGACCACTGTGGCTCTGGAGGTCTCTGAATATCCAATGGGGGCAATGCCAAACCACAGAAATGGACAGACCCAGAAATGGGATGCCTTTCAGATTAGCCCTGGAGATTTGGGCCCAGAGTCTGAGGCCAGGCCTGCCTGTCAGCTGTGAGTGTCCACACGGACCTTCTAGGCAAGTAGCTGCCATATCTATGCACCTTGGATGCTCTGGTCTCTTCATGTTTGCTTTATGTCACTCCTTTCTTCTTAGGTGTCCTCCTTCCAGCTGCTCCTAGGAAAGACACCCCCCCCCTTCTTCAAGGCCTGGATGGACTAAATGCCACCCCTCCCCTGACTGCCACAGGGAAAGGTTATGCTGAGGTCTCCCATCAGCCCATCCATACCCACTCTTCACCTCACCTGCCTTTCCAGGTCCCAGGAGGCTGACCTGTGTGGACAATATCCATGGGGTCTCGAACCCTGAATTTTTGCTGGGTTTGGTCAATAAGAAGCTCTAGCAGCTGACCAGAGGGCTGAAGGATGTGGCCTTGGGTTTCTACTTCCCTGAGTTCTCCTAGCAAGGATGCTGCAGATTGATGTGTCCTTTCATTGAGAGTCCCTGCACCTTTTTTGGCAGCCAACTCTCTTCTTCCTGGATCCTGGATGCCCTCCCTTCCACCCACTGGACCTGGGGAGGTTAACAGGGATGCAACCATTAGCCTTGGGCCGCTGCGATACTGGTACCCTGCTCCATCACAAGCATTTATGCACAAGATCTCCTTGGATGATCCCAATTTGACTGTGCATGGATTCTGACTAGGAGTGACCCTAGAAGGAAGACCCTCCAAACAGGATCGTGGAGTTGGAGTTGGTGCTATAGCTGTGCAACACAGGGATAATCTCTTTACTGGGGGAAGCGGAAAGCTATCACTGGTAATAGCACAATGTCAAGTCTAAGCTGAGAGACCACAGTTTGGGATATCATGCGACTGTGGCACTTGGTCCCTGTGGCAATGATGCTATTATACAGATAGAGGAAGTATTTTCTGGTTCTTACAGACCCAGAGAGCATATTTATAGTCAGGAGTCACTTAGCAATGGGGACACATTGTGAGAAATGTGCTGTGTGAATCTCCTAGAATGTACTCACCTAGTCCTACACGGTACAGCCTGCTACATGCATAGGCTAGGCTGTATATACTGTTATGTAGGTAGTTTCTCACTGATCTTTATGCAGTGCATACTTGATAAGAAATATAAAATTATGACCACATAGGTGAGATCACGTGGACAACAGAAGGTTTCCACGATGCATGACCTAGTCCCTCGTGTCCGGCAGGTGTCGGGAAGGTATAATGGGCCCAAACCCACGATCTGCTGGTCAAATTCCAGAGCCCTCTGATCTCCTACAATACAGGAGGGGCCCTGGTGGGGAGAGGGGAACACGGAGACAAGGGGAGGACATGGATGGGACCAAGAATTGTCCCCCTGAACCCCATGTACCAGCAGAGGCAGCCCCTCTCCTTCTTTCTGAGCACCTCTTCTCTTTGGCCTTTCAGTGGCTCCTGAACAGTCATTCAGTACGAACCAGTACCCATGCCCCTGAGGACACAGGCTGTGCCTTCAGGCCACAGCCAGGGTTCCAACCCAGTCTAGCCTGGAGAAGTCTAAGGTCTATACCACATGTCAAGTAGATAGTCTGTAGTGAAAGACTTATAAGACCTCGTCAATCTGTATCACCAGGAGTCCAAGGGAATGGATTAGATAGAGGGGTTTAGACACAGTGGGGAGATTCTAAGTCTCTCTTGGGCCACCTTCGCTGATATGGTGCTCCAGGGGATTTAGGGACGTTTTGACTTAGTCATTTAGGAGTAGTTTTAATCATCTTCTAGGTTGACTAACTGGAGTTCACACCCAATGCGGGAGGGCCTCACTGAGTGAAGAGGAAGTGCCAGAATCTCCTTGGAATGGGGAGTGGAAGGCCCTGGAGGCTTAGGAAAGCTCACTAGTCTCTGCATCCTGCTGGCCCCTGGGGAAGCTGGGGATGCTGCCTCCAGCCGAGCAGTAAGGAGTGCACATATGGTGGGGACTTGGTCATGCTGAAGGACCCTGTAGTGGTGGTCCTCTGCAGGCTAGAGGTGGAAGTGTCCTGTTGGGTGACAGGAGTCCAGACTGATGGTAGCACTCGACCATCAAAAACAAACAGCGGGGAGAATTACCAGAGGTGTGGAGTGGTTCTTGAAGGGTCTCAGGGATCCGTGGGGGATCGCTAACTAATTTTTCCCTAGAGGGAAAAATAGCTGGAAGACTTCTAAGGTTATGCTTGAACATAGGAAGAAAAAATTTTAGGCTTGACGCACATAAAAAGAACCCCATCTTGAGTCACTATAGTGGGGTGCACTGCCTCTTAGTTCCTAGTGGAGGGTCTCAGGCTCTTGACAGGGGTGGGAGGTTCTAAGTCCCTTTGAGCAAAGTGCATGCCATGAATCTTCCTCCAAGGGGGAACTATGGCCTCCACCAGGGTGACCATCAAGTGTCCACACCATCCAGGAGGTTACTAGACACTGGCTCCATTCCCGGTGCCTGAAGAACCAGAATACCTGGAGGGTCACAGGTAGAAGTAGGAAGTCCAGGTGGGATGTGCTGTCTTGGCCTGAAGACTTCTAAGAGAGAGTCTAGTGGGATCATGCACCATCCTGTGGTTGTTTCTCCAGTTCCAGAGTGAAGGATGGGAGTAGAAATCCACAGAAACTAGTAGCATCCCCATATTTTGCTTCCCTGGCCTGCAGATTGAGGGTTCTATGGGAGAAAATGTCAACTAGAAACCCCCAAAATGTACCCATAGCTTTCCTTTGCCCAGAGTGTAGCAAAAGCAATACCATGTGCCCTAGAGCACTGCAGAAGTGAGCGGCAGCACCAAAGACTTGAGAGGTACAGGGACAGTCAGTCCTGTGAAATCTCCATGTAACTTGCCTTCTGACTGTTACAAAAGCCAGATAAGTCCTAGAGAATAAAGCTGATCATCACAAACGCCATCAGAGGGTGATGTCAAGGGAAGTTATCTGGAATAGCTATCTTTACTAGATCAAGGCAACACAGCCCCTGACACCTGGTAGGTAGCCACTGGCCTAGCAAATATTTTCTTTTCCATCCTATCAGTGAGGAAAATCAAAAGTGGTATGCAGGAGAAGAGTATGCCCTTACTTGTTTTGTCCCCAGAGCTATATCATTTCTCCCAGTTCCTTGTCATAATAGGGCTCAAAGGGACTTTGGATCAGCTTGATATACCACAGAACATCCTGCTGGTTAATTATATTGATGTCATTTTGCTAATTAGACCTGGTGTTTGGGAGATAGCCAGAATCCTAGATGTTGTAGTGATACGTGCTAAAGAGAGGGAGATCCTGTCTGCAGAAATTTAGGAGGCTGTCACATTGGGGTCCAGTTAGCCTAGAGTTGTGTTGGAATATTCTTTATAACATGAGAGGCAAATTGTGGTGCTTTGTGCCACCCATCACATAGAAAGGGTATAGTGCTTGGTGAACCTGTTTAGGTGTTTGGGGTAATGTATATGACATTTAGATGTATCACCCTCACCCATCGATCAGATAACCCACACAGCTTCTACTCTGGAGTGGAGTCCAGAGCCAAAAAGAGTTATGCAGCAGATTCAGGCAAGCTGCCCTGCCACTCAGCCTGTGACTCAAGAGACCCAGTGGTAATCCATAGCAGGCAGAGATGCCACATGGAGCCTTGTATAAGTTCTGGCAAGAGAATCACCTTGCAGGCCCCTAGGGTTTTGGAGAAGAACCATATTATTTTCTGTGGATCACTTTTATCCATTGGAAAAGCAGCTTGTGACTTTCTCTGAGTCCTGGTAGAGAATTAATATTTGACATGAACACCAAATGACCAGGTTACCAGAGATGACAGTTGAACTGGGTATAATATGATCCACTGGGTCACAAGATTAAACGTGCAAAGAAGTCTCCCTTAATAAAATGGAAGTGGCAAATTATGAGACCAAGTATATGGTTTGGTGATACCTAGCCCTACCTTCCCCCTTCTTCTACCCACACCCATAGGAAGTTCCCGATCACCAGCTGTCATGGAGGGACATGAGCTGGACATGATGGACACTGCATTCCAACTCAAATCAAGTCTGGTTCTGCAATCTGAGTGGTAAAGGGAGGCTTCCCAGTGGGCAGAATGTCAGGGGATAAGTACATGTGCAGATGGAGAGATGGCCCAGGGTGCTTCTTTACTGTCACTCCCGAGCAGCTGATAATGGGCCATCTGGATGGCCAGCATCCTGATGTCTTGGGCACCATCACTGAGATGTATGGATGAGCCTCTCAGAATAGTCACAGAGTGTGAAAAGCTACTCATCTCGTATAAATGCCTACAGAGGGTATCTATGACAGAGGAAGCCCCAGTCACTTAGGTAGACAAGACAACCCAGCTATCAGCCACTTCCCCAGACACTCCTGTGCAGAATGGGCTGAAGTAGCCATGGCAGCTGGGTTGGGGGTTATGTGTGAACTCAAAACATGGACACTCACCCAGGCTCATCTGCCTACTGCCACAGTCTAGTGTTCAACCTGTCAACAGCAGAGGTCGCTGCTGAGCCCCTAATCTGGCACCCTTTCCCTGGTTGGGCAGCAGTGGTGTGGGGGTCAGTCAGTCAGCTATCTGGTGACAGGTTGATTATATCATATTTCTCCCCTCATGGAGGAGGCAACACTTAATTTGTTTTCCTGGACCTTATAATGATCATTCTGTGATCGTTATAGTCCCACAAGAATGCCTTATCTTTCACTGTGCTGTCCAACATTGCCTCTGATCAGAGGTAGGATTTTATTGCAATGGAGCTGGGGCAGTCAGCTCACTGGTTTCCCCTCATCTCCCCTCACCCTCTATGTGGGGAGAGATCCGACTGGATAGAACTATGGAATGCTCTGCTACAGGCTTGGTGAGAATGAGTGGGGAGAAAACATCCTGTCCTGACAGGGTGCAGTGTATGCCTCACACCAGGGCCCACCGGGTCATCCCTTTGTCAGGTGCATAGACCACAAACCAAGGCAAATGACAGGAGGAGCCTCTTTCACCATTACCTGATAGACTCACTGGAAGAATGTTTGCCCCACTGTGGTATGCTGAGTTTAATTCCTTTGTCTGCATGCTGAGAAGTGGGATAATTGAGTCAAATGGTGGTTCCATTCCAAGTTTTCTAAGGAATCGCCATACTTTCCAGAGTGATTGCGCCAATTTGTAGTCCCACCAGCAATGTATGAATGTGCCTTCCCACCCCGCCCCCCATCCTCGCCAACACTTGCTTGTATTCTTGCTAATTGCCATTCTGGCTGGAGTGAGATGAACTCTCAGTGTAGTTTTAATTTGCATTTCCCTAATTGCTAGAGATATTGAATATTTTTTTCATATATTTATTGATCGATTATATTTTTTCTTCTGAGAAGTGCCTGTTCATTTCCTTTGCCTATTTATTGATTGGGTTATTTGTTTTGGTGTTAAGTTTTTTGAGTTCTTTATATATCCTAGAGATTTATGCTTGCTCTGAGTTGTAGGTGGCAAGATTTTCTTCCATTCTGTAGGCTCTCTCTTCACACTCTTAATTATTTCCTTTGCTGTGAAAAAGCTTTTTAATTTGATACCATCGCATTTATTGATTCTTGATTTTACTTCTTGTGCCCGAGGAGACTTGTTGAGAAAGTCATTTCCTAAGCTGCTGTGATGGAGTGTTGGGTCTACATTTTCTTCTAGTAGGTGGAGGGTCTCTGGTCTGATGCCTAGGTTCTTGATCCATTTTGAATTGAGTTTCATGCAGGGTGAGAGATAGGGGTTACATTTCATTCTACTGCATATAGATTTCTAGTTTTGCCAGCACTATTTGTTGAAGAGGCTATATTTTCTCCAATGTATGTTTATGGCACCTTTGTCTAGTATGAGATAACCATATTTATGTGGATTTGTCTCTGTGTCTTCTACTCCGTTCCACTGTTTTGATTGGGCTGAGAATTCTGAGTCCTGTAGAGCTGAGTTCCCTCTACCAGAATGAGTTTGACCACCCTAAAATAGCTCCACATCCCTGATGATTTTTAATGGCCTCATGTGTCTTCGAGTAAATTTCCCTCTGTTGGAGCAGATCTCTTGGAGATCTTGGAGATCTGGGCCAGGATCCTGGTAAGTTTTGTCCACCATCCATTCTTCAGTTCGAGAATGGCTTCTGCATTGACTTTCCCAAGGGATGGTTTTAGATTAGAGAGAGAGTCCTGCGGCCGAGCATGGGGAGACGACAGGAATTGGGAGTAGGGGAGGAAAGAAGAAAGCTCTTATTTTCCCTTTGACAGAACCGTGAAGTGGTAATGAAGTTCTTAGGGAGTCTGACCCTGTTTCCTGCAGAATGTGACTCTCATCTTTGAACTTCTCCAGGCTGTCCATTTGTTCTGTCATACATGTGCAGTGGTCAGACCTTAAGGTGCCTCACAATTGCTACATCTCAGTATTCATGTTCCCCATGAGTATGAGTGTGACTTGTCACTGGCTTCTAATTATAGAATATGGCAAATGTTGACATTAAGTTAGGTAAGACTGTCTTGCCAGCAGACTCTATTGCTGAGTTTAAAGAAGCAAGCTGCTGTGGAGCCCAGAAACCTGGGGGAGTTTGGAGTGGATCTTCGCCTTGCAGAGCCTAGCCCTGGCTCCTGATTGCAGCCTGTAGGACCTCAAGCAGAAGTCCTGGTAAAGCTGTACCCAGACCTGTGGCCTGCAGAAACTGAGAGATAGTTAGGTGCGTCTGAAGTCACTAAATTTGCAGTAATTTATTATGTAGTATAGCAAAGGAATATAATGCAGGATTTTTTTTAGTTGTTGATGGGTCTTTATTTTATTCATTTATTTATATGTGGTGCTGACAATTGAACCCAGTGCCTCACACATGTGAGGCAAGTGCTCTACCACTGAGCCACAACCCCAGCCCATAATACATGATTTTAAAGTTAGAAAAAAAATAGACTATTGGATGCTCAGGGAGAAATGGTAAAATTTATACATCTATGTTGTTAATTGGTAACAACATCACTTTCAGTTGTAAAGGTTTTCAAATATACACAAAAAATAAGAAGAAAGTAAAATGAACCCAAGTACACCATGGCTTATATTTTAGAAATTAGTTTTTCTCCATACTTCATTTACTGATCTCCATTTGTATGATAATTTAAAAATAAACCCTAGATATCATGGGGCCCCTATATACTTCAGTGTGTGAGCTTGAAAAAATTGGCCAGTTTCTTACATAACCACGTTGCCTTTCTCACACCTAACAAACTTAAGAACAACGTTGAATCAGCTAATGCCCAGTCTATATTCAAACATCCCCAAGTATCTAAAGAATATCTTGATATTAATGCATTGGGAGGGCTTCTGATGATATATAACCAGAGCCTTAAAAATGTTCATTATCGTTGACTCAGTATGTCTATTCTTGAGGGTTTATCATAAGGAAAAAAAATCCAAGATGGCAAAAGCATGATGATATTCACTAAGGAACTATATATAATGATGAGAGGCTTCAGCGGACTCGGGTCAGAGTGTGTGAGTCAGGATTTACCTGGAAAACAGAGCCCTTACCTACAATCAGTGGTGGGGAGTTAGTCGGGTGAGTGGTTCAGCATGTTGGGATATGAGACTGTTCAGATTGGCAAGAGCAGGAAACCTCTATCCCTCAAGAGCAGAGGGACAAAAGAAAGAAGAAGGTGGCCCAGAAACTGGGGACACATAAGGAGATGTCAAAGAGTCCCAGGCCAGAGAGGAGACAGGGCCATTGCTGGGATACTGTCCACAGCAGAAAGGGTTGGGGGAGCAACGTGGCTTCTCCTTTCTCCTGTTCCTCCATCGCCTGCGAGTGTTTCCTGTTGGCTGGATCCAGCCAGAGGCCTATGGCAAGGGGTGCTGGGAAGCAAAGTTTCAGGATCAGCCCCTGTGGTAGAGTCCCTCCTGCCTCTTGGGAGCCTCGTCAGTCCAGGGAAGTGGTCTGAGAATAAACAGGCACATGCATGGTACAACAGCAGGGGCACTGGAGTCCTTCCAGAAGAAGATTAGGTCTAAATAAAAATATACAGCCAGAAAGTATTTATGTTTTTATGACCTATCCACTCAATATGTGCATGTATGTGTGTGTGTGTGTGTGTGTGTGTGCGCGTGTGCGCACGTGCACATCTAGTAGTGGGGCTGGAACCCAGGGCTTCAGGCCCACTGGGCAAATGTTCTACCACTGAGTTACATCTTCAACACTATGTGTTTCAGGACTGTGGAAAGTATAATACAAAGACTGAGCAGCAATATGAAAACCACTTACACTGAATTATAATACACATAGCATTATTACCTGGTTTAGTCAGGTTTTTCACTGCTGTGACTAAAAGACCCAACCAGACAATTGTAGAGGAGGAAAAGTTTATTTGGGGGCTCATGATTTCAGAGGTCTCAATCCATAGGCAGATAGCTCCATTCCCCGGAACTTGAGATGAGGCAGAATATCATGTCGGAAGAGTGTGGTGGAGGGAAGCAGCTCATATGAGCATCAAAAAGCAAAGAGAGAGAGAGAGAGAGAGAACTCACCAGATAAAAAATACCCAAATCCACACCCCCAATGCCCACCTCCTCCAGCCACACCCTACCTGCCTTCGGTTACCACTCAGTTTATCCCATCAGGGGATTAATTCACTGATTGGGTTAAGGCTCTCATAACCCAATCATTTGTCCTCTGAACCTTCTTGCATTGTCTCACTTGTGAGCTTTTGAGGGACACCTCACATCCAAACCATGACATCACCCTTCTCTACCTTTTTAAATACACCCCAGTTTATAACATGGAGAACTCATCTGCTGCCTGTCATGCTGACTGTGTGTTGGTCTTCACACCCTCCCCATCCCGACTGTAAAGGGCTCTGTGAGAAGAAAGTGCTCTCTTCCTTTGTTGCTGTAGCTTGAGTATCTGAAGCACAGGGACCAGGCACAGGGCTGAGGGGAGGAAAGTGGCGGCTCTGCCTCTCCCTTGGCAGAACCAGGAAGTGGGTGCTCAGTAGATATTAGTTGAATGAATAAAGTGACATAAAGTAAACAAAACAACACCTGCTTGACGAGGTTGCTGTGCAGGTTAAGTGAGGCGGGGCGTGAATGATGCTAGCTCACAGTAGTCAGTGAGCTTGGTACAAGTTAATTTCCCCTGGGTAGGAGAGAGGTGGAGGAGGGAGGTCTGTAAGTCCTCTGGACTGAGGTTTCTACCTCTACATAGGTATTTGTCCTAAAGGAAGGTAGAAAAACCTCCTCTCTAGTTCTCCAAGATGTGTGTGACACCGCCAGGCCTCCCCACTTAATGGCTCTGGGTCCTGGTCAAACTACCTAACCTCTCTGGGCCATACTTTTCAAAAAAAAATCTGTGTAGTGAGATAGTAATAACAGCTCTCTCAATAGGTTGAGTGAATAGTGCCCAGCACAGGGATGGGCACTTGGCGAATGCCAGCTGGCCTCTATAGTGCTTGTCCCTCCTTCCTGCCTCCTGGGAGCCCTGGCCTGGAGCTGTCCACAGTGCTGAAGACTGGTCTTCTCTCACTGCCTCGTCTCCTTCTTTCTCTCCTTCCTTTCTGTATGTGGCTCCCCAGAGCCCTGGGATCTGAACAGATCTAATTTTCCAAGTGGCTTCTTCAGATTCTTGAGGGGGACAACCATCTGTGAGGCCATCCCTAGGCAGGAGTCTCAGGAAGCTGACAGGCAGCAGGAGTGTTGAACATCAACTGTGCTGGGGACAGGAGCCCACGGGCCAGAGGCTACTTGGAAAGTTGACCTGGGACAACCTCATCTTGGTGGTGAGTCTGCAGGAATCCCTACTCCCCTTCCGTGGGCACCCCTTACCTTCCTTGTTTTGGCCATGTGTCTGTTAATGCAGCCAAAGCCTCCTTCACCCCTGGACTATGGTGCTCTGGAGGGAGCCAGCTCCAGGAGCTTGGACCTGTGAGCCAAGAAACCAGTGGCCAACCCTCAGGCCTGTCTCCCTGACTCTAAAAATATAAGTGTGGGCTGGGGATGTGGCTCAAGCGGTAGCGCGCTCGCCTGGCATGCGTGTGGCCCGGGTTCCAACCTCAGCACCACATACAAACAAAGATGTTGTGTCTGCCGAAAACTAAAAAATAAATATTAAAAAAAATTCTCTCTCTCTCTCTCTCTCTCTCTCTCTCTCTTTAAAAAAAATAAAAAAATAAAAATATAAGTGGTCGCCCCCAGGAGGGTGGCACACTGACCTGTTGTGGCTGGGGGTGGAGGCCCTCGATGCTCCCACACTCAGGGGAGACTGGGAAAGGAAACATGCCACCTGGTCATCTTCAGAGACCTTGATTTTTATTGACACTTAGAGCATCAGAGCTGAAGGATCTTTGGAGACATAAACATCTAAACCAAGCTGTCCCTGTGCACTTGGGGAAACTAGGACATAGAAAGGAGTACGGAGTCTGTGTCATAAATCAGGGACAAAGCTGGAGTAAGAGCTGGCTCCTGCTTTATCCTGAAGCTGACCTTGTAAGGACTCGAGCCCTCTGGGAGCCCTTGTAGGCCGTCAGCTGCAGAATTCTTGGGAAATCATGTGGCCAGCAGGACCTTGGGTCAGGGAAGCTCTTTTATGGGACCAAGAGAAGCCCACCCTCATTTCTGAGCCTCATTTTCCCCATCTGGACACAGAGAAATTAGTTTGGATGTTTAAATCTCTGAGGATCCTTCAGCTCTGGTGTTCTAGATATCAAGGAAAAGAGGGGACTTTTTTCTTTGACTGGGAGGTTGGAAGCCAAGCTCTGGTCTGATTCAGCCCTAACTTCGGTGAGACTTTGGACAAGTAGTTATCCTGCCCAGAGTTGCAATTTCCACCTTTGAAAATGTCTCCTCAGGGCCAAGGATAGCAGTGGATCACAGGTACTTGGCAAAGTAGAGATGGAGAGGAGAGGCCACTGTCATTATTGGCAGCAGTATATGCTCATACTCCCATCTGGAAATGATCGGCTCTCTGTGAGTCTAGAGCTCATCCAACAGCTCTGGGGGATTCATCTCAAGGGTAGATAGACCTGTCCCTGTCCCTGCTGCTAGGACACTACTTTGAGCATCATAGTAGAAGAGCAAGGAAGAACCAGAGGCACAGAGGCTAATGGAAGAGTCCCCCACCTGAAGTCACAGAACCTAGAGCTCAGAGAATGAGAGCATCATAGACCAGCAGGGTGCAGGGTTGACACAGCCCTGCAAACTGGCTCCTTTTATAGATGGGGAGGCTGAGGTCTAGCAGGGAACTGAGGCTCAGGCCTTCCACCTCCCTGTCCAGCTCCCTTTGCACCACAGTACACCTGACTCCTGACTCCCTCGAGGATCTAAAGATGGTGATGGTGATGATGATGGTGACCATTCCATTTAGTTCATGTCTCCTTATTCAAGTCTCACTGTAGATACTGTACACATTTTAGTTTTCACAATTCTGTCAAATAGCTGTTCTCATCTCCTTTTTGTAGGTGAAAGAACTGGTCCTACAAGGACCTCAGATCCCTCAAGGTTAGGGGCTAGTAAGCAAGAAAACAAGGGTTGATTCTTCTTTGTGATTCAGAGGCCCTTCTATTCCTCTGCACTGAACTTGATTTCTAAGGAGCTACTCTACACAGGCCATTGCTGCTGGCATTCAGAGGGCTCCTTCTGCTCTCCTGATCCACACTTTCAAGTATTGAGTTGGTTCGAGCTCTTCCTCCTTGAGGAAGCCCCTCATGCCCCTCTCCTCACCCACAGGACCTCCTCCCTGGTCCTTCTGCCTAGAGTCCAAAATTGTGGTCAGCTCTTCTTTTGCCTGGGACCTGCCTCCCTCCCAGCCTGGTAGTTCCCTAAGCTATGCAGCTCACACACTGGCTGCATGCATAGTGGGAAGAAAGAAGGCAGAGTCCATGGGTGGAGAGTGTGCAATAGCCGGGAAGCAGGTAGATGCCAAGCAGGGGTTGCAGGGACTTCAGTTGCACATCAAGGCCCAGAAACAGTAGGATGAAGTGGGAAATGTCACCATTCAAGTGTCCTGGTAGAAGACATCATGTGTGGGGTGTTTGATGAGCTGAACTGCCTTGGGTCAAATCCTGTCTTTCTACTAGCACATCAGATTTCCATAGTCTTCTGTCTGCACAGTGGGGAGGGAAAGGCCTCTGTGTCCAGGTCTACGGGGGAGGTCAGAGATGGAAGGAGCATGTGTAGGGTTAACTCACTAGCCACAATTCCCATGCACACACTGAAGGGTGAGGTCCCCGTATGGGGACTTGCATAAGTTGCTTGGGCCTGTGGAGTCCACTAGGGTAAAGGGCTGTGGGATGGTGCTGGGCTTGGAGGGAAAGAGGCAGGGACGCTTGAAGGGCCACCAGGAGAACCTGTTCTGCTTTAAAGATCAGTACTGGAAGAAACAGTTGTATGTTGAAAGAGGGAGGATTTATTGAATACCTGAGTACCAGAGACTGTACTAAGGGTTCCACAGGATGTCAATCAATCATTGCAATCATGCTTTATCAAGTAGGTTTTATTGCCCGTATTTCGCAGAGGAGGAAAATAAGGCTCAGAAAGCTTCAGGGTTGGCCCAGGTTTCCAACATTGGAAACAGGAGGTCAGGTCTGGCTAGTTGTTTCTGTGGCCCATACTCGGAGCATTTGAAATGCAGCTCAAAGCTTCATGTGGGCATCATGAGACTATGAGCCAGTCCTGGGAGGATGTGAGGCCCCCAGCTCTTGTGGGGAGTCCTTGGAGTTCATGGGTCTAAGTCCCTTGATTTACCAACAAGGAGACTGAGGTTCTGGGAGGAGGTGTCTGCCTCTCAATCATGCCAGGAAATGCTGCTAGAAAATACTAGAAAGCAAGCCTTTTCCATATCCCCCTTTCCCCAGGGCCGCAGGGGAGCTTGTACCCTGAAGGTTGGGACCGGATGCTGCCACATGGGAAGATTGTCCTGCCCTACCAGGGTCCCCAGCGGCCTACTCTTAGTCATCCAGGAACAACCTCTTCTTTGCCACTTCCCTCTGTGGTGTTTTGGGGTGCCCTCCTGTGGGCTGGCTCCCTTGCTCATCTGGCCTGGGGGACGGGTACCTTCACTGTGGGGGTGCTGGGTCCCTGGGACTGTGACCCCATCTTTGCCCAGGCCCTCCCTAGTGTGGCTGCCCAGCTGGCTGTGGACAGAGTCAACCGGGACCCCTCATTGTTGCCGGGCTCACATCTGGCTTCCGTGGTTTTGCCTACAGGCTGCCATACCCCTCAGGCCCTGGCCACATTCCTGACCCACAAGGACACTGTGGCTGCTTTTGTGGGCCCTGTCAACCCTGGCTACTGCCCAGCAGCTGCTCTGCTGGCACAAAGCTGGGGCAAGACCCTCTTCTCCTGGGCATGTGGGGCTCCAGAGGGAGGCCGTGAATCAGTGCCCACCTTGCCTTCTGCTGCCCAGGTGCTGCTGACTGTCATGAGATACTTTGGTTGGGCTCGCTTGGCCATTGTGTCCTCCCACCAGGACATCTGGGTGGCCACAGCCCGGCAGCTGGCCATGAGTTTCAGGACACATGGGCTGCCTGTGGGGCTGGTGACCTCTCTGGGACCTGGGGAACAGGGTGCCACGGAGGTCTTACAACAGCTCTGCAGTATGGACGGCCTGAAAGGTAAGCATGCAGGTACTCTCCTCCTGTGGACAGCCTGCACTTCTTATGGCCACCATGCGGGCTTCCTCATCATCAGACATGGGGCTGAGCCTTTGATGGTTGCTCTGTATTTAACTCACGGACAACAACCCGGTGAGCTCGTCCTGTTGCAGTCTCTGGCAGCTCAGAGAAGGAACTTGCCCACGTCACACAGCTGGCATGTAGCATACCTGGATCCTGCGCTCTGGTCCAAGTGTCAGTCTTGGGGTGGGAGCTCAAGGCCTCCTAGGTTCTTGGCTGGTGATGGGAAGGTCATGAAAGGGTGGCAGCATCTGAGCCCAGGAGTGAGCACCAGTCTTGGTCTGGTGGTTAGAATCATAACCTCCATGGGTTTATTGCCTAATGATCCTTCCAGCATTCACTAAGAACCTGAGGTGCTGGGTCACAGCAGTGAACAGGACAGACATGGCGATGGCTCCCCAGGGATGGGGAGACAGATGTGTGAGCAACCGGTTCTGATAAAAGCGGCAGAACCATCTTGAAAGGCCTGCAGAGCCAGAGGAGAAGGGGCTGAGCCAGGGGCTCTGAGAGGCTCCTTGGAGAAGGTGTCCATCCTTAAGGAGGTCACCAGCCAGGGACAGACATGGTGCCTGGGGCAGTGGAGAGCAGATGGGATCTCAGGTGAATCTAAACTGGGTTTGTGGCCCATGTGGGCTAGGAAATCAATTTAGTGAATCATGACTAGTGAGGTGGAACAGAAAAAGATAGAGAAAAGTAGTATTTTAAAACAGAATAGAACGGACCAGAATGAGACTGCGTCCACCTGAGAGTGCGTTTCAGGCAGCAAGGATTGGTGGGGGCCTGGGAAACTTCCCCTCAGTAGACTCAGTTCCTAGGTGCTCTGCTTTGTGAGTACATCAAGGTGAAGTGTATCCAGACCCTGCTGGGCTCTGGGAACCTGGGAAAGACTGGCTGGGCCCCAGCTGTGAGGAGCTCATGTTTGGTGGGGAGACAGGGGTGCAGAGGGGCACACAAGAACCCAAGGTCAGGGAATCTTGATACCCATCTTATTGGTGATTGGCACCGAGTTCATGTTCCATGGCATCAAAAAATGAAACTGTGAACAGCTGAGGTAAGCAAGTGTAGCCAGATTTATTTAAGAAAGTGATAGAGAACAGACTCCTCCAGAGAGAAGGGGATTTGGGGAGCTCAAAAGCCCATGGAAGGGTGTGACTTGCCTTTTTGATAGCCTTTGGAACATCTCTCTTTCATTGGTCATTGTTTTTCCTTTCTTCCCTGCACATGTGCCTAGGAGCAGGAACTCGGAAGTTTTTTATTTTTCTTGAAAAATTCCAGTCAGCAACTCTTTGTTCTATCTTTGAAAAACAACTGCCATCTTCTCGACCCTCATTATTTTTACTCCTGTTGACTGCCTGATTCAAACTGTCATTGGCCAATTTTCTCATTTCTTTCTTTTTCTTTTTCTTTTTTTTTTTTTTGGTACTGGAGATCGAACCCACGGGTGCTTAACCATAGAACCACATCCCCAGCCCTTTTTAATATTTTCTTTAGACACAGGGTCTCACTAAGTTGCTTAGGGCCTCGCTAAGTTGCCAAGGCTGGCTTTGAACTTGGAATCTTCCTGCCTGGGCCTCCTGAGCCACTGGGACTCATCATTCTTACCTACATGGACTGCCTGGCCTTTCCCCCTGTCTCAATCTGAACTGCTTGGGTGTAGGGAGGTGACATTAGGGCAGGGATGGCAATAAATTGCAAAATGGAGATGAGGGGCAGCTGTATTCTGGGTGAGGGACCAGCTTGTGCAAAGGAGTGTAGGTGACTCTCACAGGGCATTCTCTGGACATACTTGTGGGTATCCCACTGCTGGCCCTTCCAGATGTGTGACTTCAGGCAAGTCACTAAACCTCTCTGTGCTGCGGTTCCTTTATCCATAGCACAAGGATAATCAAAGCCCCTAATTCATAGGATTGTGACGAAGAAATGGACCACTGCAAATAAAGAGTTCAGAACAGTGTGGGTTCACAGTGAGCACCGCTTACAAGGATGAGGGCTTTTCCACTTAAGTGGCTTCATCCACAGTTGTGTGAGTCAGCTCCCCCTAGGGGCCAAACATAGAACAGCGCTTCCAACTTGGGCTAAGGGGCATTTAGGGGACACTGAGCAGAAATCAAACATAGCTGGTAGGACACAAAGACTGGTTCCATTTCTGCCCCATCCTGGTGGGTCTCTCTAAGGACTTTCCACATTATCTGGTATCCAGAGGGGGTGACTTGTGGCCACTGGCTCACACAGCATGGCCACTCCGGGATTCAGCTGAGACCAGGGCTCCAGGCTCTTACTTCCATGTAATGAGGGGCCTCAAGCCCCAGCAAGGGGACTCCCTAGCCTTACTTGGTGGCTCCACTTTCCTGGGTTTTCTGGAAAAAGAAGAATTTCAATAGGAAACTGGGACACATCCAAACAAGCAGTAGCTGTTTTGTGCCATGGTTGGAGCCCTGTTTAGGGACCCAAGTGGGGAAGAGAGAAGCAGCTGAGGAAATCTGATGTGGACCTTTATCTTGGGCAGGGTCCTGGTGCCTGGAGAGGCAATTGGCTTCCTTATTACCAAAGCTGTTTTACTAAGACAAAGATGAATGTATCCATATCTGCTTAGACCTTTAGGATGCTGCCCATGGCCACAGCTGAGTACAAACTGGCCGGGTGTGGTGGCGCATGCCTGTAATCCCAGCAACTCAGGAGGCTGAGGCAGAAGGATCTAGAGTTCAAAGCCAGCCCCAGCAATTTAGTGAGACTTAAGCAATTCAGTGAGAACCTTATCTCTAAATAAAGTACAAAAAGGACTGGGGTGTGGCTTAGTGGTTAAGTGCCCCTGGATTCAATCCCTAGTACAAAAAAAAAAAAAGTATAAGCTGATGAAGAATGGATAACAAAAACGTGGTCAGCCACATAGCAGAATATGATGCAATCATGAAAGGAATGAAGTCCTGACATGTCACAACAAAGATGAGCCCAGAACACTTCACACTAAGATGCCAGACACAAAGAATGCATGTTGTACAAGTCCACTGAGATGAAAGATACAGAAAAAATCCATACAAAGACAGATTAGGAGGGAGGAATGGGGAGTGACTACTAATGGAGGTGACAAACATGCTCTTGGATTAAATAATGGCAATGGTTGAACAACCCTTTTGAATGTACTGAAGCCATGGTAAAAGAGCGAGTTTTATGATATGGGAATCTTCATTTGAAAAAAATTTAAAGGATTATAAACTGTGAGCCAGCCCTATGTCCGACTCCTGGCTCTAGCACATTGGTGGTGACGTATTCTGGGGCAATTCCTTAACCACGCTGTGCCTCAGTATCCTCATCTGAGGCTGGACTCAAGTGTCCTTTGCCATCTCTATTTCTTAGTGATAAGAAGACAGTAGTGTCTGGAGCTCGAGACGGGATGCAGGTGCTGATAAATGTACTTCTTAGTGCTGTTGTGGTTGTTTTTTGTTTTGTTTTGTTTTGTTTTTTTGGTGCCAGGGATTAAACCCAGGGATGCTCAACCACTGAGCCAGCCGCTTGTTTTTTTATTTTGAGACAGAATCTAAGTTGCTCACAGCCTCGGTAAGTTGCTGAGGCTGGCTTTGAACTTGCAATACTCCTGCCTCAGCCTCCTGAGCAACTGGGATTACAGGCATGCACCACCATGCTTGGCCAGTGCTGTCATATGACCAAAAGCAAGGGTCCTTTAGGACTCACATACATTGAAAGCTGTTAATAAATATTAGTAATTTTCAAGGTCAGAGGGTTGAGATAGGGTGGGAAGTTGAACAAAATTATCAGATGGGCATGCTGGGAGGGGAGGCTGGGAGGGCCAGGTTCATACAAATCCAGATTTGGTGGCCGTGGCCATAATGGTTATGGGGAGAAGATTCAGGGGAAATTCTGCCTTTGCAGCCTGATGTGGGGCAGGGAGTGGAGAAGAGTTCTGAGCAGCTCTTAAGCCAAAGAATTCTGGGCTTCAGGGAAGGCTGCAGTTGGACCAGGCTGCAAAGGTGACCCTGCTGTCTCCCTGCAGTTGTGGTGCTGTGCATGCACTCGGCGCTGCTGGGGGGCTCTGAGCAGACCGCACTTCTGAGCCGCGCTTGGGCCGAGGGCCTGGCGGGCGGGAGACTGGTCTTCCTGCCCTACGACACGCTGCTCTTCCCCCTGCCCTACCACAACCGCTCCTACCAGGCCCTGGGTGACACCGGGCCCCTGAAGGAGGTCTACGATGCAGTGCTCACTGTCACCCTGGAGTCTGGCCCCAAAGACATCCATGCCTTTGCTGCTGCCAGCATGGATGCACAAGTGGCTGCCCACCTGCAGCCAGAGCAGGTAGGTGCATTAGATTCTCATACACCTGGAGGCTGGGGGTCCCCCCTGTCAAAGGCCTTCCTGACTTTCTGGGAGTGCCAGGTGGGAATGGGGGTAGGATGGGGTGACGTTATGGCACGTCTGAGGACTCGGCAGACACGATGTGCTGCTGCCTTGGTTGTGGCTTCTAGGACTTGGCTGGACTCAAGTGTCCCTTGGCATCTCTGTTTCTTAGTGATAAGAAGAGAGTAATGTCTGGAGCTCCTGACGGGATGCAGGTGTTGATGGAGGGTCATTCCATCGGTTATTCATCTGAAAAACTTAGACTTATTTCCTAATATGTGCCACTGTGCAGGGAGCCTGGTGATATAGGAGACAGACCTGATCTTCAAGGGCTTCCTTCTGGAGACAGGCAATAACCAGGGGACAAGATAACCAAATTCAAGTGTGAAATGCCACCAAGAAAACAGAAGAGGATCCAGTGATGGGGGAGCCTGGGGTGAAATGGTGCACAGGCAGAATGGGAGGGGGCAGCCCCTGGGGGGGCCTTGGAGTTGAGCTCTGAATACTCTGAAGCAGCCAGAGGAGGATGGATGGAGAACAATGAGCTAGACCACGAGCTTTGCTTTGGGAAGGTTTGAGATACCTGTGAAGCCTCAGAGTTGGTGACAGAGGGGGTGGCTATGGGGACTGAGGGGATCTGGTGGCCTCAGAGAGGACTGTAGTGAGGTCAAGGTGGAGCAGTTATCTAACAATTGCTATTAGTAGAAAGACCAAGGCCCAGAGATGCCTGGGAGCCTGTATTGTGGGGTTTTGCAGTGGGGGGCTTCTCTTCCACAGGTGTCTCCTCTTTTTGGAACCATCTATGATGCTGTTGTCCTGTTGGCCCATGCCCTGAACCACTCTGGGAGCCATGGGGCAGGACTCTCAGGAGCTCACTTAGGGGACCATACAGGGGGTCTCAATGTGACAGGCTTTAGCCAGAGGATAAGAACGGACAAGAGGGGCAGAAGGCTGGCCCAGTATGTCATCCTGGACACAGATGCTCAAGGAAACCAGCTGGTGCCCACCCACATTCTGGACACAGGCACATGGCAAGTGCAGCCACTGGGCAAGGCCATTCACTTTCCAGGAGGGGCACCTCCAGTCCATGACTCCAGCTGCTGGTTTGACCCCAATACACTGTGTATGAGAGGTAACTCATCATCCTCCCATCCATCCATCTGTTCATCCATCTGTCCACCCATCTATTCACAACCCACCCATCCATTCATCCTCCATCCATCTATCCATCCATCACCCATCCATCTATCCATCCACCCATCCATCCATCCATCCGCCCATCACCACCCATCCATCCTTCATTAAAGTTTTCCACATGGGCCATCTTGGGTGAGTAGCAGGAGCAGGTGCAAAGAAAGGATATGAAACTTCATGAGAACACTGAACCAACAGCTGTAGAGCACCAGGGGAGACCAAGAAAGGCCTCCCTCAGATGAGAAGGGTTAAAGCATTTACAGAGATGTTCCTTCTCTTTGATCTAAAATGTTCCACAGCTCATAACTAGACTATTTTCCTTCTTCCTTCTAATTTCCTTCCACCACTAGACAGCTGAAGTTAAGAAAAATTTGGTCACTTGCTGGAGGTCACACATAGAGTTGTGACTGAGCTCATGCTGAGCATAAATATTCTGACTAAGTGCAAGATTTCTTTTCCTCATGACCACCAGGGGTGTGAGACCAGGAGGTCCACACTGTTCTGAGTCTTGTCACTCATCCATTCTGAGTATCACCCTAAAGAGACTGCACTGACACACATGCCTAGGTCTATAGAGATGTGCACACACACGGGTATACACAGGTGCACCCCTGTTCCCTAATGCACATGTAGTTATGGTGGTCACCACCACTAGTGGGCAACTCAGGTTTGGCTAAGCTTGTGTGCACCCCTACCCTGCCCCAAACCCCCACACTTCTCTTGACCTGGGCTCTCCCTGCCCTCCTAATCTTCATCCTCAGACATTTCCCTCTCGGGCCACCCTTGACTGTGTACCTTTCTCTCCCTGGAGAGCTCGTGACCCTCCACCCCAGGGTCACGAGCTCTCCTTTATCCTCTTTTTCTTTCAAGACCAGCTCTGCAGTCAACCTGGGGCCTCTCCTCTGTGCTCCCATGGCCCCTGAGCACATGGCACTGTAGTGTGTCCACAAGGTGTGTGTCCTATGCTGGGGACGGCTAGTTCCATCTGTCTCCCAGCTAGATGTGAGGTCCAATGTATCCCGTTGGTGAGGGAGGACCGGGGGAGGTCTTCACCTGATTGTTTATTGGCTCCTCTTTTCTTTCACAAATAATGATTGAGCAGCTGTCCCTGCTGCCCCAGCCACCGTGCTCAGCCCCAGGGTCTGGGAGAGAATCACACTCCCTTCCTGCCTCATGGGCTGATTCTCTTGAAGACCAGACCCAGGCCCCTCTTTCCAGTATGTTCAGTCTGGTGGCAGAGACAGGGACAGCCAGAAACCACACCACACAGTGTGGTCAGGCCATGACAGGGCAGCCAGGGGCAATGGATCCTCCCCCAGCCTGGCTCACTGAGGGTGCTCTCTAACAGGCTTTAATCCATCCAGTTGGTAACCAATCAGCATGGACTTACTGACATCCGCTCTGTGCTCAGCTCAGACGCTGGCAAAACTCACAGGATAATGGAGGACAGGGGGGCAAAGGCAGGTGGAGCAGCTCTAAGAGGGATCCAGGAGGCAGGATCCTGAGCAGGGACGCCAGCCTTGGAGTTTGAATTCTCTCAGGGATCCCATAATGGCCACTCCAATTCTAACTCAGGATGGCCATGGTTATCATGAGGATACTGTACACAGTTGATACCATAGATTGCAGGACCAGGGAGCAGGGGCTTGGTGTCACATACTTAGGGTTACAGCTTGACAGTCTGCTGACCAACTGTGTGACCTGACAAGAAAAGAAGGAAGGGATGGTCCCCTCTGCTGGGCAGCAGGGCTCAGTGTCCTCTTTCCCTTAGCTGTCCAGGCAGATGCTTGAGCTGCCCATGCAAGTCGCCCACCCACTCCCTCGGGGGTCTAGCCTCCCCGTGTCTGGCTCCTGGCATAGGCCTAGAGATCTGGGTTCAGACTAAGGCTCTTCCAGTCGCCAGTGTCTTCCCACAGTGAAGCTGGCTGCCAAGGTAGGTAGCAAGTGGCCTGTTGCAGGGGGCAAGCAAGAAGTGGTGGCCTAACAACTAATAGAGATGAATTTCTCCATTTTATCCAGCAGCTGCCCTGTCCAGGCCTGTGTTAAGTGCCAGGGACACTGAAAGGAGGAAGTCCCGGGCCCTGCTGTCTGGCAGCTCAGTCTAGTGGGAAGGGGCTTGACACACGGGCAGAGAAAAGACCTCTTTTCTCTGAATGTGACCAAGGCTCTCATGGGGTCCTGAGGTGGGGAGCCCAAGGCAAAACCACAGACAGCAGTGCTGGGACTCGACGCCTGCCATCTGCCGGTGAAGCTTCCTCTGCCAGCAAGGGGACTCTCCCAGCTAGAGGCCATTCTGAGCCTCAGCCCTGAGGGCAGGAATCCACATCCTCACTTCCCAGGGGAGAAACCAAGGAAGAGAGTGAGGGCCAGGGAAGGCAGCTGTCCCCACTGCTGTGACTCTTGTCCATCCCCTCTTCCCCTGCAGGTGTGCAGCCTCTGGGCAGCCTCCTCACTCTGGCCCTGGCCTGTGTCCTGGCGCTGGCGGGTGGGGCCCTCGCGTACCTCTTCAGGTAAGGGACTGTCTTGGCTGAGTCTGGCTCTGGCCCACAGGGCCTGCCACTAGCAACCTGGGGGAGGGGGCTTTCCTAGGCTCCATCTCCCTAGACCTCAGGGTCCTCAGCACTCCTTTCCATCCACAGTGGGGACTGGTCAAGGCCCTGGATAAGACTCATCCCCTGAAGCTCCCCATCTGTACAATGCAGGGCTGGCCAGGACCATCCCCAGGGGCTCTGAACCTCTGGAAACAATTCTCCCTGGAAGACTCCGGTCTGAGCCAGAGGCTGAGGGTTCTGTGAAGTCAGTGTTCAGTGACCTCCCAGTCCCACTGGGCTGTTGGGAGACGAAATGGAGCTAATCAGGGAGGGCTGTGACTCGGGCAGTTCCACCAGCCAAAGGAGGTGGGGGTGATCTTTGCAGTACTCCCACTTTCTCTCCCTTCCAGATTGGGCATCCAGCAGCTGCAATTGGCAAGGGGTCCCCAACAGATCCTGCTGACAGCCCAGGAGCTCACCTTCCTCCATCGGCCTCTGAGTAGATGGGTGTGTGAGGAGGGTGGGACAGGGGGTGGGACAGGCAGTGGACAGAAGACAGGGCTAGATCTTGACCATGCCTGCCCCCTTCCAGAGGCTGCAGGTGGACAGTGCAAGTGAATCGAGGAGTGTGACAGATGGCGGGAGCCTGAGGTCAATGGCCCAGGAGTCAGCAAGGAGCCTGTCAGCTCCCCAGGAGCCCACGAATGTAGCCCTGTATCAGGTGAGGGCCTCTGCTACCCACATACCCACCGGGGAGCTCTAATCAGTTTGGGAAAAGCTAAGGAAGCCCACAGCCCTTTGTGCCTCTGTGTTATGCCTCAGTATTATTATGGAACTGGAAACTGACCCAAGAAGGAGCAGTGGGTTTCCTGGGTTCCTTGGCAAGCAGAGCTAGAACCAGGCAACAGGACTCCCAGCTCCCAGCCCAGCCTGGTTCATGATCTGATCTTTGGAAATAACCAGTTCCTGGCCACTTGTCTCTGGGTACTGCCTAAGTCACTCTCCTCTCTGCTCAAGGAAAGTGCCATCCCTGGTCCCCAAGCCCTGATGTGAAGGGCAGCACCCAGCCCAGGACAGCCTCCAGGGAGGCTGGAAGGTGAGAGGTTAGACCGGTGAGACTCTAAGGACACCTCAGTCTCTCGGTGGCTGTTATTCTCAAGTTCAATAATTCATTGACACTATATGGTCCTCATGTTCTCGCCTCCCACAGTTGAGGAGTCAGACTAATTGTTGATGTGGGAAGCAACATGAGACTCTTGCTGCTTCTTTTCCACCTGGCCTCCTGTGGGATTCCACTTTTCCTTTCTGTTGAGGAGGTTTCAATGATATACCAAACATGTTTTTTCTGTTTTTCTGAGAGAACTAGCTGGCTGTGGGTGAGGCCAAATTGGTGCTGGGCAGAGCCTGGGCAAGTTCAGAGTCCAGCCTGAGGCCTCTCCTATGACCCTGGGTCACAGAGCCCCACCTCTGGCTCACAGGGTTTGGGCATCAAGGGTGCCTGAGGCCTGCAGGGTGAAGCTGACCTGGAGGTGAGAACTAACGTGCTTCATATTCCCATCTCATGGGCACTGGAGACGTGGGTGGCCGTTAGCCCAGCCTGAGGCCACCTCCTCCCCTCACTTGCAAGAACTTCGATGTAGTGGATCTAGGACTGGAACTCATGTCCATCAGCCAAAGCCTGGGCCCTAACTCTAGCTGGTTCCTGGTCATTCTAACACTGTCCCCACTGACTAAGCTCCACCAGGCTCAGAACACACAGAAGCAGCACACTGATGGGGAAGAGGCCAGGGCTGAGGAGTGGAGGGTTTCCCCAGGTTTATGCAGCGGGATTGGCACAAACTCTTGCTCTTCCTTCTACAGGGAGACTGGGTTTGGCTGAAGAAGTTTGAAGCAGGCACAGCCCCTGTCCTGCGTCCAAGCTGCCTCAGCCTCCTGAGAAAGGTAGGGCTGCAGAGGGCATGGGGGGGTTCTGTGAGGAGACCCTTACTGGTTGGATTGGTTCCTGCTCAGTGTGGAAGCTTCTGCCTCAGAGAAGAAGTCCTCTCTGTCCTCACGATAGCTACCCATGGCCAGCACCTCAGCACAGCATACTCTGTCACTGTCACCCCTGCATGCCAGCATCCCTACACCCCATTGCCACCCCAGTAGGATCCTCATCATAACCCCAGGGGCACAGTCCCCCAGCAGTGCTCTCACATAGCATCTCAACACCATCAAGGGTCCTCATCCTGCACACACACCACACCCTTTCACACACTCATCCATTATTTATTAAGCATCATGTATGTGCCAGTGTGCTGGGCTTTGAAGAAGAGAGGTTCTTTCCCTACAGAGCTTCTAGTCATTTGTCACCACAAACCACATATACACCTTCACCTGAGATTGGCACTATCCTGAGGGCAGTGTGGGATGGTAGGTAGAGCACAGGAAGATCCTGGATAAAGATGGAGCCAGACGCCCAGTCCTAGGACAGTGCTAAGGAGAGCAGGAATATCCAGAATGCCTAGAACTGTCCCTGGCAAGGGGCATGCCTTCGATGTATTGTGAACTTTATTAGTTTATTAATGTTGTTACTTTTATTATTATTTTCAACATTACCACTGTAAGCAAAAAAGAAAAAAGAAAAGAAAGAAAGAAAAGAAACCAAAACAGGAGCAGACTTCAACAGATCAGCAAGCTGTCTTTATTCAGCCGGGGTGGAATGGCACGTTTTCAGGGGATAAAATGGCGACTGGTTACAAAGGGGTCTGTGTTTCATAGGTCTTAATGAGAGTGAATCATAGCAGGATGTTTAGTGTGACTTAATCACTCAAGATTGAGGACATGCTGCTTGGGCAGTCAGGAAATTGTGCAAGTTAAAAATCTAACTCAGGAAAACAGTTGTAAAAGCTTGAAACTCATCTTCACTGGGATGAAGGTGCAGAGCCTGGAGCCCATTATTTGCCTTCTCCGCAGGACCCGTCGTCACTGGGAGAGGATGGGAGCCCAGAGCCCAGGACCCATTGTGGGCCTTCCCCTCCTCCCTTCCCGATCACACTGTCCTCCTTTTCTCCCTGGGGTCTGTTGTTCCCCTTTTCTTGGAGGATGTTATTTTCCATATCCTTCAACCACTATTTGAAATAAAGTTTGGAGAGATTAAGTGACTGGAGGTAAACTTAGGCATTTCCCAGTGGGCATCTTCCAACAAAAGTGAATAACTGTTTCCTCAAATAAAGGTCCTGCATGTGGTCACACAAGTTTGAAAATTGCTCGCTTTGGCCATAGTACTTCTCAGAACCTTCACTGTGCCATTCTGGTTGTTTACCACTGTGTAACAGTGTGCCCCCAAAATGTAGTGGCTTAAAACAATGACCATTTTATATCTTGCAGTTTTGTGGGCAACTCTGTTCTGCTTTGCACTGGTTGGGGATCGCTCAGTGGTGTTTAGCTGGAAAATGGGCCAGCAGAGGCCAAACCAGGTGGACAACCTGCTTTATAAATAAAGTTTTATTGGAACACAGCCATGTTCTTTCCTTTAGGCATTGTCTGTGAGTACTTTTGTGCTATAAGAGCAGAGGCGAATAGTTGTGACAGAGACCCACAATGCCTAAAATATTTACTATCTGGACCTTCACAGAAAACACTGCTGATTCTTGGTCAGGAGGGCCTAACATGGCTTCACTCACACGCTCCCTGCCTGGTTAAGCTGGTCACATCTTCCCTCTCCTGATAGTCTCAGGGCTTCTCCATGTGGCCTCGCGTGGGAGGGCTCAGGTGGAAGGACTCCAACACAGAGTGCTCCAAGAGACAGGAAACGGAAGCAGCCAGTCTCCTGAGTCCTGAACACACATGTGTAGGAAGCCATTTCCACTGTATTCAGTTGTTCCCAGGAGTCACAGGAGAGGGGACAGAGTTTACCTCTGTATGGCAAGACTGTCAAAGGATTGGAGGCCACTCTTGACTCTTCATACATGCCAACGTGCTTGGGAACCTCTAAGGGGGAAGAGGATGCCGGGGGCCCTGAACTGTTTCTGTGGGGAAGGCCTCGCCAGACAAGGGTCCGTCTGTCTTGCTTTGGCAAATGCTCCCCTGGTGGGGTCTGAAACATCAGGGAGGCTGCTTTCTGCTAATGCAGGATTCCTTCTGCTCCTTTTCCTCCTTCCCCAATCCCTTCATCTGCAGAAGGTAATTGATGCCTTTCAGGGGCATGGTGTGATGTAGGTTGAGAACCAGGCCTGTGTTCCTGTCCCGTGGAGTCGGCTAAGGTCTCCACTGTCCCTGCAGATGCGTGACATGCGGCACGAGAACGTGGCAGCCTGCCTGGGCTTTTTCGTGGGCCCTGGGGTCAGTGCTCTGGTGCTGGAGTACTGTTCCCGGGGCAGCCTGGAGGACCTGCTGCGGAACGAGGCCCTGCGGCTCGACTGGACCTTCAAGGCCTCCCTGCTGCTGGATCTGATCTGCGTAAGGAGCCTCCCTGGAAGCCACAGGGTGATGGGAAGTCAGGGAGGCACGAGATGCTCACATTGCCCATGCTGGGGCTCCTTCCACCTTGAGAAATTAGAGCAACAGGCGAAAAGAGAGGCGTGGCAGGAAAGTCTTCGGGGCCATGGGAACACTCTGGTCCCTCTCATTCATCCCGGAGACCTAATGGATCCCATCCCATCCCCCCCTAGGGCATGCGGTATCTGCATCACCGACATTTCCCTCATGGCCGCCTCAAGTCCCGGAACTGTGTGGTGGATGGACGCTTTGTGCTCAAGGTCACTGACCATGGTTATGCGGAGCTCCTGGATGCCCAGCGGTCTGCCCCACCAGCCCCAGAAGGTCAGCTCAGGGTGGGCAGGGGGCTGACAGGTCCTGAAGCCTGTTTAAACCAGGTGCTTGTGAAGCAGGGGTAGAGAGGGGATCTCTAGTCCTCGGGCACTTTTTGTGTTATGTCCTTGGGGGGATGGATCCGCCCTTCACCTGTGACTCCTGGACAGCAGAAGGCTTTATCCCCCAGGGTATGGTGGGGACAGAGGAGACACAGGCCTGAAGCCCCTGGCCCTGCTCTGCCGGGGTGCAGTGGGTGATGGCGGTGTGGCCCTGTCCCTGATTGTAGAGCTACTGTGGACAGCTCCTGAGTTGCTGCGGGAACCTGGGGGCCCCAGGCAGGGCACCCTCAAAGGGGACATCTTCAGCATGGGCATCATCCTGCAGGAGGTGCTGACGCGGGGCCCACCCTATGGCGGCTTGGGTCTCCCAGCGGAAGGTAAGCACCCCTGCTGCTCCTTGGCCCGTCCCTGGCTGAAGTCTCCAGGTAGCTGGGGAGCTCTGTGACCTTCAAGAAACCGGGGGCCAGAGAACAACCTCACAGGCAAAGTGACTGTGGAAATGGGGTCTTTCTTTGACTTAGGGGAGGCAGCCCTTGGCAACTCTGCCAAAATGGCAGCTGATCAGCTCTAGGCCAGACGCTGGTTTCAGGGTAAACTCTCGCCTCTTCCTTTCCCAATGGCACTGCCCGGTCCACGGCACTCATTCCTTCACCAAGGCTTCGCTCCACGCCCAGCCCAGACCTGTGTCCCTACAGACCTCAGTTTTGCCATGTGACCTTACACATGGGCTTGCACAAATCACTTCACCTTTCTGAGCGTCAGTTTTCTCATCTTTAAAATGGAGAGAATATTAAAACATAATCCAGATACCAGGCCCCACGGCTGATGTGGCCAGGCTGCTCAGTGCTGGGGCCGGGTTACTGCCCGGGTGGGACTCCTCCAAGAGCTTCTCTGTGTCCATACTTTTGCGTGTAGATGTTTTCTCGCTTCTGGTCCTGGTGGGAGGGACCAACTTCGGAAATTTCCCCTCTCTTCTGTGTTCTCTGTCGGGCCTCTCTGAACCCCAGGCTACTCTTGAAGTTGTCCCCTTGCCGTCTCTGTCCAGTCTCAGGGCCTGTCCCCACTCCAGCCTGCAGTGCCAGGCAGAGGCAGGGCTGAGCCCACCATCCGGCCACTCCTGATGGATAATCTTTGAACTCATAGGGGCCTAGTCTCCTCCCCTTTCTCTACCAAATCACTGCCTGGTCAATAATGAGCCTTATAGGCCCCAAGTTTCTGAGGTGGGGGAGTGGACAGGAGAAGGGGCTCTATCAGGCCATTTGTTCAACACTATTCAGCTGCCCCCGCCCCCACATCTATGTGCTGAGAGAGGCAAGGACCAGCCAGACCCTGTCTGCAGGACATGTTCCAGTGCAAGACCCTCCAAGCCAGGCTCCACCAACAGACTTTGGCTGCAGGGACCCAGCCTGGAATGCTCTGGCCAACCTAGAATGGGGCTGTTAGTCCCAAGTCTTCTCAGCCTCAGGGACTACAGGTTCAGAGCTTAGACTTGGGGACACCAACCTAAGGCCAGTTACTCCACCCATTTGCTTTACAACTTCAAATAGATCCCTTTCAGCATTAAGCCTCAGTTTCCTCATCTGCAAGATGGGGCCCAGGGTGCCTCGTTTGCAGCATAGCTGTAAGAGTCAGTGAAGTGCCTGCTTTAGACCAAGGCCCTGGCACAGGGCTAGCTCAGTAAATACTGCCTGGGTGGTTTGAGGGATGTGGTCATGGGAGTCCCTCATTCTTACCTGTCTCTAACATCATTTTAAGGTCCCATATGTGTATGGCCCTCTGCAGTTTCCAAGGCACTTGTACCTGCAGTGTCCCCTGGCCGGCCCCAAAAATGGGTTTTCAAAGAGGAGTCAGTGAGATGAGAAGGGGAGGGGCTCCTAGGTGAGGAGTGGAAGTGGGATTTGGGAAGTCCCTTGATTCAATGTTCTTAACCTAAAGTCCCTTGGAGTCATCCCACCAGGCCCCACAGACCTGGGTGATCTTCGCAACAGCTGATGGATCCCAGGGGTGCCTGGGGTGTGGAAGCGTGTCCCCAGCAAGGGCAACACAAGATTAGGCTAGCCTGAGGTGGCCTGGCTCGGGGGCAGCCGTTCCCAGCCTGTTTGCCTATGAGAACATTTTAATATCAAAAGGGTCAGGGCCTCCCGTGTGACTACTGGACTCTTTTTAATATTTGCTGACTATGAAAATATCCAAAGACAAAAATCTGTTCTGAAGTCTGTGACTCTTTGAAATGCATTTGTATTTTATTCATCACAGTATCATTTGCATACTTTTGAAAAACAGGTGTGTGTGTGTGTGTGTGTGTGTGTGGTTAGTGGGTTCTATCTACACACACTCCTCCATAAGCACAGACAGCTCTCCCGACTTGGGGTTTTGTGCCTGCACGTTGGGAACCTCTGGGAAGTCTCGGTGGAAATCAGGCCCAGTTACAGTGTTTGCTTTTTACTGACCCTAGATGGGTGCCCTCCTTCGCCCCTAGGAGCCTTGGTTTCCCTGACTGTAAAATGGGACAATGACTCCTGCACTGTCCCCAACATGGGGGCATCAGTGGGAGTAGAAGGGGAATGAATCCAGAAGGAGGTTTCTCCTCACTGGCTCAGGGCCTCCCACCCCCATCGAAGAGGCTCCCGGGCCTCCTCAGAGGAGGGTGACCTGCTAGCCCCGTAACAGTTCTAGGAATATGTAGTATTGCGTGCCCATTTAATAGGTGTAGAAACCGAGGCTCAGAGAGGTGACATAACTTGCATAGAATGTAAATGGTAACTGAAGCCCCATTCTGATCTGCTGACCCTGGAGCCCAAACGTGGTGGCCAGCCCTTCTTCCTCCCAGTCTGCTTCAGAGGCAAGGTTCACATTCGTGGGCCTTGCTGGGAACTAAGCAATGGTGGTGCACCTGGAGCTGAGGAAGAGCCTGCCCTGGGTGAGCACCTGACATCCGTCCCCTCCTCCCTCCCTCAGCACCCCTCTCAGGGAGGCAGTTCACTGAACTCATTTCCCCCAGTTCTGAGATTGGACCCCGGGTGCTCTACCACTGAGCTGCAGCCCAGCCCTTCTGATTTTTCACTTAGAGACAGGGTCTGGCTAAGTTCTTCTGTCTGGCCTCTAACTTTCGATCAACCTGCCTTGGCCTCCCAAGGAGCCAGGATTACAGGTGTGCGCCACAGGGCCTCATTTCCTAAGCTCTTTCACAGAAGGAGAAACAGGCTGAGAGTGGTCACTGTCTTCTCTACCACCTCAGAGTGATGGTGGCAGATCTGGAATCAAACCTAGCTCTCCCAGCCCCTGAGACCTGTTCCCGGCCACAGCCTGGGGGCAGACTCAGGAAAGAGCAAAGCTGTGGCCAGCCATGCCCTGGGGCACAGAAGAGGGACGTGAGGAACATCCTTGGGGCTGATCCCACACCAGCCCAGGCCTAGCCTGCCATCCTGCCATGAGCCCTCAGGGCACCTCAGACCCACGGCCCATGGGGTGTTTTTTGCAGAAATCATCAGGAAGGTGGCATCTCCCCCTCCCCTGTGCCGGCCACTGGTGTCCCCTGACCACGGGCCACCCGAGTGTATCCAGCTAATGAAGCAGTGCTGGGAGGAGGCTCCGGATGACAGACCAAGCTTGGACCAGATTTATAGCCAGGTCAGTGCTCCCCAGAGCCATGGTCCACCCATGGGCCGTGCTTGACCAAGTGCGAGCCCCAGCCCAGGCCAGCGCTGCCTCCTTGAGCTCCACGCTCTGAAGAGAGCTTTCTCAGAACCATGACTTTCGGGGACATTCATCAGTGCCTTCCTGCAGCCCAGCCCCCACGAGGTGTCACTTCATCCCGTGGCAGTTCCCTAAGAAGCCTGGAAGTGTCTGGGCTTTCCAGGGGAGGAATGAGACACAGAGGGGACAGGCCAGGTCTGTCTGTCTGTGGAGCTGCCCGTGGAGCTCTACCTAGACGGGCCTCCTGGTGACCAAGTGGACAGGCTATTTGTGACTGCAAGATAGCGCTGCTTCCCGAGTCAGGAAGGGGAAGATGAGAGCACCCCTGGGTCCCCCAGGCTGCCTTGAGACTGCAGCAGGCGAGGCCAGGCAAGTCCTGTGGGTGGGGGTGGAGTGTGCGGGCCATGGCTCCCCAAGGCCAAGCCATCAAGCCTGGGGCAGCATCTGGGCCTCCCCTTCCCACCCTCCATCCCCAGCCACAGTGGCAAGTTGCCAAGGTGAGGTTCACTGAGTGAGAGGAGCGTCCAGAGGGAGGAGGGGACGGATGTCAGGTGCACGGCCCAGGGCAGGCTCTTCCTCAGCTCCAGGTGCACCACAACCGCCAGTATTTGTTTATGGATTTATTTTGGGAATATGAAGAGGAATAGAGGAGTAGAAATAGTTATCTATATTTCATACCTACATATAAAATGCATGCAGATTTTATATAGGTATGTACAAATATGTATACATAAAATCTATATATATTCAATCCATCCATTCATCCATGTATCCATCCATCTACCCATCTATCTCTCCATCTTCTTTTTAATATTTATTTTTCAGTTGTAGTTGGATACAATACCTTTATTTCACTTATTTATTTTTTGTGGTGCTGAGGATCGAATCCAGGGTCCCGCACATGCTAGGCGAGTGCTCTACCACTGAGCCACAACCCCAGCCCCTTTCCATCTTTGAGAAGAGCAAAGAGAGCCCACAGTGTCCCAGGAAGGGTCAGTAGGGTCATGTTTGTTGGTGGCAGTGCTGTGCTCTTCCCGGGCTCCTCTGCAAAATCCTCCCGCTGCCTGTCCCCCCATACCAACTATTTCTCACAGCCATCTGTGCCTTGCCCCCATCAGGACCCCCTCCCCCTGTCTATTTATTTATCCACGTCCCGTAACAGCCCAACTCTTCCGGGCAGGGATTATGTCCAGTTCCTTCCAGTCACCCCAGACTCCCAAGCTGAGGGTCAGGTACACTGACCTTCATGGGAAAATAAAGATTGTTGTTCCATCTTCAGTTCAAAAGCATCAACCAAGGCAAGAAGACCAGTGTCGCTGACTCCATGCTGTGGATGCTGGAGAAGTACTCCCAGAACCTGGAGGGCCTGGTCCAGGAGCGGACCGAGGAGCTGGAGCTGGAGAGGCGGAAGACAGAAAGGCTGCTCTCGCAGATGCTCCCTCCGTGAGTGGCCAGGGACTCCAGTGTGCCTCCACGCATGTACTCTGAGATTTGTGTGTGTGTGTGTGGGAGGAGGTAGGTACCAGGGATTGAACTCAGGGGCACTCAACCACTGAGCCACACCCCCAGCCCTATTTTGTATTTTATTTAGAGACAGGGTCTCTCTGAGTTGCTTAGTGCCTCACCATTGTTGAGGTGACTTTGAACTCTCGATCCTCCTGCCTCAGCCTCCCGAGCTGCTGGGATTACAGGTGTGCACCACCATGCCTGGCTCCACACATGTTCTCTGGAACATAGTAGGTGCTCAGAAAAATCAGTGTTCTGTGAACTCATTCAATTCATCCATTCCTGTTTGTTTATCCAACATATTTTGGTAGACACTGGTCGTGTGATGGGCACTGTGCTGAGCACACAGGTGTTGAATTTCTGCTCTCCACACCTCTGGGAACAAGGAGGGGACACAATGCTCTCACTTCACTTCAGAAGAAGCCAAGTTCAGAGAAGGACAGGGACTTGCTGCCAGAGCAGCCAGCACACCAGCAGACCTGTCCCAGGTCCCCTGACGTTCAACCCAACATTTCCTCCGATATTCCTCTCTAGCCTCCAAACTGTTCAAATTGTTGGAAGTATGACCCTGGTCCCTCCCATCCCTTCAGGTCTGTGGCCGAAGCTCTGAAGATGGGAGCAACTGTGGAACCAGAGTACTTTGACCAAGTCACCATCTACTTCAGTGACATTGTGGGTTTTACCACCATCTCAGCCCTGAGTGAGCCCATCGAGGTGGTGGGCCTGCTCAATGACCTCTACACATTGTTCGATGCTGTTTTGGGCAGTCACGATGTATATAAGGTGAGAATAGCAGGAGGCTGGCATTCTATTCCTCTCTTTACTACTGTGTGTTGTCCATTTCCATTTCCAGTTAGCTATTGCTGTGTAACAAATAACCCCGATGCTGAGTAATGTAAAATGATAAGCATTTGTTGTTGCTCACAAGCTTATGGGCCAGCTAGAAGCTTCTTCTGGACTCACACATGCATCTGTGGTCAGCTGTGGGTGAGGTGAGCAGCTCTGCTGATCTTAGCTGGGTTCTCCACATCTCTGTGGCCTTGATAGGGAAGACTTAGTTCTGGTCACAGAGTCTCACCTTCTGCCCAGCGAGTCTCAGATTGTTTCCATGGTGTGTCCAGGTTCTGGGAGAGGGGCAGAGGAACATGCCCTCACCTGGGATGAGGCAGCTGCCATTTCTAACATATTCTACTGGTCAAAGGAAAAGATTCACAAGAGGAAATAAACTCCACCTCTGGTGGGAGAAACTGCTGAGTCCCACTGGGTGTGGATATAGAGGGGGTGGACAGGGTGGGCCACTTGCATTTATGTGGCCACTCTGTTCCCTTGTCCATCATCCACCCACCCATCCCTTTAGCATCTCCACAGATGGGTCCCTCTGTGCCTGGCCCTGTAGTGGGCAAGGGCACACAGAGGAGTCTGCCCAGTCCCTGCCCTCCAGAAGCCCTCAGGCCTGTAGATAAGTGACAATGTCCACCCAGTGGAACTGGCAATCAAGGGAGGCTGAGAGCACCCTGTGCCAGATAGGGAGGACTTCCTGGAAGAGGTGCTGTCTTCCCGGCATCACCCCGCCTGGCCATGGTGGCTCCAGGCTGGACATGGGTATCACATGTGAAGGCCTGAGGTTTGGGGGTGCATGGGGAGAGTGTGGTGCTGAGTGGGTTGGCATGGTAGGCCACCAAGGGGCCCAGTGGAGGGGTGAGGCTGGGGAGAGAGCAGCAGGGGCCCAGGCAGGGCCATAACACCCTCTGCGACCCAGTCCCCATGTACTCCTTGATCCAGGGTCTGGGTCTCAGCCTGGCCACCAGTTCCTGTGTAGCTTTACGCCAAGAATCTCCACTTGCCCTCTCTGGTTCCTTGTCCAATGTAATGACCCCAAACCAGCAGGTTCCCAGATGGTGGGAGGACCCTCTCCCCGCTGGGGAAGAGCTTGTAAACAGACTATGAGAACTAGTCAGAGATGCCTCCTGCCCTGTCCTCTCCTGCCCACCCTGCCGTGGGGACCAGTCCCACCCCAGCCCTGCCCCATCCCAGCCTTGCCCCACCCCAGCCCTGCCCCTCCCCAGCCCTGCCCCTTACACTGACCCAGGAGCTGGGGACCTAGGTGCAGCTTCAGATGTGGTGGAGAAGGAGGGGAGGGAGGGCCCAGAGACAGCCACACTCGGCCACTGGCCTTAGTCCCCATCCGCCACCCCCAAGCTCCCTTCCAGCCACAGCCGTCCAAGAAGGCAGAGGGGGACACAGGGGCTGAGGGCGGAAGCCAGGCTGAAGGGGATGCTGGGAAGGAGGAGCCAGAGGACAGCTGTCACCCTGAGGTGCCGGGCAGTTGGTGATATCATTATCTATAGTGTCCCATTGACGATAGTCACCCACACTGACTGAGGGCTTCCTATGTACTGATGCCGCTGCCAACGCTCTGTAGGAGCTAACCCATTAACCAGCACAATTTCTGAGGTACATACTGGCACCCCTAACTTATAGAGGAAGAAAATGAGGAGATAGAGTTTAAATGGCTTGTTTGATATTATATTCTGGGGAATGGGAGGCTCAAATCTGAACTCTAGCATTTGGTCCCCAAGTCCCCTTCTCAGGCAGGCTCAGCATTTGCCTGATTTGGACACCCTTGAAGTAAAGCCAGAGGTTCATAGTGGCCCAGGTGCTTCTGCAGCCTCTCCACCTCCTGCTCAGGACCCTGCGCCCCTGGAGTTCGGAGGGTCTGTCCCTCAGGCTGGCTGTCTCCCTCCTGCCTTCTTGGCTGCCCCAGCCCCATGGGACCCAGGAAAAGATTCCTCATCCATCTGGCTGAGCCCCGCGGCCTTGATGGGCCCTGAGTCACCCCTGGCCTTGACTCTTCCTGGGCTGCTGATCTTTGCACGTGTCCCCTCCTGGCTCTGACTCACGCTTTCTGATCTGCTCTGAACTTGGGCCAAGAGGCCTGCATCTTTCTGGCAGAGGGAGGTGAAATAAAACAAGGCCCTTGCACCCCTCCAGATGTGGGGCTCGGAGGCGAGTGTGTCACTCCTCACTGCCGCCTTGGCCTCGGGTTCCATCCCCAGCAGGATCTGGTTTCTGCTCTCTAATCCCTCTGGGCTGGGAGGCAGCCAGGCAGCCATTTCCTGGTTCTGCAGGGGTCTGGGATTCCCTCGCTGAGCAAGCACTCCTATGGACCATGCTCAGAGCAGAGCCCGGTGAGCCCCGCATGGCCACCCACCCAGCAGATGGATGAAAGCGCCTGTGGTAACGGATTGCACTTCAGATTAAGAAAAAGGAGACAGTGCTGTCCTTCCTTCATCCACACCACAATACCACGCCTCTGCGCATGCGGGAGCCACAGGGGCAAGGCCTGGGCAGCTGCGCGGCATCCACAGGGGTCACGGGCCTCGGGATTTTCACCGGGTCTTATTTAATCCTTTTAAAAAAATAACTGTATTTTATTTATTTCTTTTTATGTGGTGCTGAGGCTCAAACCCAGAGCCTCACACCTGCTAGTCAAGTGCTCTGCGCTGAGCCATGAATGCAGACTCTTATTTAACCCGTTTAATGCCTCTCTGCAGGATGGATTATCATCCCTTCTGTACAAATGAGGACACAGGCTCAGAGGGAGGTGATGGCTCACTCAGGGTCACCCAGCAAGTCAGTATTAGAGTTAAAATTTACATCTATGGCCAGGTGTGGTGGCGCACGCCTGTAATCCCAGCGGCTCAGGAGGCTGAGGCACGGGAATTGTGAGTTCAAAGCCAGCCTCAGCAATAGTGAGACCCTGTCTCTAAATAAAATACAAAGTGAGGTTGGGGATGTGGCTCAGTGGTCAAGTGCCCCTGAGTTCAATCCCTGGTATATATATTAAAAAAAAAAAAAAAAAACTTCACATCTATGTGTATTAGTATTGAAGCCTTTGCACTCACCTGTCCTCTGGTTGCGTCCTCCCATCGATGAGAGGAGACAGCTGTGTGCAGGAGCCAGGGCCCTGACTCTAGCCGAGAGCTAGAGTCAAGCATCTCTGAGTCATCGCCTTTGTAACGGCGTCGGTCAGTTCGGCCTCTGGTGTGTGGATGGCTGGGCTGTGGGAGAGTGAGCTGGGTAGGTTGGGAGAAGCGAGTCCTGCTTGGGGGAGTGGTTGCTGGGTGTCCTGACCAGCTCAGGCCTCAGATGGTAGAAGGGGAGGCAGAGAGGGCAGAGAGAGCAGCGTGCCACCCTCAGGTCCTTGAGACTGGCCTGGGGACCCAGCAGCCAAGAGTCATACGGTAGAGCCCTGGCCAGGGTAGAGTGTGGAGCTTGGGGAGTTGAGGCAGGTGACATTAGAGTCCCTGCCACTTAGGAGATGCTGAGGGCTTATCTTCTCCAACACCAGGAGGAGGAGGAGGGAGCATAGCCACCACTCAGCATTAACCTGCCTGGCTCCCTGTGCTCTCCCTTCCCCACGAAGGAAGCTCAGGCTCTGGATGGTGGAGAGTGTGCCCAGGCCGAGGGCAGAGCCAGGGCTGGACCCGCATGGCTCCGGAGCCCACTTTCTGTCCATTGCGCCTTGGAAAGCCTGAGGGGTTCGGAACGCAGCTGTGTCCTCCAGCTAAGGCCTGGCCTGCCACAGTGGCCTTGTGCAGATGGCACCCCCGGTCTGTCCCCACGTTTATCTCTCGCAGCCCGGGTCTGAGACAAAAAAGCCATGGTCACCTGGGATGCAGACAGAGGTCACTCGGAATGTACAGATCTGGTCATTACTAAAGTGCCAGGCAGGAGGCCCAGCAGAGGTGGCACTGTGGGCAGGGGACCTACAGTGCTGGGCGGGGCTCCTGAGCGGTGGCTTCATGTGGGCAGGTGTGGGGCAGCCCAGGGAGGGCACGTCCCCGAGCTGGAGCATGAAGACTGTGGTTCCTAGGTGGAGACCATCGGGGACGCCTACATGGTGGCATCGGGGCTGCCCCAGCGCAATGGGGACCGGCACACAGCCGAGATCGCCAACCTGGCCCTGGACCTCCTGAGCTCTGTGGGGGACTTCCGGATGAGGCACGCGCCCGATGTGCCTATACACATCAGGGCCGGCCTGCACTCAGGTATGGGAGGGGACCTGGGTGACACTACGTGCGGGTGGGGTCAGTGTCCAGGCCTCCCTGGGGCGTTGGCCTGGGACAGCCCCAGTGACTGCTTCCAGAGTTCTGAGATTCTAAAATTCTATGCTAAAATAATTTGGTTTCTTTTTCCCTTTTATCATCTTCAAGTTCTAATATATCAGAATCAAAGAGTCTGTGATGATTTGGGTCTTTTGTTTGGGCTTGTGGGTCTCAGCATCTGGCCAAGGGTGTCTGATTCCGTATAGAGGAGCTGACAGTCTGTGGCAGGAGGCGGAACAAGAGTCTGGTGTGCACACGACAACCCGGGAGAGACCTCAGAGCAGCTGCTCTGCCTTCCCCACGTCCCCAGTCCTCCCTCCCTCGGTGGCCGCCCTGCAGGATCAAGTCCACACTTACTGCACCCCGTGGCCCCCAGCCCCTGCTCACCTCCATGACCCCACTGCCCACCACTCCCTGCCTGGGTCCTCGTTCCTGCTGCTTGTGTTTCCCACAGACCCCTGGGCTCTGCCTCTGAGCCTTCGCACTTGCTGTTCCCTGCCTGCTTATTCTCAACCTTAGAGACGCAGCTCAGCATCACCTACTCCAGAAAGCCCCTGGGTGGGGCTGGAGGTCCTTTTCCGGGCTGGCACAGTGATCCCTTGCCCCAGCATTGATGGCAGTCATGCAGCTCGCCCAGGGGCTGGGACTGGCCCTCCCATGCCCAGCCCAGGGCCTCACACAGGTGTCCTCTCTTCTCTGGAGGGTACTGTTGGAGACTGCAGATAGCATTGTCCTCACCCCCAACTGCACCCCAGGACATCCAGAGGGAATGGCAGTGGGGGTAGGGACGGGTGCGGCTGTCACGGGGACGCTCTCTGGTCCGGGACCTGCTGGAGCTCACCAGGCACATTCGGGTTCCAGGGCCCTGCGTGGCAGGGGTCGTGGGTCTCACCATGCCTCGGTACTGCCTGTTTGGGGACACTGTCAACACCGCATCCCGGATGGAGTCCACGGGGTTGCGTGAGTATGGCATGCTCCTGTCCTGCGTGGGAGGGGCTCTCCTGCTCTACAGGCTCAGTGCTTAGTCACCATGTCACCATCTGGTGGCAGTGTGCGCTAGTTGTCAAAGCAGTGGGGAGGACATGTCATTGGTCCTTTTAACCTGTGATGATCTCATGAGGAAATTAACAGAGAAAACAGTGACTCCAGATGCAGGAAGCCCGGGTCCTAGCCCTGGCCCTGCCACTGGCTTGCTTAGTGTCCTTGAGCAAAATACTCTTCCTGGGGACCTCAGTCTCCCCACTTTCAGTGAGGAGATCCCTTCCAGTTTTGCTTTGTCTTTCTTTCTTCTTTTTTTTTTTTTTTGGTTCAAATTTTTTATTTGTTTTTTTAGATATACATACCACAGACTGTATTTTGACATATATCATACATACATGGAGTGTAACTTCCCATTTTTGTGATTGCACGTGATGTGGAGTTACACTGGTCATGCATTCATCTGTGTGCAAAGGAAAGGTATATCCAATTTATTCCACTGTCTTTCCCATTCCCCTCCCCCTCCCTTGCCCCCACTCCACCCTGTCCAATCCGGTGAACCTCCACTCTCCACTCCCCTCAGCCTATTATGAGTCAGCATCCACATATCAGAGAGAACATTCAGCCTTTGGTTCTTTGGGATTGGCTTATTTCACTTGGCATGATAGCTTCCAGTTCCATCCATTTTCCAGCAAGTGCCATAATTTCATTCTTCTTTATGGCTGAGTAATATTCCATTTTCAAGACTGAACCCGACACCAGTTTTGTTTTTTCCTGACTGCCTGCCAGCTCCCATTATGTTGGGATAGCCCTCACACTGCCGCAAGGGCATCCCTAACTATGCAGGCCCTTGCTGGCAGCAGGAGCTACTCTGATAGCATGGTTAGAACAGCTGAAATATTGAAATCCTCAGGGCCTCTGCTTCTGGCTGTATAGGTTGTGTAATCCCTAATGTTCAGTGCACGTGCTGTGTAACTGAACATGATAGCCCCACGGGGTATTCCTGCTTTCAGAAAAACAACTGCCTACCTTCTCCGACTCAGCCTTCATAGACTTTCCCACAAGTAAAATCATGTTTCTGAGGCTTCTGACTTCATCCTGAGTTCCCCTAATAGTCAATCAATTTGCTTCACCTTGGGATTTCTCTTGGTAACCAACCATCTGGAGAGACACAGAACCTGCAGGAGGGTATTGCAGAAATCATAATTGTGACTGGTTGGGCTGGAGCTGTTGGGGCTTTTTGATGATTGTACCAAATACGGGGCATGCTGCCGCCCGCTGGTGACCTGACCACTGCCCTTCTCCTCAGCGTACAGAATTCACGCCAGCCGGAGCGCCGTGGAAGCGCTGCTCGGCCTCGATGAGGGCTACGAAGTCGCCGTCCGGGGTCAGACTGAGCTGAAGGTGAGAGGACGTCCTAGTCCCTAAGGACGCAGCTTCCGTGGGCTGCGGGTGAGCGCGTCACCTGACCTGGCCTCTGGGAGCTGGGCTGTCTGATGACCGCACATGAGCTCTCTGCTCCCCAAATTCCAGTGAAGCCTCTCTCCCCTGGAAACCGTTTGGCCAGAGCAGAGCAGTCCCCTGTGGGGACAACCTGCAGGGGTAGCGCACTGCTGTGTGACGCACACGACCCATCTGTCACTCACAGCAATAGTGACAGGAGTAACGAGGCCCCGTTTTATAGTTGAAGTAATCCAACTAGAGAGGACAAGTGACTTGTCAGAGTGACATGGCTCAAAACCCAGATCCGATGTCCCCAAAGCCTGTGCTTCTCCAGAGCACTCTCAGGTTCCTGGTCACCCCTGGAACCCGGGCTCGGACGTTGCCACTAACTGAACCTGCCCCGTGCAGAGACGCCTCCACTTCACCTCCTTCCCCCAGGGACTGTGACGCCATCTCTGTGATCCGCCAGCCCCCTGCCTGGCTCTGCTGTTATGGCACAAAACTGGGCTGCCCGTGCTCAGGAACACCTCAACGGCCAAGGAAGTTCTGTGGCTGATCTCACCTTCTTGTTTTATGTTAACATTCCGAAAGAGGCCATAATACAGTATTCTTTTTCCTTAACTTTGGTAGTCTGGGGATTAAACCCAGGGCCTCGCCCATGCTAGGCAAGTGCTATATCCCCAGTCCTTTTCATTTTAAGATATTTTCATTTTTAATTTTAAGTGTCTGCTTAAGGTGTCAAGGTTGGCCTTGAACTTGTGAGTAGCTGGAATGATGCACTGTTTTCACGAATGACTTTTCTTCCTACCCCACCTCCTCTTGTTTCTCCTAATTCCTCCTCCAGGCCTGACAGGGAGCTAGGTTCGAAGGCCCAAAGCTATGCATAGGCCTCAGAAATTGGGTGCTCCATGGGGCTTTCTTCATTACACTACAGAAAGTCAGAGCAGAGGAATGCAGCTCAGAGAGGGGCAATGACTTGTGCATGGTCACACAGCCTGGAAGGGCTGGCATGGATGGAATCCCTGTATGGCTCCCTATGGCTGGGGATATGGCAGAATAGCCTGGATAAGTCAGAGCAGGCATTTCTTGCTTGAGGGAGTGGGCACTGGGTGTCCTGAGAAACAGGACTGTGGTGGTAGAAAAGGATACAGAGAGAGGCGGGGAGGATAGCATGCTGACCTTGGGTTCCTGAAGCTGGCCTGGGACTCCATAGTGCAATACCCACCCCGTGACACCTCAGCCAGGGTGGGGTTTAGAACCTCCAGACCAGCCAACCCTGACCTGAGCACCCTTCAGACTCCCTCCCTCCTCACCTCCAGGGGCTGCCACTCCTCTCCCAGGGAGGCCATCAGAGGCTTTGGTGGTAGGGGCTGGAGAGAATCACAGATCACAGGAGCCTCAGGTCCCAGCATCCCAGACCTGCTGGCCACCAAGTTCAAGTCCCTTCTTTATTGTTTCACAGATACATATGAACTTTTTAAAAAAGTTCTTCACAAAAGCTGTGTGAGGTACAGAGGAGACTAGGCATAGAGAGGCCAAGTAAGTTGACCAACATCACACAGCCAGCGAGTGGCAGAGCAAGTGGATCTGACCCAGGAGCGGCCTCCAGGCTCTAGCTGCTCTCGACAGGCTGGAGGAATCGCCCAGCTGTGCCGTCGTTTGAGAAGGTTTGGGGGCACAGGAGGCCTTTCAGAACCCTTCCTCTCTCTTCCAGGGGAAGGGCGTACAGGAGACCTACTGGCTGGTGGGGAAGGCAGGATTCCCCAGACCCCTCCCCACACCTCTGCCCATCAAACCCGGGTGAGTATGAGGGATTCCCAAAGGGCCTGGCTCTTCTAAGGTTGATGTTTGTTGTTTTTCTGATTATAAAAGTAAGACGTGCCTCGTGCAGAAAACTTGGAAAATATAGAATTCTTCAACTACGTACAAGCACGTCTTTCCGCGTCAGCACTAGCGTGACGCCTAGTGGGGGTCCTGGCGGGTGGGGGTCCGGCAGCCTGGGGAGCTCCTCATCCCGCCCTGAGCTCCCAGCTCTGCCCTGAGCAGCCCCTGTATGGTGCAGAGCACTTCAGACATGCGGTGGTGACGTGTCAGGACCACAGCTCAGGGCAGTTGGCTTGGCCCTTCCCTATTGCTGAGCATGCAGCTCCTTTCTGGGTGACAATTTGGTAAATATTGCACCTTTGCCACTGTTCACAGTTTCCAGACATGGAGTTTGGGGATCCAAAGGACACCTGCCTTTTAGGGGCCACGTGAAGCAGATTCTCTGAGAGCGTGAGCCTGCTGTGGCTTGGCTCTTCCCTCTGTCCCATCTTTTAGGACTCATGTCCCTCCCGGGGTCCACCTGGGAGCAAGGTGTTTTGCTCTGAGGTGCTGATTCCCCTCACTTCCTCCCAGTCAGCGAGCAGTCCACAGAGGGCAGAGGGCAAGGGACACAGCTGTCACCCGTGACTGGGAAGGTTCTGGGGCCCCTCAGCATGACAGCAGAACTTGGGCCAGAACCAGGCTTGTCCTCTTTCTGCCCAGAATTTCCCCTTCATTCCAAATCCCTCCCAGCTCTTAAAGGACGGACCCCTGACCAAGGCCACCCCTTCCCCTCTCTCAACGAAAAGAAATGTGTGGGGCACAGGTGGGCTTCCTGGGACAGACTCGGGCTGACGCAGGTCAGGCCATGCTTCCAAGCAGACAGGACTGGTGTGGACAGGGGCCACTGTAGGCATCTGGTCAAGCAGCCATTTCTCTCCATTCCTGTTGTCAGGGAGCCAAGACCTCAGGACCCAGGGAGCCTGGGGCATAGCCCTGCCTGAGGGCAGTCACCTGAGTGCTCGGCCACCTTGTCACCACACATAGCAGGGTCCTGAGAGGCTCCCAGTGGGGAAGGGAGCACTGATAGGCAGCACCAGCAAAGGGAGACGCCTCGGGGTACGGAACACAGGGCACCCTTTTCACTTGGGCACACCAGCCTCCTGGGTGCAGAAGCAGCCCCCGCTCATGGAGAGTCCATGCAGCCCAGAGCCCTTCCTTTGGGCACAGTCTGGGTGTGGATGGCTGCTGGGGCCAGCTCGGTGTGAGGAAGACTCAGGTTTGGGCCAGAGGGGGCCCCAGCCTGGGTTCTGCGTGGCCTCTGGCAGGTCCCTCTCCCCCAGTCTGGCTCCCAGGGCCCCGAGGAGATTCCGCTAGTCTGGCTGCATTGCCACAGCAGCCCAGCCCATCGGCCCCCTGTGGCAGGGGCCAGGGCCCTCCCTGCTCTTCCTGTACCCTGAGGTCTCCCCCACTGCGCCCCAGGAGCAGGCCCTCTGGCCCACTTCCCGTAGGCCCACCCACCGCTCCTGCCTCTGGCTTCTCAGAGGGCCGAGTCTGCTGACGGCCTACTTCCTCCCACCCTTTCCCTGGTGCCCCCGCAGTCTGACTTCCACCCTGTCCCGCCCACAAGGTTCTCAAGAAGGTCACCCGTGACCTCCATCCATGTCATTAGAACCGTGGGCAGTTGCAGTTCGTCACTGACAGTCCCACAGCGTCTCCACGGCCTCCCTCTTCCTAGAAGCCCAGCCTCCACTCCCTTCTCCCCCCCCCCCACTGGTCTCTCTCTGCTCCCTGCCAGCTCCTTCCCTCTCCTCTCCCAGCCTGAGTGCTGGGGTTCCATGGAGCCCTTTGGGCTTCCGTTCCTGTGCAGGCCCTGAGGGTGCCCGGCACCAGTGCTCTCCTCAGCCTGCCTTGGCTCCCCAGGCTGGTGATCTCCCCACCCCAGGCCTTCCTTCTGCGGCTCTCAAGGAACCTCAGACCCCAAAGGCCCAACCGCCCTGGAAACCCAGTCTCCTCCAGAATCCCCTTCTCACCCAAGGCCTCGCCCTCCTCAGTCGGAAAGTGGCATACTGTCTCAGGCTCCTCCAGGTCCCAACATGCACCTTCATCTAATCTGTCAGAAGCAAGTCTGCAGCCTCTGGGACCTCCAGGCAGGAGGGCTCCCGCCTAGGCCAGGGACTCAGCTCCCGTGGACCCCCCCACACACGTGTAGGCACATGCAGCCCGCCGCCTGGCCTCCATCTTGCCCCTACCTCTGGCTGGCTTCCCCATCCACCTGGGTCCTCTGCAGGGCTCCCAGTCAGCTTCCTCTCGTCCACTGGGTCCCTCCACCCATCTCCACCAAAGTTAAAAGCACAGACATGATGGATATGGAAGTTCCCTCCAGGGCCATCCTCTTGCTTTGGGGCTCAAGCCCAACTCCCACAAAGCCTCCCAGACTTCACCAGCCGAGCCCCCACCTGCCCCATGGCCACCTCTGTCCACTGGCCACCTGCTGTCACTTTCCAGTCCATTACCAAGTGTGGTAGTCTCCATAGCACTCGTAACTACCTGGTATTTCTTGATGACGTGTTTATGGGGCTTTTACCTGCCCTGCAAGTCTCATGAGACCCTAGATGGCCAAGGCGCCTGTACCTCCGCCCATTAGTGCCCACCGCCGAGGGAGTGTGGGCTTCTGACCAGCTACCCTCTGGCCCTGTTCCAGCCTGGCTCTGTCCCTGCAGGCACTATGGGAAGCCCAGCTCCCAGCCTTCCTCTGGCCACCCTGGGAACCTGCAGGTCTGGCAGCCATTTGTCATCTCCCACACCCGAGCTCTCCCAGCTGATGACTTTTCCACTCCTAGACAGAAACTTTAGAAAGTGCCAGAAACATTTTCATCGTCTTGGCTCAGGAAAGGAGGGGGGAGAGGAGAGATTAGTTGCAGTGAGCATCTCCCCAGCTTAGGAACCTTTCAGGAGAATCTGCACTCTGATCCTGCACAAAGCTCACAGGGGCCTTGTGCACGCACGTGCACATGAGCGCACGCACGCGCGCACACACACACACACACACACACACAATCCATCGTAGGCACTAGGTGTGCACATACATGGAAACAGTACCACAAGCCCTTCTGCTTGTCTGGGGATGAGATAACAGACAGACACACACAGATCTCTGCTGGAGGGCCCTGGGTGCCAGCTGGATGGGAACTGGTCTTGGAGCTGGATTTACAAGGTTGTTACCACATTTTAGTTGAATTCAATGTTACATCTGATTTTTTTTAAAGCCAAATTTCCCAGATGCTTTTATCTTCACCTTACATATTTCCCCTATCTGCAGAAGTTATTTAGCCTCTCTCTGGGGGTGTTGGAAAGCCTGGCAGAGATCAAGGCAAAGCATAAAAACTTCTCAACCATGTCTGGAGGTAGCCACCAACCCAAGCAGCAGAGCCCAGAGGAGTGCCTCTGTCACACTACAGGAGGATACTACACAAAGCGGCTCCTTCTCTCCATGCATGAGGCCTTGGGTTCTATCTCAAGCACTAGGGAAAAAAAAAAGTGTCCCTTGTCATGCTGCTGTGAGGTGCTGGCTGTCACTCAGAGCCTCGCTTCCTTCACTGTGCCAAGGCAGTAACCTGGGTCCGCCTGCCCCATGTATCCAAGGACAGCAAATGAGAAAGCAAAAGTAGGTTCTGGTGGGAGACCAGGAACTACTGAGAATTTCATATCACCCAAGAGTCACAGAGCCCCTGCCCCAGGGCCACAGACCTCCCAGATCAGGTCCAGAGAAGGGGACAGAGCTGAGGCTAGCTCCTCATCTCCTGGAGGCCACTGGACTGGAAGACACACATGCAGACGAGGGAGCCTCTGTGTGGCCTCGGAGAAGTCACATCACCTGTCTGAACATTGGGTCCCTACAGTTCAAGGGTGGGGGTCGGGGCAGGCCCACGGCAGGGCTGCTGTGGGGTCAGGAGATGGGGACCCGAAAGGAGTGACCCCTCAGCTCTCAGCAGGGCTCCATTGCCCGTGACTGTTGTTCTGGGTGGTCGTTTATGATTCTTGTTTCTCCTTTTTCCTCAGAGACCCCTGGCGGGACCTCATCAACCAAGAAATCAAGGCAGCCTTTGCCAGAGCCCGCCAGGGTGCAGCGGGGCCCTCGAGCTCAGAGGAGGCCCCAGCCCAGCCCTGAGCGGAGGAACAGGCCAGGCCAGGCCCCACCAGCCAAGCCTCTGGTGCTTACTCCCCACCTCACCCCCACCGTCCCACTTCCTGAGAGGACTGGCTTGCTGGGCTCTCTGGTGGCCAACCAGGTGCTCATTAACAAGTGCCCAGGAGCGATATTAAGTGATGCGTTCCTGTATGAATCCTAGGGGCAAATTTGCCTCTTGACATGAAAACAATAAAAATAGAATTATTCCCTTCTGGTCACACAGTGTTTGGTGCTGGACAAATCATTTTGACACAGAGCTTGTTAACACAGGAGCTCATTATTCCTACATGGAGGAACACTGTCCTCACTGACCCGTGGAAAGACCGGAGGCCCAGAGGGAGGAGGTCACTCACTCCAGGTGGCAAAGCTGCCAGGAACTGGGTCAGGACTGGGGTAAGGAAGGAGCCAGGCGGATGAGGACTTGGGCCACACACTCTGGCCACGCGTCACTTCTTGGAGCCCTTGTGTGGTCCTCTCTGGGAGAGGATTTTAAAGTTGCTAACAGAGCGTGGCCCACAGGACCTGCTCAAGGTGCACTGGCGCCTTCCCTGTCTCTCCGGAGCCAGTCTTGACCTTGGGCATCTGTGAGTACGTGCTGGGAGTCTAGGCTTTGGGCCTCCAGAATCTGAGGATGGGAGATGGAGGCTCTCAGGAAAATGAGTTTTCTCTCTTACAGAAACAGCAACCACCAAACACCCACAACCGGTGCAGTACACCGGCTTCCACGTCAAAGAGCCCTCGCCAGATCCCGCGGCCATCTCAGAGCAGGCAGATTAGGTGCACGTGGGATTCATTTCTCCACCGAGGGGCGGGGGCCAGGGGCCTGGGAGGCAGGGTAAGCCCTAAACAAACTCGTCAGTCTTCAGAAGACCCCTTGGGAAGGAGGTGCTGACACTAAAACTTTGAACTTTGGGTTGCCGGGAAAATGTTCCATCTGGGGGCTGCTGTGTCTAGAGTCCAGGAAGCTGTGTGTGTGTGTGTGTGTGTGTGTGTGTGTGAGAGAGAGAGAGAGAGAGAGAGAGAGAGAGAGAGAAAGAGAGAGAGAGAGA